>NW_022196898.1:18245957-18267811 GCF_008632895.1 Mastomys coucha
AACTCAGAGCTTCACAATACTATTATTCGACTAACTCCAATCCAAATGTTCTATTAGCTTTTTATTGGTTTATTTTTTCATGAGTATGGTTGTTTTGCCAGCTCATGTATCTGTGTACCACATACATGCAACACCCCTGGAGACCAGAAGAGAGCATTGGGTCCCCTAGGACTGGTATTACAGAAGGTTTGGAGGCACCATTGTGAGTACTAAGAATCAAACCCATGTCCTCTTCACTACTAAGATATCTCTCCACCTCTCTATTATTTTTCTAATGGAAGTAACTATAGTACAGCATGGTGATCCATGCCTCTAATCCCAGCACTGAGGAAAGTGGATCTCTGTGAGTTTGAGGCCACCCTGTTCTACATAGTGAGTTCCAGACCAGCCAAAGCTGGTACATGTGAGACTTTGTCTGCCAACAAAAGAAGTAATTACACTTTTCCTTGTGATTTTTATGAACTAATCTATTACTCCAAACGTTAGCTGTCTCTTAGATATTTCCGATGATTTTTAAATTTACCACATGCTGCTTTTATTGATCCATTTTTGTTGGGATGTTTGGGAGCTTATTTAAACTAAGAAGCTTTCAACTTACAGAGCAATGCTACCAGAAGTACATACCTGCATCTGAAACTTTGGGGAATTTAGATAAAATGAATGTCTTTCTCAAAGTTCACTTAAACCTTGGC
Organism: Mastomys coucha; assembly: GCF_008632895.1. Classification (NCBI taxonomy): domain Eukaryota; kingdom Metazoa; phylum Chordata; class Mammalia; order Rodentia; family Muridae; genus Mastomys; species Mastomys coucha. Next base: position 18,246,650 of record NW_022196898.1, read on the forward strand.
AGTTACCTTCTAACTTGGCTGGGATACTTGGAGAGTAAAAACTTAGTGTTGACAATTAGGCCAAGATAACAGGGATGCAGCAAGATCAACCACACAAGATAGCAGGGATGGACAAAAGACCTCCAAGAAAGATAGCAGGAATGGTCCAGAACCTCCAAAAGAGATAGAAATGATGAAGCAGGACCATCCACACAAGATAGATAGCAGGGATGGGTCAGGACATCTGCACAAGATAGCAGAGAGGGAGCAGGACCATCCATACAGGATAGCAGGGATGGAGGAGGGCCATCCAAACAAGGCTTATTAGATGCCAGTTCTTCAGCTCTAACTGCAGACTTAGATTGTAGGTGGCTAGAGCTAAGAACTGAAGTTCAAGTGATGATACAAAGAAGGGTAAAGAATGAAGCTTCTTTTGGTTTTGAGTTTGAACTTTGATGCAGTGAGTGTCCTGGCCCTCCCTGTCACCCCTAGTGCCCATTCCATGCATTTGCCTGGTTCTTGCAGGCATCTGAGACACAGCACGTGAAGCATTAGCCATTTCTAGGCTCAGGCAGCTTCATCCAGTTTCCATTTCACAAGGATGCTATTGGGCCAGAGAGCTGCATGGCCCACCTTGTCCATGAATGCAGGGCTGTTCAGAGCCAGTGCTAACGCTCTTGGAAGAGCTCCTTCCTGCTCCACAAGCTGTGTATGGCATTGGCAATGGGAGCAGCCAAGTCCTATCATGAAGTGACCAGAACAGAGTTCTCATGTCTCTGAGCCTCCTTCAAAGATGCTCTTTGGCAAGCATAAGATAGAAACACAAGACACAAAGCCTTCGAGGCCACTTTTCATTTTCTGGGGTCAAATGATAAAGGCTTCTGTGCCTATCACTCAGGAGGCTACTGTGAGCCCTTGGGTTGAGTACACCTATAACTGTCCCCAGATTGTCCTTAACGATCTTCTGAGTTATACTTTCCCATGATGCTTAAAAACACTGCTTCCACACTTACTTTTCAACTGCTGAGAACTTTAAGAATGTGGAAGATAATGGCAACAAACTCCCACAAGAGGAAAGTTCTGGCAGTTGATTTATTGTTTTTTCCATTCGAGGTATGACCTTATAAGAAGTATAGCATGCTCACTTTCTTGTTCTTGTCAAAAGAGAGCAAAATTCCTACTAATGGGATTCCAGCATGGCCTTATGGATACTGTTGTTCATATTGTTTAGTGCACGTTCCTAGAGGGTACAACTCATATTGTCATCTCTATGAATAGTGTCAAATGGCCCCACACATATGGACCTAAGTGCAGGTGAGGGCTTGATGGACATCTTTATGTGACCTTTCTCTGAGAAAGACACCATCTTTGCTGTGCTTACCCTTTTGGATCACCAATGCCTACAAACCATGCAGGGTAATCTACATCATGAACATATGTTCTTCCCTATTTCTGTAAATATCAAAACAGTTAGTCTAGGGGCCCTGGGGTCAAGTTTGGAAAACACGTTACTGGGTCTATTTTGTAAGCACTATTTGGGATAGTTCTAGTCTTTGGAGAATGTATACTGTACAATCACATCATCTAATGGAAAATCAAATCCTTTAAGATATTTTCTTATTTCCTTTATGTATTCTAATTATTTGCGTGTGATGAGTGTGCGTGGGCCATGATACAGGTGTGGAAGTCAGAGGGCATCTTTATGGGGTTGGTTCTCTCCTTCCACCTCTACAGGAGCAAACACAGGCTGTCGTCAGGCTTACACAGCAAATTCCTATACCTGATGAGCCATCTCTCACTGGCCCGAGATGAGTTTTAAATAGACATTTCTATTAAAACATAGCACTATCAATGGGGGGAATACAATCTTTGATATTCTGAAGATCCATCTCTATAATGTATATACACATAAGCTACTAAGTGAAAACTGACTATTGGTAGAAGTACCATATACCCAAGAGAGCCCACCTCGCCTGTTAACAGACATACATTAATGCAGGAAATGAACTTGGTATATGTTTCTTTTTAACTTTTTATTGATCCTTGGTGAATTTTGCACCATGCACCCTAATCCCACTCATCTCCCTGTCTCCTTAATATCTGTCTTCTGCCCTTGCAACTCCCCCAAAGAAAATAAAATAGAATAAAAGGTTCTTGTTGTGGAAGCTGTGGTGTGTCACACAGCACATATACCCTTTTGTCCACACATCTTTACTTGCAAATGTTCATTGCAATGAACATTGTTCTGAGGCCTCTGGCTTCTGCTATACCATCAATACTTCATTTTCACTGGGCCTCCTCTCAGATAGCCCATTGTTGTCCAGTGTCATGGAGGTCATGCAGATCTGCACAACTGACCCCTTCAGTGCTCCAGCAGATGACACATGGGGGTAGTTGTTGGAGTAGGCCCACTCAGAGCCCTGGATCTGGGTCTGGGCCCGTAGCTGAGTTGGTCTGTCTGGCCGCTCTCCTGAGCCTGAGATACCATAGTGAACTCTTCAGCACCTCCTGGCTAGTTCACCTAATGTTGCAGCCAGCAAGGGGCCAGTCAGCTCTCCTGCTCTCCGTGTTCTCAAAGCCAGCTCACCTGTGCCTTAGCCACCAGGGCCAGCTCTACTGTGCTGCACAGGTGAGGTGCAGGACCCACTCTCCTGGTGCTAGAGCTGGGGAGGGGAGGGGCCAGCTCTCCAGCCTGCTGCCTGCTACAATGAAGGGCAAAGGGTGGGAGTAGGACAGAAAGGTGACATCTTTTGATAAAGAAGGTGATTAAAAAAGACTGAGAGACATTTTTGCATCCCATTTCCCATCTTTTCTAGGATGAAATCTATAGGGTCTCTAGACTGGAAGGAGCCTGTTTTCTTCCAGACATTTAACCAACCCCTGCTATTTGCCAAATGCCTTCAACAGGCAGTCCGCCCTCTTTCATCTGCAAACTGTGGTCATAAAGTTGTTTAGAGACTGGGCTGGAAACAAGACCCAGATGTTCGACATCTAGGACACTTCGTCCTACAGAGCGGTTCAATATCCCCAGAGCTACACACAGGTGATGAGACAGCAGAACATCTGTGTCCTGTGTGTGACTTGCATGGAATTCACACAATAAAGGTGAAACAAACCCTTCGCTAGCCCACTCTGTGTAAGTATACCAGCCACAATGTAAAGAAAGTTCAGTGTCAGTGCTAATTATTTCAGAACTAGCTTGGAGAATTTTTTTGCAAATAATCTTTTTTCCCCCTCCCCACGTCCATTACAACTCAAGTGTTTCAAGTAGGTCCTTTCTCAGATACTGCCTTAACAAACTAAAATCCTGGAAGTAGCACTAGCCCTGAGGGGCGTGGCCATCTCAGCCACACTGTTTTATTCTGGATCCAGTTTCCTACCTGTGACAAATAAAAACCCAAGCTGACCTTAAAGGAATTTTTGAGGAGGGAGGCAGGGGAGGAACTTAACACTTTAGCAGGCAGCAACATATTTTCTTTCCTGAAGTATCTATACTTTTCCTTTAAAACTTGTTTAAGCCTGACAGTGGTAGCACACATCTTTAATCCCAGTACTGGGAAGGCAGAGGCAGGCAGACTTCTGGTCGAGGACAGCATGGTCTACAGAGTGAGTTCCAGGACAGCCAGGGCTAAACAGAGAAACTCTGTCTCGAAAAACCAAACCAAACCAAACCAAAAAACAACCTTGTTTGTTTGATTTTCAAGACAGGGTTTTTCTGTATAGCCCTGGCTATCCAGCAATTTACTCCATAGACCAGGCTGGCCTCAAATTCAGAGATCCACCCATCTGCCTAGAGTGCTGGGATCAAAGGTGTGCACCACCACTACCCAGCAACTATTTGTTTACGATTTCTTTATTATGTATAGGAGTAATCTATTTGCATGCATGCCTTCATGACAGAAGAGCATCAGACACCATTATAGATGCTCCTGGGCTACTATGTGGTTGCTGGGAATTGAACTCAGGACCTCTAGAAGAACACCCAGTGCTCTTAACCACTGAGCCAGCCCCATCAACATTTTTTATGTTTTTATTTGTATGGGTGTTTTGTCTGTACATATGCATGTGTACTTCAGATATACCATGCTCTTGACGGGCAGAAGTGGGAGTCTGGAGTTAAAGATACTGTGAACAACCATGTGGATGCTGCAAATGGAACCCATCTCTCCAGCCCTTACACTCTTCCTTTTACAACTTAATATCCTAATTTGATGGATATCGCTGAACTTAAGAGGCCAAGAACTGTGCTAGCTAGCTGCCTCACACAGTGATTCCAAGTAGGAGACAGAGCTAGCCTGGGGATGCTGCAAGGAGACCCTTTCTGACATTTTACTCCCTAGTAAGTTGACCCACATGGGACCAAGATCTACTAACCTTGTAGATGAGAAAGTAAGAATAAAAATTCTAAACCCTAACTACCCAGTGTCAAGTCCTGGCCCAGCTGCCTACTTAAGCAGTTTGTAACATTGGGCAAATCATATAATATTCCTGTCCTTGACCTCTTCAGAAGCAAATGAGTAGGAAAATAGTTTCCTAGAGGAACTCTTGAGGACCAAATGAAAGTTAGAAAGTATTAGTAACTCAAACAAGTGTTTATCAAGCCTTTATTCCTTTCACAGCCCCACTGTTCACAGAGCTCAGAGTATCTTCTTTTCCACACCAGAATCCCATCCCACGTAAGGATTTTCAAGTCACCATAGCAAGGTATAAAGATACAGTGACACTTTGTCTTATATAAGTTAGAACAAGATTTTTGAGACTAGGTCTAAAATTTGGAACCTTTGGTTGAGGCCAAGGATAAGCATGAAGGCCTGAAACTCAGGCTTCCTACTCTGGATAATCTAAGCCTGTGTTACAACCCCGTGTCAGACTGTCTGGGGGATCGAACTCAGGGCCTCTGGTATGCTAGATCATCCTTCTAACCACTGACCTACACCTCCTCTAGCACCCTAGAATAGGATACTCACAAAATAAAAGTTTCATGAAACTTTTGTTTGTATACAGATGTGTGACCTGAGTTCTAATATAAAATGTAATTCTTACTAGGAGGCTATTAGAGAAGCTATTTAAACAGCAACACTGATAGTTTACATAACACTGCAGTGGATGCCATGGGCTCAGACGAATGTCCCCTGACCCAGGTGAGCAGGACGAATCCAAACCTTCCAGGAGGAAGTGATGTGTTGGCTGAGACTTATGATTAAAAAAAAAAAGTCAGAGAAGTTGGAGGTGGTGAAGGAAAGCAGATCCTTCAGCGGCAACCCTTGTGGAGTCTTCATGGTCAGGGAGAGAGCTGCATTCCTAGGAAGGCTCCACTTGGCTGCATACAATGAATGGTCAGGACTACGTCAGAGTGTGGTACTTGGTGTGAGGGCAGTTGGTGGTCGAAAGGGACTCTTAACCTACTCAGAAATGACAGCACTGGATTGACAGGGAAGGTTCTGGAAGTAGGCCTCTCCTCTTGTCTCACATTTCAGATGTATGATTCACAGAGGTTTTAGGGCATAGACCTAAGGAAGAAAGCAGCAAACTAACTTGAGAGAAGCCTCCTTAAAGAGGGAGAGGAAGGGACTTTTCCATCACTTTGCAAATCATTTCTCCATCCTACTGGACCTAGCTGCTCACTACTGCCGTCCTGTAGTTGGTGGGCCTTCCTGTTCCAAAGTGGGCGCATTCTTGGCAGGGGTTGGAAACCTGGAATCAGAATGGCAACTGGGCTGGCCAAGCTCTTTCCATGGATAGTAGAGAACAGGGAGACTTGGCACTTCCCATCTGATCCAGATTATATGGTCAGAAAATAATGTGAAAGCACAGGCAATTCCAAGATGTTTGGAGTTGGTTTTGAAATGCCACACATTTTTGGCAGTGCAATTTACCTTGCCAAATATTTCATTTAGGTTTCATTTTACATTTCCTGATTACAGCCCATCAGAGCCACTGAGGGGTTAGTATGCCAGCTGTGTGGGTGGGTGGCTCGGGAGGTCCTAGTGCTTAACAACTGGGCTGTCACTATAAGGCTCCTGTCACCCCAGCTGATCAATATTTGTTTATCTGCATCTGCCACAGAGTACGTAGCTCTGCATATGTGTATGTACGGCATGCATGTGCGTACATATGTGCACGCAGGGACACCTGCCTCTGTAGGAATGTGAGGCCAGAGGCTGACATCGCCTTATTGTGTCAGCTTATTTTGAAATTCTTTTTCTTGAGACAGAGTCTCTCTCTGCACCTAGGGCTTGCAGTTTGGGGTAGCCTGACTCCCACTATCAGGGAGCCTGTCTCCACACCCAGCCCAGCATGTTGGGGTTACAGGCAGCACCCAGAAGGCACTTTCTCCAGCCCTCTAGGTAGCTTTTTATGACCTAAGCTTTGTCATGTCTCGCGGTGATCTTCTGAAGAATACTTCCCATCTATGGCACAGAACACAGGACCACCTCCATGCTCCTCAGTGGCAGCCAGCACTCCACTGCAACTCACATCAAAACATATTTGGGGCACTAAGCAGGCTGTTTACAGATGTTCATGTAAACTGTATTTTAAGTCCTAACCAGTCCCTTTCGACGGAAGCGCTGGGCAAACCAGGGGCCTCTTTTCCTGTTATTCACAGGATTGCTGCTTCCAGACAAGTTAAAAAAAAGTTTGATTACATTTCCTGGCCAGGAGCTTACCTAAGAGAAGAAATCATTGAGACAAAGGGTCTCTGCACCAAGTCCACAACCAGAGCCTTAATGGCCGGGTGGCAGCCACTCCCTACCCAGGAATCCCAAGCATGCTACTGCTCCTCCATTTGGAAGGTACCAAGCAAGGGTTGGGGTTTGGTCCAGACTAGTCCTGCTGGAGTAAATTAGTTACAGGCCTAAATCTGGTAGTCCAAGGAAACTCTCCATTTCATTGTAGAGTTAAGCACTCCTCCATTCTCCCTGCAGAGGAGGCCTTTCCTAACTAGCTTTTTACAGGGCAAGACTGTTCAGAGGAAATTTTTAGTCCTTAAAAGGTATTCTGCAGCCCATCTACGTTATCCAAGGGAATAGTTTCACGTCATCCAACCTTCTTCCTAAAAAGAAGGGCTGGCAAGTTCAGGTAGCCTGTGTATGGTCTTGAAATTTTTCTCATAGATTTTTTTTTTAATTCAATTCCCCGAAAGAAAAAAAAAAAGTAAGCAAAGCCAGCCAAGGTACTAGGGGCACCGCCACTTAGGCCACTTAGGATCGCCTTTCTCTCTCCTTTACAATCTTCTGGATAGGTTCCATTGGAAGGGATGTCTGGCCCCACCTTCAAGATAGATCTCCGCCCCACTTCCTGACCTCTAGGTTAAATAACAGTCCCTGATCACACTCCCTCTCCTAGCCTACACACACCTCGCTGAGGTCATCCTCAGTGCCGCCGGGAAGGGGAAGGAAACGTGAGCAAAAGCAACAGGTTCCACCCACTGTTAGAACTTGGAAGTGGATACCAGGGCGCGGTGAAGGGAGAGGAAGCGGCCAGGGTGAAGGTAGAGAGGAAATGACAGGGCCTGACCACGGGTCCCTTGAGCTTCTACTCGGCTTGTGTATTTGCTTGTGAGGATGACAGGAGGTCCTTCTCGGGGTCACTTGGGGACTTCCGCGTGGAATGGGAAGCATCGGCCCTCCAGGAGGCTTCGCTTGGGTTAAGAGCCCAGTCAAGAGGCCTTGAGGTGCGTTCAGCATACAACCCCTTCCCCAGGGCGCGGCCCTCACACACGGCGAGGTCTGTAAGCCTAGCGCCGCTACCCTCCCTCCTCCCCCTCGCCTCTCCGCGCTCTCCCAGCCGGCCTCTAGCTCCAGTCTCCGGCTGGGAAAACCGAGCGAGCGGACTGCGCCGCACCCCGCAGCCTCTGGGCATGCTCCGTGGCGGGACCCGGTCTGCCGCCGCCGCCGGGAGGGTGCGTCCTCTCTTCCCCAGGGCGGCGGCTCCTGCAGCGACAGTCGCTGCGCCGGGGTCCCCGCACACCTTGGACGGAAACAAGCGTTGAGGGGTGCCATCCTGCTGGGGGGTGGGCTACAGCGTCTCCATGCCCATCCTTCCTGAGAGGGGCTGGCCGGGGAGGCACGCAGGCGGGATGCGCCGTGAGACTACTGCGGTTCCTTAGAAAGTAAAGCTGAGCTCGCCCGGCGCGGCGCTCCCAGCGGCCGCCGGGAGGGGAGGGGGCGGGGCGGCGAGGGGCGGGGCCAGGTTGGGGGTGGTCCCAATGCCCCCGCGAGGTGCGAAATCAGATTCTACCTCCCTCTCGGGTCCCGCCCCCAGGGAATCAGAATTCAGGGGGAAAAGTGTTTGGGAGAATCCTTGGGGTGGAGTGCTAGGGCGCTCCTGGCGTTAAATGGTTAACCCAAAGTCCGCGCGCGCCCCTGGGCTATGAGGGTGAAAAGTGCGCGCCCTTGGCTGCGCACCCCTTTGCTAATTTGCGGGTTAGTTAACCGGAGGAAGTCAACTTGTGTGGGGAGGGGTGGAGGCAGCTCAGGCTGCTGCTGGCTCCCGCCCCAAGGCCTCTTAGGGCGATCGCACCTCACGGCTGGCCACGCCGCGCACGGGGGAGGTCGGGGTGGGCAGCGGGCGGCCGGAGCAGCGGGTTCAACCCGGCCACTCACTCTTTCTACCTCCTCCTCCCTCCCCAGGATTACCGAGAGGATGGGATGGATCTAGGCAGTGACGCCGGCAGCAGCAGCAGCAGCAGCCGCGCCAGCTCACAGTCCAACTCCACCAAAGTGACCCCTTGCTCCGAGTGCAAATCCTCATCGTCGCCGGGGGGTAGCTTGGACTTGGTGTCTGCTCTGGAAGACTATGAAGAGCCCTTCCCGGTCTACCAGAAGAAGGTGATTGATGAGTGGGCTCCGGAGGAGGACGGGGAGGAGGAGGAAGAGGAGGACGATCGAGGGTATCGGGATGACCGCTGTCCGGCCCGGGAGCCGGGGGACGTGAGCGCCAGGATCGGCAGCAGCGGCAGCGGGAGCAGGAGCGCCGCCACCACCATGCCGTCCCCGATGCCTAACGGCAACCTTCATCCGCACGACCCCCAAGACCTCAGGCACAATGGCAACGTGGTGGTAGCCGGACGGCCGAACGCCTCCCGGGTTCCCCGGCGACCCATCCAGAAGACCCAGCCTCCAGGGAGCCGGCGCGGAGGCCGGAACCGGGCATCTGGGGGGCTCTGCCTTCAGCCTCCGGACGGCGGGACGCGCGTCCCGGAAGAACCCCCTGCGCCCCCAATGGACTGGGAGGCGTTGGAAAAGCATCTGGCCGGCCTGCAGTTCCGGGAGCAGGAGGTGCGAAACCAGGGTCAGGCGAGGACCAACTCCACCTCTGTAAGTTAGCCGGGGTGCGTGCCCACGCGCGCACACCCGCGTACACACCTCGCGCGCAGCCCACACGCCCCTTCTCCGCGCTCTCGCCGGTGGTGGCCCCATTCATCCTTTCCCGAGGGTGGGGGCTGGGCCGGAGAGCCTGCCTCCTGTTCCCCTGGGGTTCGCTTGCTCTGTCTGTGAGCTGTCTGGGTTTACTGGATGGGCGGAGAGAAGGGAGGGGCAGCCAGAGGGCAGCAGAAAGTCGAGCTAGAGGAACCCGCGACTCATTTTGATGGAATTACTTATGGAGACTAGGTTGTGAGTCACTTGCCTGAAAATAAATCTAGGGAGATTTCCTGACCGAAGTCGGTGCCTGCGGGGGCTATTTCACACTATAATAGTTGTGGCTTTGTCCATCTTCGTTGAGTCTTCCAGCGTTGCCCCTCACATCTCGCCCTGAGCCAGGCAGTGCCTGTGCACAAGCATGCAGTCGCCTGCCCACACCTCAGATCTGGCAGGCGGGTATGTTCCATCCCGGCTCCTGGATTTGGATGGATTAAAGGCCCTCCTCTGACTTTTCTTCCATGAAACCTGAGCGATTGCTGACCTGGAGGAACTGGGCGAATTGAACTGCCAGGATGAGGGAGGCGGTTGCTGCCTCTGCCTGACTCACTCCCTGTCGGCGTATCCCTTCTTGTTTTGATAAAAGAACCACTTATAGTTCCTTACCGGAGGCTACTGCCTCAATTCTGGAAAAGCCAGACAGGGAGGGGTGCTGGCATGGAGCGGAAGGAGGGAGAGAAGGAAGGCTGCATATAATAAGCTAAGGCAGGTTTGAACTTGTCTCAACATTTTATTGTTGTTGTTGCCCCTGAGAGGAGAGCAGATAAATGACTTTAAAAGAAAAGCATCATGAATGTAGCTCTCCCTTTTATCACTGTTTGAGATAAAGCAACAGTTGTAATTTGAAACCATTAGCGATATCCCTAAATAGGGCTGAAGGGCACGGTTTAAATGAGCTGCTGTCTGTGTGTGACAGCTGTGTGGCAGTGTAGGAAAATGCTTGCCTCGCAGGTGTAATTTGGCTACTCTGAGTCTCCCAGGCTCCTGGAAATTGGGTGCATGCACTTGTGACTTCAGGGGTGAGAGTCGTAACAGGGTTTCACAGAGAAATTGGCCACAGTGTCTTGTCAGCGCCCTTGGTTGACAGAGTCCACTGGTTAGTGTCCCTTGAGAGATTACCTATTAAATTAACACACGAGTTTTAATCCCAGCTATTTATAAGTTTACCATGTCACTAACAGACATGGAATCTTTCCATTACAGCCAATGCTGTTTTTTGTCCCTTACAATAAGAAACATCCTTTGCCCATTAAACTCCTAGGATTTGAGCAGTGATTGACGATAAGCAGTTGCATAGCTGTAACTGGGCTGAGAGTCTGGTAAGGTGAGATAGGGTAGACTTCCTGCCCTCTGGGAACTTGACATGCCAAGGCTTGCCGGACAGAAAGAACCCTTCTCAACCCAGTGCTCACATACTCTCTTGATATGGTGGGTAGCCTTTAAAACCTCAGGTATGGCTTCCTTCCTTTAGCAACAATTTGGAGTTTCTTCCTCCTCGTTCCCAGATTCTCAGGCTCCCAGCTCTTCTAAAAATGTGTGCTCTTGATATTTTTAAAAGTCATTACACTTTTTTTTTTATTATTTTTAAAGAAGTTTAAAGAACACACACACACAAACACGTATTCACTGTAAGGGATATGCACGCACCATGGTTCACATGCGGAGGGTCAGGGAAAAACCTCTGGGAGTCTCTTCATGTGGTCCCTGAGAATTAAGCACTGGCCATGAGGTTTGGAGGTGCTTTGTCATGCTGAGCTATCTCACCGGCAGGTTTTGGTTTGTGTTCGAATAAAGTTAATACTACATGTTTGCTTAGGATGGTGTTCTACAACTAAGATCTACCCATGAAATCACCTTAATACTTAAAACCTTGTAGTACAGACATACACAGTCACAGGAAGCCTGGTGATTTCTATGACTTTCTGTTTTGTGTTTGCACTGTATGATCATCTAAAGTTTGTTACTTTGGGTTCCTGTTATAAAAGTTTTGAATACAGCATTTAAATTCTGTTTATCATGACCTGGAGTAAGCGACCATGTGGTCAGGAGCTGGAGAATAGCAAATAATTGGCGTAGAAGGCCCACCTTTGAAGGAAATAGTCTAGTCCACTGGTATTGTGCTACTCTTTAGAATGATATATCTCAACACATTAACAGGGCTGGATACATTGTGAGCCAGAGGCTATAAAATGCAAAAAAAGACGCAAGGCTCTCTTTACCTTATAATCCAAGAGCCATTTCAGGGATTTGTCCTTGCTGTTATGTCTTCAGTTGCTCTATTGGTTTATTTCCCTGACTCCGCCAGACTCTGTTCAGCTCTCACCAGCTCTGAGCGGTTATTCCTAGGCCCTTCCTGAAACAGAGTGAGAGTGCCCCTCATCCCGCCCTTACCTTTGCTCCATAGCGCTCTAGCATAGTCTTGTTTATAAGTTCCCACTATTTTGGATCTCTTAGAAATCTAGGTGAGCTGGTGCAAGCCCTTAATCTCAACACTTGGGAGACAGAGGCAGGCAGATCTCTGTGAGTTTGAGGGTAGCCTGGTATGTAGAGTGAGTTCCAGGACAGCCAAAGCTACACAGAGAAATTCTTTTTGGAAAACCAGAGATGGGGCATCTAACTGAAAGTTCAGGGATCTTACCTCTGTTTTGGTTTGCATTGGGAATTGTTTAAAATAATCCTTTTAGGTTTACTTATTGTATTTTATGTGTATTACTGGTTTGGCTGTGATGTATATCTATCTCTACCACGAGCATGCCTGGTACCTGCGGAGGTTAGAAGAGGGTGTAGGTTCCTTTCGAACAGGAATTATGGATAGTTGTAAGCTACTGCATTCGTTGCTTTTCTGTGTGGTGAGACAAAGCACCATGACTAAGGCGACTTGTAAAAGAGTTTATTTGGGGCTTATGGTTCCACAAGATTCCAGTCCATAGTGGCTGATCTCTAGCTGCACACAGGAGGCAGAGAAAACTAAATTGAAATAGTTATAGTCTTTTGAAATCTCAGAGCCCATCCCCAATGACAGATGCACTCCACCAAGGCCGTACCTTCTCATCTCTCCAAATGCTGGCTACTAGGTGTAATTTGGGTACTCTGTGTGTGTATTGTGTGTATGTGGTGTGTGTGTGTATATGTGTATGTATGTCTGTGTGTGTGTGTGTCAATGACTGTGTACACATCCACGTCTGGGTGTAGATGTACCACCATATGGGTTCCAGAGGTCCAACTCAGGTCATCAGGCTTGGTGGCCTTTGTTCTTACCTGCAGGCCATCTTCTGGGCACAGTGGTCATTGTCATGGCTCTTACACTGCTGACTAGAACTTTGCCTCCCCCTTCTAGCAGCTAGTCTAATATCATTGGAACTTTTGGGTTTTCCAGGACATTTCTATTCAGGTTACTGGGAAAGCTGTAACATCTAACCAAACTCATTTCTGCCATTGTTCCAAAGAAGAGAGGTGTATTTTTTTTTAATTAGATACAGTTTTATTAGACTATCATGCCCTTGACAGGTATATTTAATGAGAAGGTAAGAATTATTTTAATTGATACATTAATTGAAAGTAAACTCTCCTAATAAGGTTATTTCTTAAGTGCTTAAAAATAATTTGTCTTTTCATTTGTTTATACTATTAGCTAGTAGCAAACTTTGAATTACCTACGTTTCTCCCTAGAAAAGTGCTAATTACCAGTAATAGTCAATGTATTGTTCTGTAAGAATTACAACCCAGTTATTCTGCACAGTACTACAGAAGTAACTAAATGGCTGCGTGGGTTTTCCCCTTAGTTACTTGGGGGCTATGGTTAAATTACACAAATTCCTCTTTCAAAGACTAAAATAAAATCTCTTACTAGTCCTACAAAATATAGGGAAGTTTAGATGTAAAGATAACTGGTTACACAGTCAGGAACCTAGCGCTAGAAACCTACGGTGTGGGATACATTTCCATCAGAGAACACACTATGAGACAATGGTAAAGTTTTTTCTTTCTGTGATTAGAAATTATGAGGACTAAATGTATTTATTCTATGGTTCAACAATTTATCCTGCCATATCTCATACCATAGTCAGACTTTTTTTTTATCCTACTTTGCTAGTGCATGTTTGCTCTTAAAAGTGCACATGCAGGTCTCTGCCAGCACGAGCTAGGATTTCAAGGAGACAGTGGAAAAGGTGCTTGCCATCAAGTCTGATGACCTGAACGTGATCTCCTAGAAAGAAAGAAGACATGGATCCACACAATACATCCAACATACACATCATACACACATGTACCCACACATAATAATAGTGATGAAAAAAGAATATATGGACAGACAGACAGACAGACTCTGTGATATAGCTTTGGCTGTCCTAGAACTTACTATATGGACCAAGCTGACCTCAGTCTTTGAGATCCTCTTGCCTCTACATCCAGAGTGTTGGCATCAAAGGTGTGTGGAGACATACACAGCTCGAAAAGGAGGTTTTTATTTTTAAGATGAAGGAGAAAAATGCTCAGGTTGTAAACACACTAGCTTGCCAGAATTGAAGCCTCGGATTAGTCATAGGGTTCTGCTAAAGGTCCTGAGTTCAGTACCTACCATTAGTTGTAGGGTCCTTGTCTAATTGTGTTCGAGGCTCTGGAGTCAGTCGTGTTCAAAGCGCTGGATACTTGACAGTGAAGAAAAGAAATGGATTTAAGGAATACCCAAAGTGAGAAACTTTTATAAATATAATATTTTTATTCTTTGAAAATTTCATACAGTGTTTTGATCATATTCACAAACACCCCAATTGTGCTTACTCCACTGAGTGTAATTTGGGCTGCCCATATACTCCTGGGTGTGGGGCCATCACTGGAGCATGGTCGGCTTGCCAGGGGTCTCGCTCTTAAAGAAAACTAGCTCTCCCTACCTCAGAAGTCCTTAGCTGCCCACAGTCCTCAGTTAGGGATAGATAGAGTCCTTTCTGCTCCGTGCTAGAACGCGGGCTGGCTTCATCATGTGTACTGTGGTAGTCCTGTGGAGAAGGCAACCACAGGGACTGTGAGTTCATGAGTGCAGCTCACCTGTCATGACCAGAAGACACCATTTAGCTCTGGTCCTTCCCAGCCTCCTGCTCCTACAATCTTTCTGGCCTCTCTTTCTTTGTGGTCCCTGAGCCTTGGGAGGGGGTGTGATACAGATGTTCCATTTGTAGCTGAGCACTCAACTGACACTTTGTCCTTTGAGCAGTTGTGAGTTTCTATACTAACCAAAATATTAATAAAATAAGTGAACAATTATTAAAAATCTGAGAATATATCATTAACTCTGGATATCTATGTATCTATCTATGTATCTATATATCTATGTATCTATGTATCTATATATCTATGTATCTATATATCTATGTATCTATGTATCTATCTATCTATCTATCTATCTATCTATCTATCTATCTATCTATCTACCTACCTACCTGTCTATCTATCTCTGTGTGTGTTGCATTGCAGAAGGGCCCTTTGAACTATAGTATCAGAATTAAAAGAGATCTCTGCTTCCTAATAGCTTTGTCTGTAGCAACTTTAAAGCCCCCAAAGGAAAATGCTTCTCTGAAATCCTGATGCAGACTTATAACTATCATCACCAGCTGACTGAGCTCTTAACGGCTCACTGCTGGCACGCAGGCACCTCCCTTGCCTGGCTTTGTTCTCCATAACTCTGGTAACTGCAATTCCTCGCCTGGGATTTCTTATAAGACATGTTTGGGAAGCATTTGTTTCTACAGTAGCAGGTACCCAGGTTCTCACCAGCCTCCACCTCAGTTGAGCTCTGAGCAGCCCCTCTTTCCTGGAAATTTACTCCACATAGATGCCCTTATGACTCCCCAAGTCATAAAGGGCTTTCAGGTTTTTGCCATACTTGGACAAATTAAAGGTTCCCATTTTAAGAGAGGATGAGAGTTAAAGGCCATCCATCCTTAAACTCAGAGGCCAGCTTAGGCTCCAGTAAGATCCAGGGACTTGACTAAAGCCATGTAGCTGACAAAAGTCAAATTCAACCTGCCAGGCTTTACCTCTGGTCTCAGGCTTTCAGTGACAGCCCGAGTTAAGCACTGGTGGTCTGGTATAAGTGCTGTGGTTGGTTAACATCTGCAGGTGTGTCTCTTATCTATACAAGTCTTCTACATCTCTCCTCCCCTTCAAACACACAGAGCAGAGCTCACAGCAAGTCTTGAAGAGCAGAGCTCTGGTGCTCCCTCCCTGATTGTCTAGTCAGTTAATTAGTGTATTTTGTACCATATTTTTGTCGCCATTCTTTGGTTTTCTCCAAGCTGACATTATGAAGTTTATTAATGCTAATAACCATAATTCCATTATTATTCCTTAAGACCTTGCTCAAATTATATGATGTTGTACTTGCATATTAACCTAGAAGTTTGCACTCCTGGGCCTTGTCCCCTAAACACTTGTGTGGTTTTGCTTTCTGAAGTTTGACATTGAGTTCTAGGTAACTTAACGGAAGCTGAAGACTCCACAGCTGGGGTACCTCAGTGACTTTGTAATTCTGGAGCCCCTAGGACAGGTGACATTCTTGACTCTTGGTTACTACCCGTCTGTTGAGGACCCAGCTTCTGTGATGGTTCCAGGGCTGATTATAAAATTTAGCATCTCTATAGAGAAGTAAGAAGGTTTTACAGGGAGAATCAGAGCAGTCACCTTCTCCTTTTTCAAAGATGGAAATGGACTATATGGGACTGGCCCCAGACACTCCATTCCACTCAAATGGATACAGCCATACCTAGCTGCAAATGCTAAGAGGGCCGTCTCTGTGGCTCATTCTGTAAGTGAAGATGGTTTGTCCCATCTAGACCAGTGGTTCTCAACCTTCTTTATGCTGCAACCCTTTAATACAGCTCCACAAGTTGTAGTGCCCCAACCATAAACCAATTATGAAATTGCTACTTCATAATTGTAACTTTGCTACTGTTATGAATCATCATGTAAATACCTGATATGCAGGTTTTCTGATATGTGACCCCCCCCAAGGGGGTTGTAACCCTCAGGTTGAGAAGTACCAATCTAGACATTTTAAGTGGATATCTAGTTATGAACTAAAACACAAAACCAAAGTACAGAAATTTAAAAAAAAAAAAGACAAGCAAACAAGAAAAGGCTTTATAAAATAAAGCATTTGCAAGCCTAGTGTGGTAGGTAGCACATGCCTGTGATCCAGTGGTTGGAAGTTCAATGGATGAGGATCATACAAGTTGGAGGCCAGGCCACTTAGGAGTCCCTAAAGTCAAGGCAAGACCCAAGTCCCTTTGAAATGGACTCAGTAGGTGCTACCGGATGAGAAATGAGAAATTCAGTGGGTACCTGGGACCTACAGACCAAAGACCCTGAGCTGAAGCAAGCCAGGAGCCAAGGCTGCTGCCGAACAGCAGGGCCTGTGGAGGTAGGAGGGGCTTATGGCCGAGGAGCCTAAAGCACTGAGGTCAAGGAGACCCAAGGTAGGACGACTGTCCTCCAAGAACAGGCACAGTGCGCTGGATAATTTCTTAGCCTTTGTGTCACATCAGGCCGGGAATCCAGGAAAACTACTTACATGAACAGGACGGATGGCAGTGCCTGATGTGAGGGTTGGCACTGGAGATACTGCTGTGGGCGAGGATGCTACTACAGTTTGGGCACTGTGCTTCTGAAAGGCATTAGATTATCGCTCTGTGCTGTAGAGTCTGTGACTCTGCAGAGAGACACAAATCTAGCCCTTTGTAAAGACTCAGCGCTAAAAGGGACTCTTCTTACCTTGCCTCCTAGAAATGCAGTGAATATCAGTTGTCTGTTTTTCCTATTCTCAAAAACAACAGGCATCCATGTTGACTTTTTGGGTTTTGGTCTAGAAAGGTAAATATGGCAATTCTCTGAAGGAAAAAAAAAAGGATCAGATCATTCTCAAAGGCTTTCTCTGTGAGAAACAGTGAGCAGTGTTTTGTAGCTCTGCGAAGCATCAGCCAGCCAGCCTTACATTTGTCTGTTCTGGTTAATGAATGTTAACACACTTACTCAGGCTGCCTTTGGATTATAGGAATCAAAATTTCTAGATGTTAGGACTCAAGAACTTGTTACATGTCATTTGGTGTATTAATAATCATTTAGAAGTAAGATTTGCTCATGCATTAACAAGAAGTATTTGTGGTTTGTGAGGTCCATGAAATAGTCTAAATCGGGACACTTGGCTTAGTCAGAATATGGGTGAGAGCAAAGAATAGAACAGTGGCCATAAGGAACGGGAGGCAAATGCGAGGTTTCTGTTTCCTGTACGATGTTTCTGGATTTTCCAGTGGATTTGTTTTTAACTTTTAATTAGTTTGCTTTGTACCATGACAAAGATTTTTCAGACCTATTTCTAAGACGTATACATATTCAGGATTTGAGCAGAACTTTAAGTCTCCCACCCTTAATATCTTTAATTCGTTGTGTTTCATTTTTATGTTTCTTTATTTTTCATTCATTTAGGATTAGCATCTAAAGTAATGAAGTCTCCACGTGGCCTTGTTCTCCATGATTTTCCTTCCCACCTTCTCCTGCTCAGCTTTTTCCCCTCCCCATGGTTCCTCTCTGAGTTCCTGTCCCTTCTCCTCCATTTCACTTCTTTTTTTCTCCTCTGTTTAAGATCTTTTTTTTTTCTCATGGTCTCCTTTCTAGTCTCATGACTTACCTTCCTACGCACACACACACACACACACACACACACAC
Source organism: Mastomys coucha (assembly GCF_008632895.1). Taxonomy (NCBI): domain Eukaryota; kingdom Metazoa; phylum Chordata; class Mammalia; order Rodentia; family Muridae; genus Mastomys; species Mastomys coucha. The sequence continues at coordinate 18,264,769 of NW_022196898.1, forward strand.
AGTTTCCTACACATGTGCGTGCACACACACAGACATACACACACACTGAGAGACCTTGGTGTTGGTCATTCTGAGTCTCCCTTATTTGATTCATCATGATACTTCCCATTTCTGTCCATTTTCCTGCACATGTCATGGTTCCATTTTGCTCTGTGCCTGAATAAAACTCCACAGCGTGTTTATACAACCCTTTATCCGTTATGTATTGATGGACACCTAGACACCTAGACAAGTTCCATCTCTTAACTACTGTGATGCTAGTTAAAGCAGCTGCAGCAAGCACACACGGACACACCTGTCTCCATGGCAGAAGACAGTGTCTTCTAGAGGTCTACCCACGAGGGGTGTAGCTGGGTCGTATGGTAGTTCTCTTCTTATCTTTTCTGAGGAAACCCCATGTCTAGTGGCTCATGCCGTAGTGACTGTACCAGTTTTCACCCCAACTAGCAGTAAATAAAGATTCCTCTTTCCCCCTCACATCTTCCACAGCATGTTTTGTTGTTTCCTTGATGGTAGCCAGTCTGACCAGGGCTAAATAGAATCTCAAATGAGTTTCAGTTTGTATTTCTGGATGACTAAGCATGTTGAACATTTTTTGGGTCATATTTGGTCTTTTGATAAGTGCCACGTGTATTATATCCCATATATTAGTGGGATATTTTGTGGGTGTTGGTATTTATATGTGATGTACCTATCCACAGAACCATCCCACCCTACCTCTGGTCTGATGTAGTTGATGACGACTTTCTCCTTTTCTGTACATCGTATGTGCACACTCCTGTTAGTTCCCTTTGCTATGCAGAAGCCTTTCAAGTTTATATAGTCTAATTTGTCGGTACTTGAGGTTGTTGCTTGAGATACTGGGCTCCTTTTCAGAGAGTTCTGTGTGTGCAGGTATCCTGAAGTGACAACCTACCATGGTTTTCAGTGTTTCAGATTTTATATTGAGGCCTCTGAGATGCAGATCTAGTTTCTCTCTCTGCCTGTGGGAACCTAGTTCTCCCAGCGCCAGCCGGGACGATGGCTCTGTAGTATGAGTCCAGGTATTGTGATATGTGTGGCCTGCATTGTTCTGATTGCATAGCATTGCCTTTGCTATTGGAGTCTTTTGGGTTTCCAAGTGAATCTTAGGATGTTTTCTCTAATTCAGTGAGGACTGTCTGTCATTGGAATTTTGGCGGAGATCATGTTGAACCTGTAGACTGTTTTCAGTGATGTAGCCATTTTTACAATATCCGTTCTACCAGTCAATGAGCATGAAGGGCTTCTTGTTATCTAGTGTTGTATTCTGTTTCTTTGTGTCTCGAAGGGCGTAAGTTAGCAGCTGATGGCTTTATTTATTTTTTTTTCTGTATCCCAAGAGAGGTGATTGATCCCTTCAAAACTCCAGAGGGATGTCTTGGCTATTTTTGTGATTGGTTTTTGTTGTTGTTGATTTGCTTGGTCCTTGTTTCACAAACTACTACAACAAAGCAAAACAAAACCCTTTTATGAAGAAGGCCTGTGCTGGGATGGAGAGATGGCTCCGTGGTTAAGAGCATTGGTTGCTCTTCCAGAGGACCCAGTTTGATTCCCAGCATCCATATGGAGGCTAACAACAGTCTGTACTCTAGTTCCAGGGCATCCCATGCTCTCTTCTCTTCTTCCTCAGGCACTGTATGTATGTGCTGCACAGACATGCGGACAAAACAACCATACATATAGGGAGAAAAAAAATACCATAAAATAAAAAAAGGTGTGTGGCTTAGGGCTTTCTTAGGTGAAACAAGCAAAAAGATGTACCATTTCCTTTAGCCAGATGATGTTGGTTTTTAGGATGCTTGGCACGGGGCACAAACTCAGTATTACCTATCTCTCGGTAGCCTAGCATCCAGGCCTGGACACCGTGGCCAGCCTATCAGTGTCTTCCCAGGCACTCAGCAATAATAGCCAAGCATCCTTCCACTGAAGGAAGGCCTTTGGGCTTCCTGTTTCCCCCTTCAGCCCTTGGGCAAGTTCCCTCTCTGTATTTCTCCAACGTCCCTGAGAAAATGGCTTACCTTCCACGGGGCACTTCTGGTGTCCAGTATCCTTTGCCAGGTGGAGTATCCTTTGTCAGGTGGAGTATCCTTTGTCAGGTCTCCTCTGGTTCTACTACAGGATAGGGAGGAAGGCAGCCCTTCTCCCTTCCCTGGCCAGCAGCTGTGGGCAGGGTAACAGGAGTGCTGGGAACAACAACAGCGAAAGGTAAGCTGTTGTAGTTCCTAAGCTAGTGACTTGATTCTGTTTCCTTCTTCTTTTGCCACAAATGGAAAGAGCTTGGCTGTCTAAAAACATTGAAAGGCAATGAGGTAATTTCTTGACAATTCCTAAAACCCCTGGTGGTGGTATAAACTTATATTTGAAGATGAGATATTAAACAAATAATAAGACCAGGAATGGCACTGTGTGTGAAATATTGGCATTTTTAATATCAAGCCAGTAGTATAATAGTTCTCGCTTCCCTTTCTCACCCAAAGAGAGTGTAGCGTCCAGTTATAGCCAGGGTCTGAACTTTTGGGAGACTTGTACAGTGCCTTAGAACCTTAAGGCTAATCTTCCTTCTGCTAAAAATAACACGTTTATAAATAGTTTCAAGATCAATTTAGTTCTCTGTGTTTCTTCCCATGGCCCCAGTAGCTAAATGTTATCCTACTTATGAAAATTGCAGATTTTTGTTCTTGTGCAACCTTACAAGTTTTTGACCCATTTTGAACTGGTCTGCCCATTTATTCTGGGCAGCTTCATCTTAAGTGCTCATGTCCATGGTGTCTACCCTAAAATTGGTTCGATAAGGAGCAAGAGCAGACGGCTGGGGTTTTATTTTTGAGCACTTAAATTATGTAACCAGTGATCTGTTAGTGTTTTTTATCAAGCCTGCAGAGGCCCCGTACTCTGACCCAAATAGCCCTTAAAATAAGATCTCATTCTGGAAGGAGTGAGTAAGGAAAACTCAGTAAGGTATGGCATATAGGAATCTTTAAGAGGACAGGTGTACAATACTGTCGTCTGTGCTAGGACATGA
>NW_022196898.1:18267821-18292822 GCF_008632895.1 Mastomys coucha
ACACACACACACACACACACACACACACACACACACACACACATACACAGGCTTCATTGTGCTTTCAGCTGCAATGATTCGTGTCTTTTGGGAATAATCACACTCCAGAGCAAGAGTGAGTCATTCTCTCTAATGCTTCCAGACAAGGATCCCATGGAAGCCACCCTCAGGTGAGCAGACCCACCATAAGCCTCAGGACGCATCCCAGAGTTATTAGGGAAAGTGATCATCCTGTCTAGCTACGTGATGACACATCACAATGTCGTCTCGGGATTCTGAAACATCTGGAGAAGCCAAACCCAGATTTGTGTAAGCAATATCTTCTCAGGGGCAGTGAGCAGACTCCAGGGATAAGGGTGTCTATGGCCAAGTCCGACCACCTGCTTGGATTCACAGAACCCATCTGGCAAAAAGAGAACAAATGATTCTTGTAAGTTGTCCCTTAACTTCCATACACACACACACACTGTCACACATGTGACCCTCCATGTAATTAATTAAATAAATGCCTTGACTATCAGATGCTGTCAAGGAACCATAAGTACACATCTCTGTTCTGCGGGTCAGAATATGACTTCGGCCTGCCAGTTTTTCCATCCACACCTCAACCTCCCAAAGCTCCAGATGAGAACTGAGGCCCGAGCAAGTGACATGCCTTACCTGAAGCGGGTTGATTTGGGATAAGGATCAGTTTACAGAGAGGTATACCGCACTTCTAGCAATAGGGATTTCAGAGAGAACCCATGTGGGAAGTTCTGACTTAACGAAGGGGTGTTTCCTTTCCTTCTCTCTTTTTGGGGGTCACAATGGTTAGAAGTGATAATAGTCAGAGGAAAAACAATAGGAAATATGACACATCTCACTGTTTCATTTAATTTTCAGGGCCACCCCACTTGTTAGCAGTCCGTTTCCTTTTCCTCTTCAGAGTCGTTCCAAAAGTGATTTGCTGTTAGATTCAGGGAGATGTGTCAGGGTTCAGTTTTCATTGTTATGGCCAGTGAAAAGATAAGAGTTCTTTCGGAACAGATTATCTTAAATGTAAACACACATTGTGGAATGAACAATTGTAGTCTCAGGTTCTTAGATCTGTTGGAAAGCCATCTGACTCCCTTTAATTCCAAGGGGTGATGAGGGCTGATTTTGGAGTTTAACCCACTGAAGGTTACACTTCAAGCCTAGTTCTTTGCCACCGAGTTCTGCCCCTAGCTCTCACTATTCATTTTGACCCAGAGTCTCAGGGAGTTGTTCAGACTGGCTTTGAACTCAGTTGCACAGGAAGGCCTTCAACAGCTTGGGATTCTCCTGTTTCATCCTCTTAATAAGGTCGAATATTTAGGTCATAGTTTGTCCCCCTGGTACCCCATCTTTCCTCCTTCCTCCACGCTTTCTTTCTTCCTTGATCTTGCTATGCAGCCAAGGATGACCTTAAATTTTGGATCCTCCTGCCTCAACTTCCAGAGTGCTCATTACAAAAATGTGCCTCCATGCCTAGTTTATATATGCACAGGACTCTGTGCTTGCTGAACAAGTACCCTTCTAATGGAGCTATGTCCCCAACCCTCTACTGTTTATTAATTTTGACAAAATTACAGTCCTTAACCACCAATCTTAACCAAACTTTCCTGACACTCAGGTTCTAGGGAAACTTCAACATCGAGTGCTATTGAGATTTTATTTCTTGCTGATTTTCTTCATAATATGGAGAAGGAGTTGTTGAAAAGATAACCATTTAAATTTATTTTCCTTATTAGAACTTCCGGCTTTAAGTACAGAGTCAAAACAGATGGCAAATTAGACAAGTTTGAGTTATTCATTTACTTTCTTTAAAAAAAAAAGGAATCATTAATATCAGCTTTCTCTTAAAACTCACTGTGGAATAATTTATAGGTTTATGAAAAGTTGCAAAGATTGTACAGATAGTTCTGAGCATTCCTCAGTGGCTGCTCCTGATGCTACCTCTTAAGTAACTGTTGAACATCTGTCATAACCAAGAAATGAGCAATGACACCTAAATTATAGATTTTATTTGGCTGTGTAGTGACTTTTAAAAAATTAAAGTTATGATAAAACTGTAAGGTAAAATTAATAAACAACATGGCCTGCATTGCCCGCAAAGTCTTTATGTAAGTAAAAGTTAGGCCATTGGATGGTGTGTGCTTTGTTGATGCATTGTGAAGATGGAGCTCCTGGCCCTCCTTCCAGCCATTTGTTTTGCCTAAGCTCCTCTGGCAAGATGCCCTGCAGCTGCTTCTGTGGAGAAGAAAGGGGGCAGGAAGGAAGGCAAAGCCAGGGCTCAGATGAAAGCTTGGAGGCTGAGGTGGAAGGATATCCTGATCCCAGAGCATAGAGAGAAACCAGGGCAACTCTGCAGCCCTTGTCTCCAAAACCAAACAAAGCGCATAAGAAGGAAAGATAAGGAAGAAAGGCAGTCAGAGAAACTCAGAGAAACTCGAGCAGAACACGTGGTGAACCCTCTAAGCCCTGTGCCCAGAGTGAGGGGTGTCAGAAAGAGTTCCTGAGAGAGGCAGTCTGCATGCTTACCCACAGTCTTTTCTGTTTTTCTTTTCTTTTTAATTAATTTATTTCTTTACATCAAATGCTCCTCCATTTCCCAGTCTCCTCCTCACAGAGACCTTTCCCCCATCGCCCTTCTCCTCTGAGAAGGTGGGGCCCCTAGGTATCCTCCCACCCTGACGCGATCGAGTCTCTGCCAGGGTAGACATCAGTGAGGATCCTCTCTCACTGAGGCCAGACAGGACAGCCCTGTTGAGGAACACATACCACAGACAGGCTACAACTGTAGGGAGAGCCTCTGCTCCAGTTGTTGGGGGACCCATGTGGAGACTGAGCTGCACATGTGCTACATACGTGCCTGTTCTTTGGTTGGTGCCTCAGTCTCTGAGAGTTCCTAGAAGTCCAAGTTACTTGATTATGCTGGTCCTCCTGTGGGGTTCCCATCCCCTTCAAGGCCTTCAATCCTTCCTCCAACTCTTTCATGAAAGTCACCCATCTCCGTCCAATAATTTGACTATGGGCATCTGCATCTCTCTCAGTCAGATGCTAGGCCGAGCCTCTCAGAGGACAATTATGCTAGACTCCAGTCTGCAAGCACAACAGAGTATCATTAATAATATCAGGGATTGGTGCTTACCCATGGGATAGGTTTCAATTTGGGGTGGTTATTGATTGGCCATTCCTTTGATATTTGCTGCATCATTGCCCCTGAATTTCTTTCAGACAGAACAAATTTTGGGTGACAGTTGTGTGAGGGTGTTGGTGTCCTTATCCCTCTCAATGGGCTGTGGACAGCCACAAGCTGTTGCTGCTTTTTGGCTCATAACTCTGTTCATCACACAGACCTTCAAAGCTAAGTTGGGTGGACTTTTGTGATTGTGCTGGGTAAAGCCTGGCGGAGGAGGGGATTGACATTTTTAACAGACAGGTAGAAGTGGCCTGTGGCTTAGAGGACTGGATTAGTTATAAGGAACATGTCCGGGAGATTTCTCAGATTGGAAATGGCATAGAAAGAGGGTTGAGACTCTTGCAGACATGGAAAGAGGAAGAGAAATCAGCAAATTGGGATATTCAACATTTGTTGACTGACCAGATGATCAGAGTTTTAAAAACTGACTCCTGAATGGGTACTGGGCATAGTGTGTCACCAGTAGAGGCTTGCTCAAGTGACTCAGTGTAGTCTCATAAAAATCGGTTTCCTGTTTACTCGCTTGTTTTCTCGTCTTTGCCTGACAGGATGGTGAATTCTTCCCTGAGGCTTGTTAAAATTCTTTTCCTAATTACATGTTTGATGTATTGTAGATTATGATAGCACTAACCAAACATTTCTTTCAGCAAAAAATGTTTCCCAAACCAAAATGTTTTGAGTGACTGCTTCAGTTCACGTGTTCCTGCCAATTCACTAGCCACTCTCCCCTGGGCAGAAGGCACCCTGGCAGCCCACGCTGTAATCTTCAGCGTACCCTCCTGCAGAGGATGCTTGTGGGTGTGAAGGCCAACATGTGACATGCGTTACCTTCCTAAAGCTCTGCAGTTTCCGTTAGGGAACTGACCTCTTTCCTTTGTGTGCTGTGTGCTTTTGGTTAGTGAGTGATTACAAGTGGCTGACTCATGCTCTGGGAGTCTCCGTCTCAGCTTTTCCTCTGCCAGCTCTGCGTGGGTGGAAGGGCAGCCTGCCTTGGACTATAGGTTCAGCGTGCTGGCTGTGAGGTCCTCTGAGCTGTTAGAGCTAACCGGTGTCCTGTAGGAAATGTGGCTGTGGCTTCTTCCCCTCCCTCAGCTCCTGCTCATGTTCATTCTGTGCCTTACCGTCAGCGCTGCTGGCTTCATTGTTTACAAGACGGGAACCCTAAGTGGTAACAGCAGACAATCATTTGACATAAAACTCAAACTCAGATTGGGCCAGTTGTAGGCCTGTTATCACTTAGATAGACATTTTTAACCAAATCATGGAATTTTGAAGCTTTGATCAGCCTTCAAGCCCATTGGCTCAATGCCTTTCAGGCTGCAGGCAGAGAAGTAATCAGACAAAGTGACAGAAATAAACAAGTTGTCATAAGCTGGACACAATCCACGAATGCCTACAGAGCCACGGGACTCATCTGCCCGGGGCATCTGGTCCATACAGCCTTACCCTCCTGTCCTGCCCTTGTGTCCGTCCCATCATGCCATTTATGGGGTGACTAGATGGAAGGAAGGTAGCCTCAGTGACTTGGAAAGGATAGGAGTGACAGGCACATGGGGACTCAGCCTACTGTGTTCATGGTATCTGTAGCATCGTTCAGAAATGGCAGCAGAGTTTGGTGCATTGTAGGCACCATTGACCTCTGTGATCTCAGGCCATGATGCAGATGAAACTTACCATAAGGAAGAGGTCATTAGCCTGCCCAGAGGTGTCAGCCTATAATACTGTGCTATAGATCTCATTGTCAATCTTCATTAAAAAACTGCTCTGCCACCATTACTTCTTTTGTGGACTGTGTCTTCTCATGTTCTAAGGTGCAAGTCTCTGGGTTTTGAAGGCATAAATGTGCTCACGCTGCTTTGAGTTGAGAGTTGTGTTTTAAAGTTGTTTCTGTGCCGCTTGTCAGAAAAGCAGGAAGGTAGTTAGTTCACCAAGTGGTGTCCGCCGTGCATATCCTTAATAGGTGCCATTCGTTATCTTTTCTTCATAACTGTGTCCACTCTGTGAAGGCAAGTGGAATGGGGGTGGTGTGTTAGGTGTGGGGGACAGAGAGCAGCAGAAGCTGACTTGGAACTGAGCCATCCTGGACCTTCTTAGGCTTGTGGAGTTTCCGGGCCATAGCACAGACGGCCAGACAGTGCAGGCCAGACAGTGTGGTGACTGATGCCATGGGGAGTGGGGAGACAGTTAGTCTCACTAAGGAGTCATTTGTCATCCTTTCTGAGGACAGACTGTGTGAGTGTGTGTGTGTGTGTGTGTGTGTGTGTGTGCGTGCATGTGTGTGTGTGTGTGTGTCATAGGTCTGTCTATCCTTTGACACCCTTCCTTCTAAAAATCTAAATGCTAGCAAAAATTTTGAAAGAGCAACCGTATCCCACTGTGTGTTTAATTTGTGACAAAAGTGGCTGTGGTAACTAATCTTGACTGTCAACTTGAAACTTTTGAAAGAAGGATCCTAAACTGAAGAACTACTTCAATCAGACTGGCCCACAGGACATTATCTTGTTTACTAACAGATGTAAGCAGGTCCAGCCCACTGTGGGCAGCACCATCCCCAGTTAGGTGGGCTGTATAAGAAAAGAAGCAGAGCCAGGTGGTGGTCATGATGGTACACATCTTTAATCCCAGCACTCAGGAGGCAGGGAGGCAGAAGTCTCAGGTCTCCTAGAGTTTGATGCCAGCCTGACTTACAGTGAAAATTCCAGGGCAGCCAGGGCTATATAGAGAAACCCTATGGAGAAAAAAGAAACAAGCAAACAAAATGAAAGGTTGCGGAACTTGGGCCTGAGAGCAGGCCAGTAAGCAGTGTGCTTCTGTTGTGGCTTCTTATGATGGTGGATTGCAACCTTTGAGGTGAAATAAACCCCTTCCTCGCACAGTCATGTTTGATCCTAATGTTTATTGCAGCAACAGAAAGCAAAGTAGAACAGTAGCAGTGCTTAGGGAATTCCTTGTATGGCCAGCGACTCAGCTCACAACTTTTCATTTCTTGTGGCTAACTTTTCATTACACTGGGGCGGGTGGACACCGCTACTGTCTATTCCCAGGCAAGCAGCCCTGGACCCACAGAGATGGGACCAGCCCTTGTCTACAAAAGCCACATACACTTTCAGATACATCAGCTACAGCAAATATTTGGAAGTCAGCCACTTAGACCTATAGCAGACAATGCTGGACTGCCTGCACCTGGTTTCTTGTTTTGTTTCCCAGGGTTTCACAGTGTTGCTCCAGGTAGTCTGGATTCCAATATCCTCCTGCCTCAGCCTCCCAAATGCTGAGAAAACAGGCGTGTGCCTCTTATGTATCTTGCTTTTCTTTACCCGCAGCACAGCTACATCTGCTATCCTGCAATCTCTTGATACTTTCTTAGGCCTGTTTTTCTTCTATTAAGCATTTTTCATTTATGGAAATCTAATCAGCTAAAATTTTGTTTAAATGAGAGTGTATGTATGTCATGCATTTCTTTAAAGTCTCCAAATCTCTGTCTCTGTGCTTATTTGTAGTAAACAATTAGTCCTTAGGTGTCAAAAACTCACATTGTGTGTTGGCTTGAAGAAAATGAGATGATACAGAGATGAGTCAAAATGGCTGAAGCCCAGCACTCCTGTGACCTGGTCCTGAGCAAGTCCGGCAAACCCTTTTGTATGCAGAATGTGCTAGATGCTACAGGCAGCATGGAGATGATGGGGCCTATCTGGGAACCCTTGCTGCTTGTAGGGTGGGTGACACCTGTAGAGTTTAGTCTCCTCCTCCCAGGCATCCTGAAACTACATTCAGCAATTGCTCCATCTGTAGAAGCAAGCCTTACCAAGGTGGTAGAATGCTTCTGTGCACACAGGAAGTACACAGCAGCACCACCCAGCCCGAGCACAATGGCACATTCCTATAATTCCGGCACTGGCAAGGCAGAGGCAGGAAGATCAGGGGCCTGAGCTTACCCTTGGTCACAGGGCGAGTCAGAGGCGACATGAGATTTTGTCTTCCAAGCACACAGCGCCTCTTTTTCTCCTTTTTAATAACCACAGATCTTGAAGTGTTGTTTCTTTGTGCTTAGGTAGCCGTGGTGTGGAGTAGAGAGTCTCAGGGAGTGGAAAGTGGTTGTTTGAATTTAGTAGTGAGTTAATGTTTAATTCTAAGGCCTCAGGAACTTCCTGAGTATTTTGGCTAAAGGGGGTGGGCATATTTGTGGGGGTTTCTGCAGGTCTGGAGATGGTGAGATGGGACCATGCTAACACAGAGAGCCTGGCAGTTTCCCTTGTGTGTTATTGCTGACTTACCTAGCATGTCAGTTAGAGCAGTGAGATGTGTGGTAGAGATGTTAACAATTGCCCTAGGTTAGAACACTCGCTGTGTGAGCTCTTCCCACGGATCCCTTCTAGAACACACAGTGTGTTGCTGGAGAAGCAAGCCAGGCCCTCCCTTCCCCAGCCCAGCCATCGGATTCGCAATGATTGGATTTTGGAGTTTTGGTTTGGAGTGAAGGGTAATTACTCTGTCAGAGCGTGAGCAGTGAATCGTAGCAAGCGGAGGAAGAAGAGAAGATGACTCCGTCCCCCCACCTGCAACGGAAAGCTGTTGAATGTCAAATCTGCTTTGCAAGTTTGAAGTGAATGTCTTTCCCTCCACGTGTCATCTAGTTGAGCAGGTTCACACCTGTTCATTCGGCTGGCCATTGGTTAGTGGAAGGAATGAAGGAGAGAGAGCAGCCGCGCCTTGGGATCAAGGCATTTTCAGGATTATCATTCTGGTGCCCTCTCTGCCTTTAACCTTCCCTGCAGTGTCCCTTCCATCTCGGCTCTGTGAGCTGTAGCTGCCGTTACACAGAGCCTGTGAGATCTCCCTAACTTGGTAAAAACCTCTCCTACTGCGATGATATCTGAAGAGTGGAGCAGCTTGATAGCACAGGAAACAGGAAAGGTTGGCTAAGGACTCTCCAGATAGTCCGCATCTCCCAATTGTTTTCATTATGGTTTCCTTTAACCAGTGGCTCGTGCTCTTTTAGTTAGCTGGTCAAATGCGTGGAAAAGTCAGTGGCTTCATAGCATAGTGTTTGACTGGAGAAAATGGTTTAAAAATCAGTCAAGAGCAAGACATCAGGCTGAGAAGCTGAAGTTTGGACAGGTTGTTGGTAGAGTGTTTGCCATGCATGCATGATGACCCAGGTTTAAGTTCCTTGAATCCAAGCAGAAAGTTGGGAGGGTGTGGTGGCCTGCCTACAGCCTGCTATGCTGGGAAGTAGAGAGCGGGATTCCTGGAGTACTTCAGGAGTGAGCTCAGTGAGAGACCCTGCCTCAGTTCCTGAAATATGGAGGAAGACAACTGACACAAGACCACACATACAGAAAGGGGAGAGAAAGAACAGTGAACTTTGACCGCAAGTAAAGGTGACAAGCAATCTCACCTTTGGCCTTAATATGGCCGCCTGCTGCGTAACCTAGTGACTGAGCCAGCCAGGCTGAGAGCTAAGAACCTGAGTAAGGATCGTCGGGGAGTTTACAACCCTCTCTCTCCATCCATCCATTTTAAAAAGTGAAATGTTTTGGAGCGAACCCCCACGTTCTGTAATACTTTCTAAGAAGTCATATTAAGTATGACTCATCTTACACACCTACCAGTTATTGCTTAAAATGCTGCAGCAGGCCATTGTCTGCGGGGCAGCATTGTACTGACCCTCGGTTGGTTTGCTTCTCTAAAAGGCCTAGCCATGCTTCCATAGACAAATGAGAGTGTTTTTCCATATTAAAGCCATGTTATTGGGGCACACGGTATGCTTCTCTCTCCCTGCATAACTGCACAGTGATTAAATATTGACTAAGAGCCAGCATTTGACAGCCAGCAGCCTCACCCTGGTAAATGCTGATGTGTGAGACTGAATGTAAATACAGAAGCATCCCCGCAGGGCCAGCCTTTTTCCTTGGGATGTGGGCAAGTCCTGAGTTATGCATGAGGTGTCAAACTCAACTGCTCCAGTAGAAGGGTGTCATTTGAAACAAGTAATTCCTTAAAAAGCAACCCAATTCTGTCAGAAGAAAATATATTTTCCTAATCAATTTGAATAATAAAGAGGCTGTTTGTGAGTTTTCACAGAACATCCAGGGTGCCCGGTGAACAAAGGAGCTCTCCGACACTGGGACAGCTCTTCCTTTCAAAGACTCTGATTGTTTGGTGTATATGAAACAAACTGACTAAAACCATCAGATTTACTTCTGGGCCGTGAATATCTGATAGGGAAGTTTTAATACATCTTTCTATGTCCTGGTCACTGCCTGCTTTCTTTCTTGCCACTGTGGTATATAAGTTCACCCCCCCCCCATGGGGGAAAATACCATGTTTAGCTTGGTTTTCTAAAGGAAATTAGTTTTTAAAATTTCTTTCTTTTTTTGAGATTATAATAAAATTATAGAAACTAAGTTTTTCTTCAGTATTTTCCCCTAGTAATGAATAAGTTTTATTATAAGATCTGATCATTTTTTATTGCAATGCTTTTTCTTAACTAACTGTGTACATATATTTGGGTGAATATATGTATATGTGTATGTTTGGGTGTGTGTGTGTGTGTGAGAGAGAGAGAGAGAGAGAGGGAGAGAGAGAGAGAGAGAGAGAGAGAGAGAGAGAGAGAGAGAGAGAGAGAGAGAGAGAGAGAGAGAGAGAGAGAGAGAGAGAGAGATCATGTGAAGACCAAGGGTCAACCTCTAGGGTATTTTTTTGAGATATTGCTGGCTGCCTATTCTATTAAACTGGCCGGTCAGCAGGCTCCAAGATCGCTTTCCCATGGGTGTTAGAGATCAAAATCCATTCCTTGTGCTTGCACACCAGTTAGTTTACAGACACAGCTCTCTCCCCCGCTCTATCGCAGGGCTCTTCATTATACCCTGTAATAAACACCTCGAAGACTAACTCAACAGTTATCCCTGCATGTTGTGAAGCTGTTTATCCCTTAGAATGCTTTAAGTACAGGCCTCCTTCTCAGCAAGTATAGTCCTCTAAAACGTTGGCATCTTATTCCAGCAAACTCTCTAGACATTTCCTCCTCTGAGCTGCCTGGGCCACTGGTGTGGTGACTGCTGTCTTGAGCATTAGTGTCACCACCATCAAGGTCCCCTGAACTTAACAGATGTTTTATGAAAGCATCGTATTTCTTAGCTAGGTGTGGTGCACACTGCTGAAAAATCAGCACTTGGGAGGCAGAGGCAGGAAGATCAAGGGCATGAAGCCATCCTGAGTTGCGGGTGGGGGTGGGGGAGAGCTCGTCTTCAAAAATCAATGTCTGAGGATGTGATGGAGTGTTGCTTAGCATATACCAGATTGTGGGTTTGATTTCCAGCACCACCATTTTTTTTAAAATTGTATTTCTCAAATGATTCAATTTAGCCAAGATGGACTGGTACATATTTGAGGGGTTTAAAAATAATGTATACTAGAGGTATTATTAGCATTATTATTATTATTAGCATTAGCATTGTTATTATTAGTAGTAGTATTAGTCTATTCAGAAACTTATTTTTCTTTAAATAGTGATGATTCCATTCTCCTTCGAAGCATAGTGAGGCATATACTTAGTGAGAGTGAAAGTCACATGAGGGACAAGACAGTCAAGAGCACTGGCTCCTCTTCCGAAGGGCCTGAGTTCAAATCCCAGTAACTATATAGTAATGAGATCTGATGCCCTCTTCTGATGTGTCTGAAGACTACAACAGTGTACTTACATATAATAATAAATAAATCTTTTTTAAAAACAGAGAAAGTCACATGAGAGGCAGCAGAGCATCCATGAGTGTGGTACAGCTCACCCTCAGTCAGAAGCACAGAAATGAGTCTCAGAGAAACCAGAAAGTGTATGTGCTCTTGGGCTGAGGAGCTAACAGACATGAGGCCCCAAGGCGAGGCCAGTCACATGTGCCACCCACTCTTTGGAATGATCTCGTCCTTCAGAAAACCAGAAATATTTGTGAAAAATAGATTGATGTGTGTGTGTGTGTGTGTGTGTGTGTGTGTGTGTGTGCTCGCATGTGTCTAAAAAACAAACTCAACAAAATAATAGGACATGTTTGAACTTGAACAAGGTTCTCAGAGATTGAGCCCAAAGACTAGTAGTGTCTTGGTGGCATATGTGCAGCCTCTAGTCCTCCCTCACACCAGCTGCCTCCATCTTCCTCCTTTGAGCCTGAACACGGTCAGCTAACACTGAGAACCTGGCATGGCTTCAGAGAAACTCGATTTAGGCTTAAGTAGGAGGGATGAAGAAAATTAACCAAGGTATGCTTTTATCCCATTCTAATCGTTTATTATAGATAAAATTACCATCCTAGAAGACACATAATAACCTCATCAAGATGACTTTCAGTGTGTTGAAAACAATCTTCAAAGCCTGGAGACAACTTTGCTTTTTGTTTTTATAGCTTCCGCCCCCTGGAAACTTGCAATGTAGAAGTCATAAATTCGGTTCTCTTGTTAGGAAACCCCATGCATTCTATTATGTATAGTGGAAGGTACTAAAATATACGACATTTTAAGGCTGAATTTTCGATTTCACTATTCCAGAAGAGCAGCAATACACTGATAAGAGTCTACCCTGAAAGCTCTTTCTGGAAATAAAGCCTAGCAGAAGCGACAAGACACCGCAGCCACCACGTCCACACACTTAAAACAGCAGGGCCGCGGCTGGGAACAGAGCTTAAGAGGGGCCTGCTGGATGCTAAGTGTTCTTCCACTTGTACGAAATTAAGCACAGGCACACTCAACACATTCCTGGATGCGACTTCCTGTTGCCTTCTGTATACAGTCTGGAAGATTCCTGAGGAGAGGTTTGTTGTCCACAGAAATTGAGTAGAGGTGTCTTCAGGGTTGGTTCTCCTCCAGGAGGCTCCCCTTAGGCCAAACTATCCATTGCACTTTCTTAGTGAGTTTACCAAAAATATATGGGAGTTTACTAATTGTTGAACATATGGTACTGGGGAAAAAAAAAACAAAAAGAAGAGAATAAATTCCTACTCTTAGCACAGATTACTTTAAATCAGTGTTGCTTCCTCCCAAACCCCATATTAATCATGTCTCCAAAGAAGTAGAAACAAACTATATGTGTGTGCCTGTCTGTCTGTGTGTCTATATGAGTGTATGTCTGTGTGTGTGTGTGTGTGTGTGTGAGTGTGTGTGTGTGTGTGTGTGTGTGTGTGTGTGTGTGTGTGTGTAAAGAGAAAGAGAGGAAGAGAGGAGAAGGTGGATTTTAAGGCCTTGATTTAGAAAACTGTGAAGGCTGCTAAGTCCAGGCCAGCAGCAAGAGTTGATGTTATAATTTGAAGTCCGAAGTTGAGAGAGGCAGTTTCTTTTTCTGGGACTCATGTTGTCTCCTTTCCAGTTGAAATGATGAGATTGGCCTACCATATGGAAAAGAATGTTCTGTATTGGAAGTCAACTGATTTAACTGTCAGCCACATCTAAAAGATACCTTCATAGGGATATCCTGCCTAGCATTTGACTGAACAGTGGGGCCCTTTGGCCTAGTAAAGTTTGGCCCATAATTAATTACTCATCGCTTCCTCCCTCCTCCCCACCCCCTCTGTTACTGCACCTGCATCCAAATAATATCATTTCATTGAATACCTCTGGAGCTTAAGCAGGCATTAAGAATCCCCTGGAACACGTATTGAAACACTGATAGCCTGTGGAAGACTGGGTCCGGGAACTCGAGTTTCTGGTGAGCCCCAGGTGCTGCTGATGCTGCTGGTCCAGGGGCCATAGTTTGAGGACTGCTGGGTCTCTATAATCTAGAATCTGCACTTTAGCCTCCTGGCTCCGAATCTGATTTTGTGATCAGAGGGAAGGTAGGTTTCTTCTTTAGGGCCCCACACATGCCTAGTGCTGGGAGGGAGGATTCCACTCTCCATGCCTAGAGAATACACACTTCAGGCCTTACCATTGTGAAACAATGTTCCTCTCCACTCTGAAAACTCCACTCCGCCTTGGAGCTCAAAGTGCAAAGATTAGAAATGCTTTAGTGAATCATTAAAATATTACTTTTTTTTTTTTTTTTTACATTTTGTAATGCATGTGTACATGTGGGCCTGTGTATGTTCATGTGCATGCATGTATACATGTGGGCATGTGCATGTTGAGGTCAGAGGCCAGTGTTAACTGTCTTAGTCAATTTCCTCAGTTTTTGCGTCAGGGTCTCTTGCTAAGCCTGCAACTTGTGAGCAGCTGAATTGGCTAGCCAGCAAGCTCTAAGCACCCTCATGTGTCCACCTCCTCAGAGGTGAAGGTTGGGATTTATAGATGTACAGGGCTGTACTTAGGTTTTTTTTTGTTTTTTGGGGTTTTATTTTGTTTTGTTTTGTTTTTTTGTTTTGTTTTGTTTTGTTTTTTCGAGACAGGGTTTCTCTGTATAACCCTGGCTGTCCTGGAACTCACTCTGTAGAACAGGCTGGCCTTGAACTCAGAAATCCGCCTGCCTCTGCCTCCCAAATGCTGGGATTAAAGGCGTGTGCCACTGCCGGCCCCTCACACTTCAACTTAACTAAAAGTCTCTATCTTTGATTTTTTGTACAGATTAGTGTATTAATAACATTAGAATGTAGGGACATTTGACCTTGGAGCTGTCTCTAGGTGACATGAACAAGTTAGGGACCTCAGGGTTCTGAGAGGTAGATTGACACAGGCTCAGTGACATGGAGTGAGGGTGATGTAGCTCTCATGGTCAGCTTTAAGGGCCATTGTGTCCACCCAAGCCTTGGCAGCAAAAGAAGTCATTTTACAAATTTCAATACAAAGACTTGTTTTATACAAGGCTGAAAGAGCAAAACTGAGACCTTGGGCTAACCCAGAGACACTAGTTGTGAGAGACTGTCAGCTGCAACTGCCAGGACCAGAGCAATCAAGGCGAATGAGATGTGACCAGAACTACCTTGGAGCTATGTCATGTGATTCAGGCCTCCGGCAAGGAGGGACAGGTAAAGCCAAAATCAGCAATATTCTCCTAGCCTGACACTCCTGAGGTGTCCAGAGAGATGTTCCCCAGCTTCCCGTTCCTAGAGCCAAATCTCCCCATGTCTGTCCTCTCACGAGACACAGCCTGTCCCTATGTCTTAGATTGGAGGGTTCCACAGGGAACCAAGTGACAGTGTTGCGTAGGGAACATCCCGCTGACAGTGTCAGCATCAGAGAGCAGAAGCCCTGTGCTTCGGTTCCCTTCTTCCTGTGTCAGGCCTTATCATGACCGTATTCATTCATCTGTCTACAGGTTTTGCCTCTTGTGAGGTTGGTACTAGTGATGGGAGGATCAGAGGACCGAAGCTGTTAGGCTGTCTCAGTTAATCGTATCAATTGTTTTCTACTTGTTTATAATAATGATGATGATGGAAACAAAAACTTAAATGCCAGAGACTAGAGTGCTGTGCAATTGTGAGTTTCTCGGACAATGGGATACCTGAAATATTTTGACACCACATCCTTAAAATAACTACTTCTGTCTCTGTGTATCCTTCCTTCCTTTGCCATGTGTGTGTGTGTGTGTGTGTGTGTGTGACTGATTTTCCCTCAAAAGATCCGAATTCCATGGGCATCTCCTTTTGCTGCAGTTCCTTTGTTCATTTCTAGAGATGATGGAATGATGGAGTTGGTCTTGATGGTGTTTTCCCTGTACTGTATCCAACTCTACTCAATCAGCCTTTATTGTGGGGCTGTCAGATGTCAGGCTGTACCTCAGAGACGAGGAGGCGAAGGGACCCCATGGAGCGTGGCTTTGGCCATGTTACAGTCTTTGACCTTGAGTTTCAGCAGTTGCCCACTATGCTCCTTACTTATCCTGTGGTACCCTGGATGCTGTGAGGGCAAACACTAGACTATGCAGGGTTGCTAAAGAACTGAGGGGGGTGGAGCCATCATCAATGTGGACCAATGTCACTGCTCCATCAAAAGTAATGTGTCCTTATTTTGATTTTGGTCCAGATATTTTGCTCACTATTCAACCTAGTAGAATTTTCATTCGCTGTGATTTTTGCCTTTCAGTCACTCAGCTGAGATTTTAGTTGTTTATTGGTTCTTATCATTTCTGTGGAAGGCAATATATGTTTTAAATTGGTAGCTTAGGATTTGTTCCATCCTGTTGCTCATCTTGAGAAAGGAGCCAAGGGGACTGGAGTTAACCATGTCTCAGGGCCTGGGGCTTCGTATTGGCATACATGTTGATTTGTTCATCAGAATAAAGATGTAGTATGTGGCTGGATGGACATGGTCTATTAGGACCATAGCACTGATTTGAACTTTAAGTAAGAATGTGGATTCCGGTTATAATCACGCAGAAACTTCATAGCCATAGTTAAACTAGTTACTCCTTTTCAATATACGTCTGTCACCTTCTTGGTGCACTAATTAGTTAAGCTGTTTACAAATAGTATACAAGGGGCTGACAAGATGGTTTAGTAGGTAAGTGCTGTGCAAGCATGAGTCTTGAGCTCAAATCCCCAGCACCCATTTAGGAAGATGGGTGTGTGTTTCTGTAACCCCAGCCTTGGGAGAGTCAGAGATAGGCAGATCCCAGGAGCTCACCAGCCAGCTAGCCAGCCTAGCTGAAATAGTGCACACATACATGCAACTTTACAAAAATGAATACTACATGAATTTACCTTTGCTATAAAGGGCTACAACCTATCTTAGCTTTGTCAGTGTGAGGCAGGGTTCTTCAGCCATTCCTATGTATCATGACACTAGAATGGCTTTACCATGTTCTGGTCCAAGGTATAATGCACCCCACCACAGGTTCAGATTCATTTGGGCCCCGGTATTCATATGTATGTGGTGTGAACTATCTGTCAGAATCTGTTTATCTTTATGCCTATATCTGTTCACTGCTACTTCTCAGATGGTTCTAACAAGCACTCAGGGTCAAAAATACTGGCATAGCAGATAGACAAAGGATAAAACCATGTGCTTGGCTTTTTGCCCATAGTTTGTGTGTGTTAGCTGTTAGGTTGTTTATTACAGAATGGCAGATGAGTTCATCTCTTAATCACCGCTGTAAAAAATTGCCATAAACAATTCTTTTTGCGAACATTTATCATCTCACAGTTCTGAAGTCAGAAGTCTGAAATGGTTTTCTAGGGCCAAAGGCAATCATTCTGCAGGATCTAGAGGTTCTCTGTCCTTCCCTGGCTTTTAGAAGGTGTCTACATACTTTGGAGCATCACCCTGCCTTGTTCTTACATCAGTTTCAGCTGCTACATCCTTCTTTAACACTCCTACAACCAGCAATGTCTTATAGAGACACTTGTAATTATGTTAGGACCATCCAGCTTATCCTGGATAATCTTATCTCAAGATTTAATTTACCCATACCTGTGACGTTTCCTTCACTGTGCAAGAAATCATAAGGACCTAATCATGGGGTTTGGGGATTTAGCCTTAGACATTGGAGAGGGCAGTCTGCTGCAGGAAAACATTCCCCCTACTCATCTGAGGAGAGCATCCTCTGAGTCAGACCCATGTCCTTGCTTCCTATCCCTACAGCATCGGAAGGCTCTAAAAGAAGAACATTCTGTAAACACTGGAAGTGATGACACCGTGTTCAGAATTTTAATTCCATTCATTTTTTTAAAAGATTCTACCAGTTTTTAAATTTTCAGATGCCTTAAGAGTTTGTTCTAGAAATAGATTATGTAACATCAGAATTTTCATGAGCTTTGGTACATTTCTGGTTTCTCTTGGATGGGGTTGCTTTGCCATTACCAAACCAATGGTTCTCAACAAGAAGTGGATGTGGCTTATTATTGAACTTACTCTTGCCACTGCCATCCACCAAGCATCGACTGGACGCTAGCCTCCTAGACATAAAAATAACAAAAGCTTTCAAGGGCAGGGGCAGAGGAGTGACTGCTGGTGGTCAGCCTATCTGTAGTTCATTGTGGCTGGTTTTCTTTGTCAGCCTGTTTTTGCTCTCTTAGGATTTGTTTTTGTTGTTGTTGTTATCCTTTGTTTTTAATATTTGCATATAGAAACCCCAGAAGAGGCCCTTTGTGGCACAAAAATGATTAAAACCTTCTATGAGAGGCCAACAGATAGGACTTTAATAAAACAGTAGTCCAGAGCAAAAGAACAACCTAGAGATATAGGAAGCTGGCCAGAAAAGGCAAGGCCTCAACAAGCAGCTTCCAACTCCAGCTACTTATTGGAATTAGGGAAAAAGAAAATATTACTCTTTTAAAAATCCTAGTTGTTGGGGACCCACCCTTAGCAACTAAATATAATCTAATTAAAAGAAGGCATGGGCACCTGTCACAAAAGAAATGATGTTGAGTTTGGTTTTATAGAAGAGAAACTATGACAAGACCTAAGAGATCTCAAGGACTCAGTAAAGAGCCGAAAACTTCCTCTCTGTGCTCACACGTGCCCTGTAAGTCCTTCTGCCCACCCTAGTTCTGCCTCTGTTCTTCTACCAGACTGTCTGCTGAAGACTCGCTCTGACCTTTGAGGAGGATAGAACCAAGCTCAGATCCTACAGTTCTACTAGCTTCTCCTCCTTTGTAGTTGGTTTCCTAACTGGGGAGATAAGTTTTCAGGAGTTGTGGCTCATGTAGGCATGAGCTGGGCTTCTAATCCTATCTTCTCTACTCATTAAGCATGTGGTCTTTGGAACGTTACTTAATCTCTGCCTTGGTGTCCTCACTGGTGACAGGGGTGTGTGGAAGAAGGACTTCCAGGCAGAGGGAATAGCAGATGTTAAATTATGAGTGAGGATACACAAGCTATATTGGCAACCCAGTAGCCATGAAGGAGGATGTATTGAAGATGCCAATGGTAAGGGGAGGAGAATCTGTCTTTGTAGGGGTTTGTTGTATTTGGTATGTATATTCTGAGCCTTTTCTCAGGCATAATGGATCTGAGATCTGGAAATCTGTACTTTATTTTTGGAAAAAGATTTTAAAATTGTGTGTGTGTGTGTGTGTGTGTGTGTGTGTGTGTGTGTGTGAGAGAGAGAGAGAGAGAGAGAGAGGGGGGGGGGGAGAACATGTGGCTGTCAAAAGGGGGGTACTCACAGAGGCCAAAAGAGGGTATTTGGACCCCTTGGAGCTGAAGTTATGGGATGTTGTGAGCCTTCTGGTATAAGTGTTGGGAACTGAACACTGTTTTCTCTGGAAAAACAGCAACTGTTCTTCACCTGCATTATCTCTTCAGCCCTGAGATCTACATTTTAAATGAAGCAAACTTGAATGTAGGAAGGCTGAACTGTAATATAACTCCAACAAGGATTTGAGCAAAAGCTAGATCATCTAGAACCTTGTTCTAAGGCGATTGGATTGGGCAGACTCCCTGCATGTCAGATAAGAGTTTTCAGAACTATCACTCATCAAGTGTGGGGGTTGGGTGGAAGGGACTTGTAGAGGAGTGAGTCTATTCCAACAAGGAGACCACAATACTCAGTGAAGACTCCTCAGCCAGGAGAGGCATTAGCAGTAGAAGGCAGGAAGGCAGAAACAAAATCCACATAAAACAGGTAGGACCATCAGAACTTGGTGATAGATGATCTGGGTATGAAAGTAATCTTGAGAAACACTGAGAAACCAGACAGAAGTCTGGGTTTGGGGGAGTAATTAAGACAAAAGTTGAAATTTGTAGTATAACTTCTTCTAAGGGAGACCTACTGGGGATGCATGCTCAGGAACCACATTTCCCAGATTCCGCAGTAAAGCAAGATGTAAACACAGCATTACTGGGCAAGGACACCTGTAGACAATGGGAGCAAGCAAGGCTCTCCCTGTCTAATACTTGTTAGGTGATGATAGAGAAAAGGGGGATGCAGAGTTTTGATTTGGGGCACAAGTTGCAGTGGAGAAGCATCATGCTAAAGCAGAGTACAATGTTCCCAATTCTTTTGGTGACAAGTTCTATAACGACTGTGGAGAAACAAAATAGTAAGTGCTCTTAAGAGAGGCAGACAATCATGGATGGGAGATAAATATTAAAGCCCTCCATTCTGAATGCCAGTGAGGAAAATGACTAGAAGTTTCTGGACAAACAGCACTGTGTCTTTCTCCAGATGATGTCATGGCACTAGAACAAGGACTTGAAGGGCTTAGCTACTGAATTAGTCTGTGTTTCCATGACTAACGGACTTTGACTATTGTCTTTGGACCCTTGTTGCCAAAGAGATTCATGTCTACTGCTTCAACCTCAAGCCCTTCAGAATTGTTCCTAACAATTCTTCTGTTGTATGACTCTATTCCTGGGAAGTTGTAAACTATTGTCTACTCCCAGTTAGGGGACAGATGATTAGCCAAAGTGCAACTTGATGAACCAATGAGTTATTGCAGTTACTTGAAGGAATATGATTAGGGGGCTATTTACCAGGAGTAGAAATGACTCAGAGACAGCTGCATCACCAAAGCCAACCCCAGCATGGGTGACAGCTCACAGAGCTGGGAACCTGGAGCACACTGCACAGCCTGCAGTCAGCTCAGTGGATTGGAGAGTGTCCATTCTTTCCAGATAGATGAGTTGGTTTGTACCTCTTCCAAGCAGCTCAGCATGTGGTAGAAGTCTCTCATCAGCCTCTACTGCTGAACTGTTTCCTTCTGGACGTAAGCTTCCCTGCAAGATAGAATATTACACCTTTCCATGAACAATGGCTCTCAACCTTTCTAATACTTTAACCCTTTAATATAGTTCTGCATATTGTGGTGATGATCCCCAGTCATAAAATTATCTCATTACTACTTCATAATTGGAATGTTGCTACTGTTATGAATCATAATATAAATGTCTAATATGTATGCTATCTGATAAGGTGTCACTACCTACAGGTTGAGAGCTGCTCCCTTAGAACACCCTGGATCTTAACATGAAGAGGTCAGCTCAGAGCCATTGGAAAATTCCACTGGACCCCTTTCTTCCTGAAAGAGACAGGTCAGAGAGCATGTAGGCCAGAAGGGGAGGCTGAGTAAGCCCCTACTACCTCATTCCCTAAAGACCAATCTGTTTAAAGGGTGCACTGTTCTGCCAGTCATATTGTGCCTAGTTGCTGATGCTCTATTCTTCCCCTAGAAACCATATAAAAACTCACTGAACGGGACGCCAGCGGTCGCCACCTCTCCTTTGGGTCTGGGATGATGGCACTGGAACAATAAATTCCTCTTGCTTTTTGCATTGATTCCTGGCTCTGTGTGGTTCACTCTGGGGGTCTCCGATAAGCTAAGGCTCGCCAGAGTCTTACAAACACACTTTAGAATATCCTGTTGTTTCAACTACTCTTTAACATCAAGTACCTTTACAAGCCTCCTTCCAAGATGGAAAGTTTAAACTGGTACACAACCTCCTTTTGGCTGGTGCAAGGCTCTGGCTCCATTCATTCCTGCAGCCTCTTATTGACAGGTGATTCATTACAAGCTCTTGAACCTGAACATGTCCTTTTTTGTATGTTAATAAAAGTATCCCATGGGTCACTGTAAAACTCGATTTTATTAGAAGTCTGAGTTTCAAATGTGCGATGGACTTCTTTTCAAGAGGGGTTTCTCTTTGTTACAGCCCTATCTGTCCTGGAACTCTCTCTATAGACCAGGCTGGCCTCAAAATCACAGAGATCTACCTCTGCCTCTTACTCTCCTTCCCTAGTGCTAAGATTAAAGACACATGCCAATACACTCAGTTAAATGTGGGATTTCTACAGTCCTTTATATCCTAAATCCTGTCCTTAGTTTCTTCTAGCAAAGCATTTTTCTTTCTTCCTTTCCATTTTTACTTTGAAAGGATCAAGCAAAATGTCAATACTGTAGAGTTTCTCACTGAAAACAGCATGTTGATAAGATACAGATTTTTATTGAAATGATGTCAGATTTTGCTAAATTTTACATTGATTCTTTTGGGAAAATACAATCTAATGGTTTGTTTGGATTACTATTCATTTGTGTTATACAAACTAGAAACTTGGAAAAAATAGGCTAGGGAGCAGACAAACTCTGTGTGTGTGTGTGTGTGTGTGTGTGTGTGTGTGTGTATGTGTCTATCTGTCTGTCTGTGTGTGTGTCTCTGTGTGTGTGTCTGTGAGTGTGTGTCTCTATGTGTCTGCGTGTGTGTGTGTGTGTGTGTGTGTGTGTGTGTGTGTGTGTCTGTGTTTAAGTGTTTGTATGGGGTACATGTGGAAGCCCAAGACTAATGTCAGGTTCTTCAATTGGCCAGAAAAATCCCAGAATCCTGTGTCTCTAATGTAGGGATTACAGATGTGTACTACCTTGCTTACCTTTTCATATGGGTACTGGAAACCCAAACTCAGATTCTTATGCTTTCAAGACGAGCCTTCTACCGACAAGCTCTCTCTTTTCCCAGTCCCCTCTAATCCCTTTAGCTGTTCTATCTTGAAAAACAAAACAAAACAGAAGAAAAAACTAACTCTCTTTGCTCTGATTCCTACATCTGTGGAGTGTGGATATCAGTAGCAGGCTTGATCTGCCTTTGTGCCTGGGCCATAAGTAACGTTAGCTGGTTTCCTTTATCTTTGTAATTATTATCATCTATTCCTTATCTCCCATGCTGGGGACTCTTACATTCCAGTCAAGCAATTCAGCTGATCTGTACCTTAGCCCTGATCTCCATTTACAATTGCCAAACATGGATGATGCTTGCAGACCCTTGCCAGGGTTTCTGTACCCAGTTGGCTGTTCACCAGTTGAATGCGTGATTTTTTTTTTAATTAGAACAGAGCATGTACTAAAACAGAGGACTGAAACCCTTGGTTTTTAATGATAGTTGTTAAGCTGGAATTTTCCATCTGATGATTTGAGATTGTGGCCTCACTTGTACCTGCAAATGGAGAGACTGGGCAGGGCAGTAATTTGACCTACATTCCTTCACTCTGCTTTGCTCCTGCTGAGCCACCCCCCTGCAAATTCTTTCTCCCCGGGCATTCCTTCTTCCTGAGGTAAAGGGGCCCTGCACTGTGGAGGGCAGTCAGGTTCAGGTTTGCAGCCATTTACCTATGGTAAAGCGACTGCACTGCTGCTGAGTGAAAGTCAAACTCTTAGCCCTGTGCAAATGGCTTAGCCTTTCCAAGCTTACTCTCTCATTCGCGAAGTCACAGAATGGAGGATTGCACATTCACGGCCTTGAAACTGGCACAAGATCAAATATGTTTATCTAGTAAGACTTGCCAAGCTGCTTCCTGGTGGCAAAGGCCTGGCACGGATGACCAAGGTCACAGAACAGCTGGACAGAGTTAATGGGGCACCTGACAGACAGCCCAGCAGGGGTTGTAAAGAGCGTTGCAAGGGTAATGGGAGGGATTAAGAGGCGACATAAGTGGAGGACTTCACTGAGACCCAATGGCTGAGTTAGGAGTTTGCCACACAACTGGTTGGAAGATGGGAAGGAGAGCTGGTCACAGAGACACTGACCTGTAATTCTGGCTTGGGTGGGAGGGACCGATTGGGGCCAGGTTCTTCTCAACCTTGTTGGGAATCTTGGCCTTTATCCTAAGAAAAATGGAGTCTTACTGAGGCATTTTCAGGGAAGTAAAACAGATTTGGAGTCTGGAACAGTAACTCGGGGCAGAGGTGTTTGGATGTGGAAGCAGCCCCAAAGCCTGGATCTACTTAGATTAGAGTGTCTGAGCGAAAGCCCTGCAGGTGAGATGGAAGGGGCATGGGCCCTGAAAGGTTTCCAGGAAGGCGAGTGCTGCTTTCGTTTGCTCACATATTCCCCCACCATCACCACCCTCGCGCCTATCCCCAACCCCGTGTGAACATAACATCCGTCATGTGCCAATGCTCCTATGTACAAAACATTGTCCCCTCCTGCAGTCACCATATAAGGTGACTATGTGATGGAAAATAAATGAACACATCTGTTGTGACCATGCTGATAACCCACCCCCACAATCTCTACCTTAAAATGAGAAGTCTAGTGTAGGCAAGCCAGTGTGCCTCAGGTCAGCCCCAGTTGGTCATGTGCTTATTTGATAAAGTCATCCTGAGTCCCAGGATCTAGACTCTTTGATCTGTTTTGAACCCCTCCTGGGTCCTCTTTTTTCCCCCCAACAGATCCAAGAAAAGGAGCGATTCAAAGCTGCTCAAAGCAGCATATGCTGTGTCCTGCACAGCTTCAAGGGAATGAAGAAAAGACAAACGTGGATACACAAAAAAGCCGGGGTTGGGTGGACTGGGCTCTCAGATGGAGAAGCAGCACCCAGAAAGCTAGGCCTGTTTATTATATACAGCAATATACGGAGATGGGGTTGTTACATACAGATAAACAAGGAATTGGGTTTATCATGTACAACTGGATAAGGAGGCAGGTTTAGCTGATCTCAGTAGGGGCAGTCTCTGTAGGGAAGCAGTCTTTGAGCAGTAACCATCTGGGTAGATATAAAAAAAGCTCCGGAAGAAAGGTATGGTGGACAGTTTTTTTGTTTTTTTTTTTTTTTTGCTTTTTTTTGTTTTTTTTTGTTTTTCACATTCTGTTAACATTCACACTCAGCCCAGAGGAAGGCTTTGCCTTCCCTCTGAGCCTCTCCCTAGGAAGGCTTTACCACCCACAAGACTGAGGCATTACTCCTTGATATGGCCATACCCATGGAAACAATATCCACTTACGCAGGGCTTCAGTGGGAGCTTCCTCTGCTCCCCACAAAGGTCACAGCTGCTGCCACCTATGAGGACAGAATGTCATTATCAGTTCCTGTCACACAGGTAGCATCTGATAGCAGACCATAGGTCTGAGGAGCACAAGACTTCAGTAGCAGTTGCTGATCTGCAGCTGTCTACCGGGGAGTTTCTGCATATGATCTCTGTTGAGGGCTGGCTGTGAAGGTTCAGGTGACAGAAGAGGAACTGGGCCATGTTTCTGTGAGCCCTTGACCTGCACTTGCAGACCCTTTCGTGTTCTCACAGGCAAGAGTGACCCACATGCTGAGAGGCCTTCTGCTCACATCCCTTCAATACAGATTCACAACCCTTCAATGCAGGGCAAGCAGATTTTTGAAAACGGAATTCCTGTACATGGAGTGTAAGGGAATTTTAATCCCCTACTACTGGGATTACTACTCTGACAAGGGATCACATCTAAAGACCTTCTAGGTTTGTGTAATCTGGCAGAAATGACATACCTTTAATCACTCTGGCTGAAATACAGACACACCCTTAGTACACACCTTTACTCCCAAACAATGGAGGTAAAATTAGTTTGTAAAAGGAAGGAGCCATGTTTGAAAATGACATCAAACTGAGGGGCAGACTAAGTGATGAACCAGAGAAAGATTTGATGGAATGAGTCAGAGTTAGGATATGCTTAACTCTCGTGAGAACAGCACAGGAAAGAGAAGCTATTTAACTACACACAGGAAGAATTAGGAGTGTAGTTCAGTTGAATTCAGTTCAGTGCGGTTGGGTATAGCTCAGTTGAATACAGTTGAGTTCGTTTGTGAGTTCCTTTCCGTTTGTTCAGTTTGTGCAGTGCAGGTCAGCATAGCCAGATCAAGGCAGAGTATAAGAAGGAGTCAGAAGATTAAAACAAATTGCCCAAATTAGTTTGAGACCAAGCAGAACAATTCAGTGAGAAGCTGAGAGAAGCCAGATTGAATCAGTCAGTTGTGGGGACATGGGGGGTGGGGCAGGTGGGGGGTTGGTGTTTGAGCCAGAACAGCTGAATTGAACCAACTAGCCAGAGTTCAGAAGGAGACCTCTGAGATGACAATTATAGAAGGTAAATAAAATTACTTTTACAATGGAGGGCAAGAGCACTGTTCACACCCTGTGCTCTGGCTGTGCTGAAAATGCAAAGCGTGGGTTTTTTTTGTTTTTTTGTTTTTGTTTTTTTTTTTTTTTTT
>NW_022196898.1:18292832-18294798 GCF_008632895.1 Mastomys coucha
ATAGAGTTAAAGACAGATCTTTATTTTCAAACTCTGATCTACCAAATTAGCGTTTCACACCAACTCTGAGAGCAGAGACCTTCACAGGCTTCACAATCATTGTTTGTCTAGGTACTGCCTTTGTGGGGGACTTGGCAGCAGCCCATGGCTATCTTCTTTAATGCCTGCTTAGCCGCTTTTTGCTTCCTTGGCAGCCCTTATAGCCTGTTCTCGCTGAGCTTTCCTAACTTGGCCATTATATCAGCAAGAGATGCACCAGTGATGGCTCACTGGAATTTGACTGCTCGGCAGGCTCTTTTCTTTTGAACTTTTTCCGACTGTCCTTTCTTGTGTTTTCTTCTGTGGAGGACAGTCCAGTTTATCTGCCGAGGATTCCTTTTGGAAAGGAATGCGGACTCACTTTCTGCATTAAGAAACTGGAAAATCATCCCATCCGTCTGGTGTAGCGCCACCCATGCCTTGTCTAGATCTTGTACCTGCTGAAACTGCACAACTCGACCTTCATGGTAATAGATGTCAGCCTGCCAGGGAAAGATGGCAAAGAGAAAGCTTGTGAGTTTTACCTGAAAAAAAAATCCCATTTTAAAATCTAGGTGGTTAGTTTGTTTTCTCTTTTTCATTTCCAAATCCTAGAGTTTATAGCCCCTCTTTGTATTGCAAGAAAAATGAACGACAGTTCTCCTAGTTGTTTTTCTTTTTTTATGGAAGAGTTATATATAAAAGTGAGTATGTATGTACACACACACACACACACACACACACACACAAAGAATTTTCAGCTGGGGGTGATAGCAGTTACTCTAAGTAAGATATTGTAAATGTTGTTTCTCCAAGGGGAGAAATTTCAGAATTTCAGCAGCTTGCACACATTTCTAGAACATAAAACATTATTTATAAGTAAAAGAGAAAAAACATATGTGTTGTGTATGTATATATATATATATATATATATATATATACACATACACACAGCACATCAGTCCTATTTTTATTATCTAAGCTATGTGTATGTATTTCTGTCTGTGTATGGATATGTATGTGACATCAGCTGCCTACCGAGGTCAGGAGAAGGTCCCGGATCCCCTGGAGCTGCTGTTCCAGGTGTCTGTGAGCTATCTGAGGTAGATGCTGAGATCAGGCACTCGGAAAGAGCTAGAAGTACTCTCATCCATGAAACCATCACTCTAGAACCATAGTTTTCTTAAGAATTATCAGATACCTATTTTCTCCTGAATCAAATATTTAAAGAGATATTTAAAGCAAGAAGGAAGGGAGTCCAGTATGTTCTGCATACAATTTTGTCATCTTTTCTATAGTAAGCAACTTCATAAATACCTTATCAGCATATTGCCTTAAGTTCTTAAAGAAAACAGACTCATCCATTATAGTTTAAATCTTTTGGGGTCTTTTTCTCCTAAAAGAAGTTAGCTATTCAATCAGTAATGATTCTATATATATATTTATGCATATTTCATCACTACGTAGTCCTGGTTGGCTTGGAACTCACGGTGTAGACCAGGCTGGCCTCAGACTCACAGATATCCACCAGTTTCTGCCTCCAGAGAGCTGAAATTAAAGACAAGTGCCACCACTGACCATGTCTCACTTGAAATTGTTTTCTTTTATAAACAGTGTCTGTGCATTTCCTCATTTTTATTCCCATCCCCCAAACATCTCTAGAGGACAGGAAAAAAACAAAAAACAAAACCAAGATTTTAATGTAACAATGAAAATAAAGGACTTGGCACTGTGCCTAATATCTGATAATCACACAACATGTTAACAATTTTTATGGCTACAATTAATCATTTTATTGCTGTTGTCACAATTCTGATTGAAGAAACCCAATCTTCAGTAATTAGGGATATTATGATTATAAAACTCATACATAAAAATGCAGTTCTGCCGGGCGGTGGTGGCGCACGCCTTTAATCCCAGCACTTGGGAGGCAGAGGCAGGTGGATTT
>NW_022196898.1:18294913-18308027 GCF_008632895.1 Mastomys coucha
AAAAAAAAAAAAAAAAAAAAAAAAAAAAAAAAAAAAAAAAAAAAATGCAGTTCTACAAATTTACAAGTAGTCTCTCACTTGTACCAATTAAAACCAAAAGAACAAACAAATAAATATTGTTTCTTGGCTTAGTTAGGGTTTCAATTGATGTCATCTAACACTAGGACCAAAATCAACTTGGGGAAGAAAGGACTTATTTCAGATGACATGTCCTGATCACAGAAAGGAAGTCAGGGCAGGAGCCTGGAGGCAGGAGCTGATGCAGAGGTTGTGGAAGGTGTTGCTTACTAAGGCTTGCTCCTTATGGCTTGCTCAGCCTGCTTTCTTACATATGTCAGGACCACTAGCCCAAGGGTGGCACCACCCACATGAGCTGGGACTCCTCCCACCCCACAGCAGTTATTAGTTATGTGAAACTGCCTACAGTTTCGGGAACTGGGTTCTCTCAGGGGAGGAAACAAAGGACTTGAAATAGAGGGTTAGAAATGCAAGAAAAATCACAAAGCCAAGATGAGTTCCAATCACAGCTTCAACTTTACTTGAAAAAGCCAGGATTTTTAGAGTTACACCAAAGCAAAACCAAATCTCTAGGTTACATGATATTTGCATAACATAAACACTGCAGAAGAGGTCAGGTGCCAAAGTCCCCAGCAGCTAGGAAGGTCTTCTGGCAGTAGGCTAGGTAGGTGAGCTTCCAGGCAGCTTCTTCAAAGAAGAACTGACAGTTTGCAGAGAGCTTTTGTCTTAGCTCCCCGGGTGGTAGCCTCCAAGCAGATGCTGCCAGAGGTCTGAAGGCTTAGTTGAGGGGGAAGGTAACAGTTATGAACGGAGTATCACAGATTTTCCCACAGGTCAGTCTGGAAGGAGCATTTTCTCAGTTGCAGTTTCCTTAAATGACTTTACGTTGTATCAAATTGACACAAAACTTACCAGTACATTACTAAAACACCATTCAAGTACTGGGAGAGCTGCACACATTAGCTCATTTAATCAATTAATATTTTTTTTTTTTGCAAATATAATGTGAGCTTTTATTTTGTAGGTGAAGAGGCTGGAAATAAGAGTCTAAAAATCACTTAACTGTAGTAGAAACTTAGGAAGGTAGCCCTGTTGCAGCTGGAAAACATTTTCTTAATTTTCTTAGTTCTGCCAGTTACAGGAGGCAAAAGAAGTGGTCTTGAATAGATGAGTTTTCTCTAAACAAAAAGGAGGCTTCATGTCCAGCTTTTTTTTTTTTAAAAGTCCCAATTCCTCTCCACATCTGAGAGGCGACCTTTCTAATATAATGTATGTAGGTAGAATTCATCCTGTAAGCTGTGAGTGGGGTTTTAGCGGTACGATGACTGAGGACCTCAAGCCCAGTTTATAAGTGACTCATCATCTTAAAAGCAGCTGATGTGTCCCTGATACCTCAGATGAGTGTGGACAAACAGTGGGCTTGGCAGTCTCGGATTATTACTTTGAGTGACCGATGTTCTAAATGGCAAAGCTTCACCAAGGTATATTTCAGAAGGGATATGGAAGAAGTGCGAGGTCTGCTACCTGAGACAGCTCCGAGAGGGCTGACTTCTCTGCTTTAGTGTTCGCTGTGGATTTCGCTTTGTGTTCACGCTCATCCTTGATTTCCCGGTTTCTGCTTTATGGTCCAAGATGGCTGCTTAAGCACCTGTCATCATGTAATGTAATGATAAAGGGAGACTTTATGAATGTGGAAAACTGATGATTTTGCTAGAGAGAGAAGGAAGGGGTTAGCCAGGTAGCATGGAGAGATCACTTCTGTTGCTGCAACTGTTCCAGGGTACCCTGTGTTCTGCTGCCTTGAACAGGAGTCCTGAAACAGATGTGTGTATGTGGGTCCTGAACTTCTCCTCTGGGCACCTGATCTTGAGTGAAGACTGAAGTCCTTAGAAACCTGTATTTTTATAAAAAGGAAAGCAGGACATGGTGATAAATTCCTTGCTTTGCAGACACATGGAGTTTATCCCCAGAACCCTTGTGAACGTGCCAGGCCAGGTGGCACTAGCCTTTTGATCCCAACTCTGGGGAGACAGAGACAGGAGGATCCTGGGCTCACTGGTCAGCCAGTCTAGCCTAATTGATTAAGTTGAAGGCCAACAAGAGACCTCGACTCAAAGGAAATGGATATCGTTCTTGAGGATGGTACCTAAGGTTGTCTTCCAGCTTCTACACACACACAGACACAGCCAAGTGTACACACACGCATCATCACACACAGATGTAAGCTGCAGCAAAGGAAAAGCGAAGAGGGTCATAACTTTAAGTTTCTAGTAGCTCCTTTGAGACTGCTTGAAGTCTCTCCTAGGGAGTGGATCCTTCCTGAATCACAGGCATTAACCCTGTAATTACTCTCAGAATCTTCAGGCTTATCTAAGATCAGAGATACAGGCCTTTGGTGCCACTACTGCATTTGCAAGGTCTTGCAGCCTGCTTTCATCATACCGAGGGAATCTGGTCACAGGTGGGAATAAATACAGACAGTGGGAATGCGTCAAGAGCTGGCTGCATCTCTGATTTTGTAAGTCACAGCATGTTTTCCTCCTAGGGAATATTGAGATTAGGGTCCTAGCAACTATTTGAATGCTAAAATCATTACCCATGTTACACATAAACCTAAGAGTCACCTGAAGGACAGGTTTCATCCATCACCTATTTACAGATGGAGATAAAGTCACCCAGTCCTAAGAGCGTTGCCACAGTTTGAACTGAGGGCTTCCTCTCGCACCCCTACCCTTTATAGATGGAACTCTACCTCTTCAAAAGTATAGCACATCACACGACATTTGCTAGTTTTTAGAATGTAATAAACTAAGGAAAAGTTGAGAGGTGGCGTCAGTTTTGCCTGTTCCCTGGAGTCATATGTCATCCTTTGGTATCCTCGGGGGACTATCCCAAGGCTCCCCATGGTTACCAAGATGCACAGGTGCTCATTTCCCAAGTAGTATATAGACGCCACCCATTATGTATGGCTCCCCAAATGATGAGCCCTTGGTTGATTGCTTATAATAACAAATACAGAACAAACATGATGAAAGGTTGTATACTGAGCTCTTTAGAGAATAAACACAAAGTTACGATCTGTACATGTGCACTATAGACACCGCTTTAAAGTTATGACATTTATTTATGTCTGTATGTATGTGTCATAGCATGTGAGGACAGCTCGCAGGAATGAGTTGTCTCTACTTATGAAGGGGATCCTGGGGATTGACTTTAGGTCATCAGGATTGGCAGTAAGCACCTTTAGTCCCCACGAACCATTTTAGAAGTCCTAAATGTCTTGTTGTTGTTGTTGTTTTTATTTTTTTTAAAAGATTTATGTAATATGTATGAATGATTTGCTTTCATTATGTATGTGTGTTGTGTTCATGCATGGTGCAGGAGGAGGTCAGAAAAAGTGTCAGGGAGATTTCTAAGCCACTGTATGGTCACTGGGACCTAACCCTAGTCCTCTGGAAGAGCCACCAGTGCTCTTGGCCACCAAACCTACTCTTGACACTTCTCAGAAATGTTTTTTATTTGCAGTTGATCCACAGATGCAGTCTTCAGTGCTGTGGAGAGCTGACTGTGTTAGCCGTCCCTTCGCTCCCTTACTGATTCTCTGCTGAGTTCCAAAGAAACCCATCTGTGTACATGAAGGAAATGCCCAGGCCTTTGAGCTCTGAGGACCTGGCACTGCTTCGGGCTGAGTAAGCAATGGGCATCAGAAGACAACTCAAGTGCAGGCCTGCTCCCACTCTGCTTTCCAGAGGCAGTGGCAGCAGCTCCCTGTTTTAGTAAAAGAAGAGAATGTAATTTTGATCAACATGTTTTAAAAAAAAAAAACAAAAAACAAAAACCCAAGTCTACTGATAAGCACATGGGACGGAAGGAGAATCAGCAATGATATGCTCTTCACAGTAACTGGAAAGGAGAGGCCTTCAGTATATAATGTCCTCCTCCTGAGTCGTGAATTCTGGGTCCTCTTAAGCATGCCTGCAGAGCTTTGGTGTCTCAGGACAGGTTGGTCTGGCATGAAACTTACAGCGTCTGAACATGAGGATCAGTTGCTTTCCCATTTGAAATGCTTTGTCCCCTCAGTGTGTTATGTAAGATGCCGCTAACTGCAAATATGAAAAAAAAAAAATCCATATTCAACCTGGCTTCACAGTGAAGAGACTTGGCTTTTAAGTAGCTAGAACATTCTTTAGAAAGCTCTTCTGGGAATGTGGCTGAAGCTCAAGGGAAGAATGCAGCTCTGCAAAGCTCTAGCTTCTATTTGCAGCACGGGAGGGACACACACACACACACACACACACACACACACACAATTTAGAATCTGTTTTCTTCTTTTATTTAATAGAATTTTACTCGGAACTTGATCATTTTTATTAGAGCCCCTGCTGTGTTTCTTGCAGTCAGCTTCATTTTATAGCTACCCCTCATTGCCACACCTGGTTGTTGCCCCAGAGTATTGATCATATGACTCCAGAGCATAAAGTTTCTTATCTCAATTGGAAGAAAAGATGGGGAGGGGGTAGAGGCTTCCAGAAACTCTGTCAGGAGAATCTATTGTCCTTGGCAATTTTTTTTCCTTTCCCCCATTCAATCTTTTAGTTAAGTTTGATTATTTAAGTGTGTATGTGTGTATGTATATAAATGTGTGAATGCATGTGCCTGGCCTGTGGGGTCCAGAAGGTGTTAGATCCCCCAATCTTTATGGGTGCTTGTGAGTACTGAGAACTGAATATCCCTCCTCACAAGATGGGTGCTGGTCTTTAATCCCCTGCTGAGCCACCTCTTCACTCCCTGCCCCATCCTCATTCCCACCTCCATCCCATTTGATCTCCTGGCTCTCCCAACCCAAATAAGGTCATATTTCTTTGAACTGGCAGCCTGGGCTATGTTGTGGGAGGTATTATGTAAATTAGCTTGGACCATGCCACAAACTCCACCATCGGATCATCGTCTCCGAGCACCCAGGCTTTGCAGGGGGACGTCAGCGACCCAAATGAAAGTTAAAGTTACTGCTAAGAGCAGGGCTTGTATTTGGAAGGGGCTACAATGGTGATGAGACGATCGCTGTTGTGGGCATCGCTCCAGCAACGCCCAGAGCCCCGCCCTGGACACCGGGGCTCCTGGTTTCACTCACAACTTTTGGGAATCTGCTGACCCCTAGTGTCTTCAATAAAGCATCGGCTGTAAAATCTAAAGACTCACTTCCCACCTCCTCCCTCACAGAAGCAGCCCCAGAGCTATGCCACATTCACAGAAGTGGTTGTGAGCCAAATAAACCCTGAGTTTAATAAGAAGCCTTCTGAGCCCCTTTAAGACACAGTACACAGACTCCTGTGTGGTGGCTCCCTACCTGTGAATCTAACACGTAGCAGGTTAAGGCAGGGTTTCTGTGAGTTTTAGGCCAGTCTGGGGTATAAAGTGAGATTTACCCATCTCAAAAACAAAAGGCTGAACATACATGCTGGGGCTTTCCTGACCATCATTCTAAGAACTTTATGCAAACCTGGTGGTCCTTGTCAATCATGTCCAAGTGGGTCTCTACCCTGGATACAGGATATCCCTTTGGGGGTAGGGCATAGGTATGTGATGGGGACCTACACTCTTAGTGAATATTGCCTAGGTAGATGAAGACCACCACTATTATTCCAGCATTGAAGAGGCAGGAGAAGCTCAAGTAGGAAGCCAGGTTGGGCTGCATATAGCAAGTTCCCCACCAGCCTGACTGTGTAGAGAGACACTTTAAAATAAAATAAGTGAATAAAGATAGATAGATAGATAGATAGATAGATAGATAGATAGATAGATAGATAGATAGATAGATAGGTAGGTAGGTAGGTAGGTAGGTAGATAGATAGATAGATAGATAGATAGATAGATAGATAGATAGATAGATAGAAGATAGGCAGACAGGCAAATAAATAAGACACTGTGACAAAGTGAGCAGTCAATTGTGGTTGTAAACTGTATGTTATACAAAGTATTCCAGTATCCCAGAAGACACACCTGAGCAGCTGTTCTGTGCTATGGGCTAGCTACAGTGTGGCCAACAGCTCAAGTACTCACTGTGCAGGGCTTTTATTACACTATATCAGCTTGTGCTGCTATTGGGAGCCAGACCTGAGCCAGTGGTGAAGATGTGTTAGCCCCAACCTTCCTCTGATCTGTGTGCTTGGAGGCACAAGACTTTACCTGCTTTCCTGGATTTGGGTTGTAAGAGAAAAAGGAAAGACAGAGACAAGAAGATGACACTCAAGGAAAAAACAAAAAGAGAATCTGTCTTTGATTTGTTTTGCTTGTAGCCAACTTCTAAAGCACGTGTGAAATGAGGCAGCTCTCCAGCTAGGAGGAATTTTGCACAAAGCAAGGGTTAGAAATGAACTGCTATGATCTTTGCAGGGCACTGAAAGACAGATAGAATTTATCAATCTGGGATCTGAGGGATGTTCTGGAAAACAGGCAGGTGTTTGACAGCTGGTTGGTTTTAGCAAGCAGAGCTACTGTTGCTGCTAACCAAGCATCACACTGCTTGCTACCCAGGGGCCCATGCAACCACTTCTGGGATGGCCTCGTCCAACCCTTGCTGCCTTTTCCCACAGTGGAGGAGAGCGCCCACAGATGAACTGCAGCCTCAGTGGCTAATGAGGCACTGGGAGATAGCTAAGCTATGGATGCATGCAGTGACTGGAACAGCCCAGCAGACATCAGCATGACTTGTGCCTGTCACTAGATTAGACACACCAAGTGAGTTTGCCATGATGAAGCCTTTGATGTAGATGGTAGACATATTAGATTTTTGTTCTATCTTTCTATGGCAACCTTGGAGTTCACCTTTGGGACACATAGCTTTCTTGCAGAAATGGGGACTGGAACTATATTCAGTCAATGCTAATGGAAGCTGTAAAAAGCTGCGACACTTGCAGACCACTTAAAAGTTGTAGACTCTGTGTGTGTGTGTGTGTGTGTGTGTGTGTGTGTGTGTGTGAGAGAGAGAGAGAGAGAGAGAGAGAGAGAGAGAGAGAGAGAGAGAGAGAGATGCTGAACATGTGGAGGGTCAGGCTTTGGGGCTTAGCTTTATTTCCACTAGTGGAACTTGAGGATCAAACTCAGATGGTCAAGCTTGACAGCAAGCACCTTTACCCGCTGAGCTGTCTTACCAGCCCTGACTATATCTCATTATAGGCTCATATTTATATTCATCTCCCCCTGCCCCAATGCCATTTCTCCCTGTCCCTCCCTCTGCCTTTTTATGGGTGACCCGAACTTTCGTCTGACAAGCTGCATTTGTCCTGTGCCAGCACATGGAGAGGTTGGCGTGTTTTTCCTAAATGCTGTCTACAGTTATGTGGAAGAACCAACCACCAGGAACATAGCTTTCTTGCAGAAATGGGGACTGGAACTACATTCAGTCAATGCTAAGTGGAAACTGAAAAAAGCTACGACACTTGCAGACCACTTAAAAGTTATAGACTCTGTGTGTGTGAGAGAAAGAGAGAGAGAAAGAGAGTGAGAGAGAGAGAGAGAGAGAGAGAGAGAGAGAGAGAGAGAGACTCTATTACTCCACTATTACAACAATTTGAGGGCTTTTTTTAAAAGTATTTTTAGAATTTTGATTTTTCTACCTTTATTGTTGTTTTTCTGGTTTGGTATTGGGTTTTTTTTTTGTTGTTGTTGTTTTTGGTTTTTGGTTTTTGTAGGTTCGTTTGTTTGGGGGGCTTTTTTGTTTTGGTTTGGTTTTTTGTAGATTGTTTTTTTCCCTCCCCCTTCTCCAAATTAGTGTGTGTGTTTGTATCTATGTTGAATGGATGATCTCTAATTAGGAATTCCCTGGAGAAGCATAATCAGCCTGGGAAATGTGAGGAACGGTGGCAGGAAAGCTGTTTCATTTTGGCAAGAAAAGCAGTGAGTCCTCACCCTTCCAGGCAGTGCATGGCAGGCAGCTGGGCCTCTCTGCTGTGTGGATCCCAAGGAAAGGGGCTAAGCACTCAGGCCGGGGCTTGACACCATGCCTCTGAAGGCCGAGCGACACTGACATTTGCCCAAGGCATAGTTAGTTACTTCAAGACGCCACCAAGCTTCAAAATGCAGCCATTTCTAACTTGAGAATCCTGTTTTTCTACTGTACCAAATGTCCCAGCCTTCGGGTTTTTGTCTTGGAACTAAAAATAATGAAGAACAGTGAACATTTGTTCAACTAACAGACAGCTTCTTTAGAACTCTTCTGCTTTCACAAGAGGATTTGTTTAGTTTTCGTTTTAATTAGCAACCGTGAATAATAAGCACATCCTGGTTCATC
The DNA here is from genome assembly GCF_008632895.1 of Mastomys coucha. Lineage (NCBI taxonomy): Eukaryota > Metazoa > Chordata > Mammalia > Rodentia > Muridae > Mastomys > Mastomys coucha. The sequence goes on from NW_022196898.1 coordinate 18,303,222, forward strand.
GCCTCGTGACCAGACATCACTATCTGGTGTGAGCAGTGCCGGCCGGGTTTGTGTTTAGAACCACAGCAAGAATTGTTTTTCAACCCTTAGGAGCCTGGGAGCAACAATATAGCCCTATATTTCCTACAGTCATTCTGGGGCTAGAGCAGCGGTTCTCCGCCTTCCTAATGCTGTGACCCTTTAATACAGCTCCTTCCTAACTGTAATTTTGCTACTGTAGTGAATTGCAGTATAAATATCTGATATGCATGATATATGTATGATATATTACCACCAAAGGGGTGGAGACCCAAGGGTTGAGAATCCTGGTGTAGTGGTTAAGAGCACTGCTTTTACAGAGGACCCAAGTTTGGTTTATAGTACCCATATTGGGTGACTCACAACTGCCTGTAACTCCAGCTCCAGGGGATCTGATGTCCTCTTCTGGTCTCTTTGAATGCACACACACACACACACACACACACACACACACACACACACACAGAGAGAGAGAGAGAGAGAGAGAGAGAGAGAGAGAGAGAGAGAGAGAGAGGTGGGGGGAGAAAGAGAGAGATCACAGGGTGTGATGGCACATACCTTAAATAAAATCCCAGCACTCAGGAGACAGAGACAGGCAAATCTGAGTTTGAGTCCAGCTTGATCTACATAGTATGTTCCAGGCCAGCTCAGGCTACATAGTGAGATCCTGTCTCAAATAAATAAATAAATAAATAAATAAAATCCTTTATGGTCATGTGACATGACTTGGCCAGTGATTATTGTTTCTCTGAGATACCTATTAACATGGCTGGCTTAGCTGGCCAGTATCTTTGTACGTTTGTTTTAAATCTACTAAGGGGATATACTATTTTTCAAGGTACTATAATACCAGAATTATGTGTGCAGTGTGGGTCAAGCAAGCTCCTCTCCTACCTTCCTGCTCCAAAAATCCTCTTAAACAATTGTCCTCAGGTAGAGGATGCCTCAGGAAGTAGGCTGCTAAAAACAGATACTATAGCTGGCCTCATCCAGAAGGCCAAGAAGCAGTGGCCGAAGTCATCTTCGTGTCTAGTTTCTTCTCCTCTGTAGCTAGGAAAGGAGTTGGTGTGAAGGCGGGAGCACAGACGAGAGGCACAGACGAGGGGTAGCCAAAGCTCAGATAGAGAGCCTGTCCCTTGTGAGGCTCAGGCACCATCGTACCACCCTGGATGCCTGCCCTCACTGTAGGCAAAATAAACCCTCTAATTTTTAACAGTTTTCTGAGATCTAATTATCTGCCACATCACTGGCCTGCTTTAGGGGCACGAATCAGTAAATGTATAGGGCTACCCAGTGTTCACGGGACCCAAACTTAAAACATTTCTTTCGCCGTGAGATATCACTTCTGGGTGTGTGTCCTCCCAGAGTGTGGCTGTCGTGTCATTTTCCTACTGATCTATTTGAAGCTTGTTTTTAATTTTGCTGAAATCTTATTTCTGCCTCAGAATTCTCTCGGGTCAATCATGCTTTTTGCTGTTGTTTGACAACTGCTTGTCTAGCCCAAGCTTGTAAATCTCTTGTGTTTTCTTCTTCATTTTTACAAACCTACGTTATGTTCCGATTCATTTTTAGTTCATTTTAGAATAGTTTGGCAATTTCTTAAAGTAAATTTGACAAATTTGTCGCATGGACTCCAGTTCCTCTCCTGAAAATTTACCCTGTACGTCCAGTTTTTCTCGGTTTGGTTTGGTTTTTGCCTTCAGCTATCCAGTTGGCCCACAACTGTCTGTCAGAAAAACTATCCTTTCTGTCCTACCTTAGTGCCTTTGCCTAAAACCAGTGCGCTATGACCGCAAAGCTTTACTTGTAGCCTCTCGGTTCTGCTGCATTGATTTATATGGCTTTCCCGTGCTGCACCGTGCTCTCTTAATTAAGGTGGCCTAGTGATAAGTTTTAAAATGAGAAGCGTAGGTTTCTTCCTTTCTGCCTTTCAAGGGTTTGTGTGTGTGTGTCTGTGTGTGTATCTTTCATGCTTTCATTTGTATTTGAGAATCAGTTTGTCAATTTCTGCCCAAAAGACTTGCAATTTTCAAGACCTGTTTTGGGTTCACAGATCTATTTGATGAGAATTAATCTTTCTCACTTTTTTTTTTTTGTGGTTTTTTTCGAGACAGGGTTTCTCTGTGTAGTCCTGGATGTCCTGGAAATCACTCTGTAGACCAGGCTGGCCTCGAACTCAGAAATCCGCCTGCCTCTGCCTCCCAAGTGCTGGGATTAAAGGCGTATGCCACTGCCACCCGGCTCTTTCACTTTTTTTTTTTTTTTTTTTTACCTTAAAGGTGTGTTTTCTTTTCTTTTTTTTTCTTGAAAATTTTTATTAGATATTTTCTTTATTTACATGTTGTATTATATCTCCTTTCCCAGTTTCCCCTCTGAAAATAAAATAAAAACAAAAACAAACAAACAAACAAAAACCCTGTTCCCTCCCTCCTCCCCCTGCTCACCAACCCACCCTCTCCCACTTCCTGGCCCTGGCATTCCCCTACACTGGGGCATAGAACCTTCACAGGGCCAAGGGCCTCTCCTCCCATTGATGACCAACTAGGCTACATATGTAGCTGGAGCCATGAGTCCCACCATGTATAGTCCTTGGTTGGTGGTTTAGTCCCTGGGAGCTCTGAGGGTACTAGTTAGTTCATATTGTTGTTCGTCCTAAGGGGCTGCAAACCCTTCAGCTCCTTGGGTCCTTTCTCTAGCTCCTTCATTGGGGACCCTGTACTCAGTCCAATGGATGGCTGTGAGCCTCTACTTCTGTATTAGTTGGGTACTGTCAGAGCCTCTCAGGAGACAGCTATATCAGGCTCCTGTCAGCCAGCACTTGCCAGCATCCACAATAGTGTCTGGTTTTGATGATTGAATATGGGAAGGATTCCCAGGTGGAGCAGTCTCTGGATTGTCCTTCCTTTAGCCTCTGCTCCATAGTTAGTCTCTACAACTCCTTCCATGGGAGAATTTATCTCTTAATATTGAATCTTCTACCTTACTTCTTTAGAAATATTTGTAAATATTTAGAAATATCAATTTCTATATCTATAACTATAATATACTATATAGTACAATATATACTAATAATATCAATATTCGTTAAGTATTTAGAAATATCTGTTTCTCACTTACCAGCCCAGTATTTTCTACCTTGGATGAGTGTGCATTTATTATTTAACATTGTGAAACACTAGTTTTAGCTTTTTTCTTTTCAGCAGCGTTTTGAGTTTACCATCTGTCCTAGTTTGCTTTCGCTGCTGTGATAAACACCATGAGCAACAGCAACGTGGGAGAAAAGTGTTTCTGTCATCCTACAGTGAAAGTCGATTTGTTACGAAGGGAAATCAAGGCAGGTACTGAAGACAGGAAATCAAGGCAGGTACCTGGAGGCAGGAACGAAGCAGAGGTCGAGAAGAAACACCGCTGAATGGCTTGCTCTCTCTCCAAAGCTTACTTAGCTTGCTCAGGAGTGGCACCACAGTGGGCTAGGACCTCCTACATCAATCATTCATTAATCAAGAAGAAAGAAAATGCCCCCACAAATCAGTCTGATAAAGGCGTTTTCTCAGTTGAAATTCCTCTTCCCAGATGACCCTAGCTAGCTTGTGTCAAATTGACAAAAAAAAAAAAAAAAAAAAAAAAAAAAAAAAAACCACACAGCACCACCTCCAGGTTCTCATAGCAAGCAAGCTTGGAGCTTATATAAAATAGCAAATAGCATGTGTTTTAATTATTCCCTGCTATAAATGGTGAAAGGAGATTCACGAAACTAAGTGTGACGTATGTAGTTTGGTACATCCATAAATGGCAGTTTAGTTTCCAAACCCCTTGCTCTTGCCTCGGGATATATGTTGTCTTAGTTAGGGTTACTATTGCTTTGATGAAACACCAGGACCAAAAAGAATTCAGGGTGGAGGAGGTATGCAGTCTATGAGAGAAACCAAGGCTAAAGCTTAAACCAAGTAGGAACCTAGAGGCAGGAGCTAATGCAGAGACCATGAGGGGTTTCTTACTTTTTATTCCTCTTGGATTGCCATGGTGGCCCAGGGGTGGTGCCACCATGAATGGGCCGGTCCCTCCCCGATCAGTCACTAATTAAGAAAATGCCCTGTAGACCTGAATACAACATGATCTTACGGAGACATCTTCTCAACTGAGGCTCCCTCATCCCTTATCATTATAGCTTGTGACGTGTTGATTCTGAATCATTTCCATAAACCTTGCAGGGGTGTAAGGGTAAGTCCTCTGGCAGTGTTGACATCTCAATGGGACATAAAACCAATTCCCATACGGTACACAGAAGCTAGCGTCAGGATAAGAGAGCCCCAAACCCAATCCCTAAGTTCTGTGGACTGAGTAATGAAGGGGTGAAGCACCACCCTGGGCATGCAGACAGTGGGCCAGAAAGCCCGAGCCGTGACCCACTGCCTGCCCCTTCCATGAGGGTAGTCCGTCAACTGCCAGGAATGTTGGCGGCTGGCAGTTCTCAGCTGAGACCCTTTGGGGTTAAACAGGGCTGTTTTGTCTTAGATAATGCCTCCTTCTCCAGATAAGGTCATATCTAGTGACTGATTAGTGCTGGGAAACAAGGGCCCAGCCTTTCTCCTGGGTTGGAACAAGTTAGAAGGGCCAACTCACCTCCAGACCCCCTGCTGCTTCCGAGAGACCCTTGTTTACAGGTGCACTGGAGTCCGGGTCTATCTGGGCTCCGGCTTACTGCTTCATTCTTCTCGGTGGTTGACCTGGAGTGTGTTCTCGAGTACAGTTCTGCCTGAAGATTCTGCTTCCCACGCCTGAAGATCT
>NW_022196898.1:18308037-18320769 GCF_008632895.1 Mastomys coucha
AAAAAAAAAGGCCTAGATGCCAGAATTCCTTTCACAGATGTGGGGATTAATGTTTTATAGAGGCCAGAGAATAAGAGAGCAGTAGTGGGGAGCTTTGAAGGACAGAGTAAGATGTCAGCCTCAATGAAGAGCATCTCAGGAGGCCTTAGCTGGCCTACATGGAGTGCATATGGCCAGGTAAAAACACTGGAGATGAGCCTGTTATGGCTTGGATGTAGATGCTCCTTACAGCTCCCGTGTTTTAATACTTCTCAGTTGGGGCTGTTTCAGAAGGTGGTATCCTGCTTTGCTTTTCTGTTGCTGTGAATAAGACAGTCTGACCAAAAACAACTTGGGGAGGAAAGGGTTTATTTCGTCCTCTGTCTTCAGGTAGGTTACAGTCCATCACTGAGGGCAAAAGGGGCGGGAACTCAAGCAGAACCAGAGAGCTCTGCTCACTGGCTTGTCCTCTGCGTCATGCTCCGCTACCTTTTTTATACAATTCAGATCCAGGAGATGGTGCTGCAAGTAATGGTCTGGCCCTTCCTACCTCAACAGTCAAGACGATCTCTCACAGACACAATCACAGTCTAGCCTGATCCGGCTAAATCTTCAGCTGAACTTCCCTTTTCCCAGAGTGACTCTAGGTCATCAGTTCTCACCCTGTGGGGTCAAGACCCCTTCGGCAAACCTCTGTCTCCAAAACTATTTACATTATGATTCATAACAGTAGCAGAATTACAGTTATGAAGTAGCAATGAAAATGATTTTATGGTTGAGGGGGGTTACCACAACATGAGGAACTGAATTGAAGGGCTGCTTGCCAGTGGTCTAAGGGAAGCAGCCAGTGACAGAGCCAGGGCCTGTGGAACTTTGTCAGATCTGACCAGGTGTGGTTCTTCCTCCTGCTCCTTTAATTGGTAAGAGTCTTAGATGAAAGCGCCTGTCTCTGGTCTTCCCCTGATGAAGGTAGGCATCAGCTTCTTGGTGGGAGTCATCCCTCCCTGACATCTTGGTTAGGCTTGGTTAAGTCTTCTAGGAGGCCACCACAGAGGTCTGAGTAAAGCCCTCATCGCACACGTGACAGCCTGGACAGTCCGCTGTTGGCCATTCCCAGCTCTGCCACCAGACTCCAGATGGACATTGTGTAAAAGACTTCTGTGGCCCCAGAGGACAGTCCAAAGGTTAACTGTAAAGTTGCAGAACCAAATAAAAAGTCTAAGTGTTTTCCCCATCCACCAAGCCCACCTTAATCAAAATACATACTAAGAATTTCCTACTGATGAGATTTCAGACACCAGCACCTAGCACTTGAAATTACAGCTTCCTAAGAGAAGAAATGACTAAAACATCTAAAAATAATAATTATAGACAAGTCATTCTTCTGGGGAAATTATATACATAGTCAGGTCGGCAGATTATAGGAAGAATTCAAACCTGTAAGTTAAATTCAGTCTGAAATTAAATGAACTCTACTCATCACGAGGAGAGGGGGTTGGAGGAATGAAGGAGCTGAGCCAGAACAAGAATAGACAAGGCATGTGTGCACTTCTGCCTGTCATGCTCAGTCAGAGACTGTGTACGGAAGTGACTTCCTGGTGCTGTGCAATGAATAAAGCTTGAAACAACGAAGGGCAAGATTGTCTCCTGACATCTCAAGGACTCTGTTCACTGGGAGTTGAGCCAGACACAGCCAAGCATCAATGCCACACTTAACATAAAATAAATGCCAGGATAAAACTGGGAGCATTGGATAGGAAGGATATCCCAGAGAGACCACTACTGTATAGGAAGGGATCCCCAGGAGAGGTCGTTACTGTATACAGTGTTGTCGGGGGAGACCTCTCTACGAAGGCAACATTTGTGGGGGAGTACAGAAGCAGCCCCTCAAGATTCCCCGGCAGACTCAGCAGAGTGCTGAGCAGAAGGGACTGAGCAGAAGGAAGGACAGATGTCCTTGGTGTCTACTCTGAGAGAGATGGACGCTGTTAGAACACTTTGAAGAGAAGAGGTAGAATCAGATTGTCAGACATAGATTCTGGCTGTTTGGCTGAGACTAAGCCAAGATGAGGAAGGCTGGAAGGGCAGAATCAGGGAATCTTGGGGGAAAAAAAAAACCATGTAATAATCCAGGGAAAGATGATGGAATCAGATAGTTCCAAGGGTTTCTGAAGGCTCAGTCAAAGAAGTTTTGCTCCTAGATGTAAAGGAGACATGGAAGTATGGAAGTCACTGGGGAAAGAGATGAAAGGAGCCTCAGAGGGAAGGGGTATGGGGAGAGAGGGAAGGGGGAGGGACCCGAGACACAAAGAGAGAGCCACTCCTGTGAGTAAGCCTCAGATAGTCTAGTGTAGCTCTGTCCTATAGAGCATTCAGTGATAACAGAAATATTCTTTGCATCACCTCCAGACGTCTAGCCACTAGACATGATGTGTGTAACTGAAGAGCATGTTTGATTTGATTTAACTTAAAGAGGCACACGGAGCACACACATGCTGCCATATTGGACAGGGAGCTCTTGTACATTAAGAGTGAGAGAAATGAGGAGGGGCCAAGAGAGACAAAGCCTTTACCTCCAAGAAAGGACCAGAGCCAGCTGGAAGCCTGAGAAGCTGACAGAGATGTGTCCTACTGGAGGGTGAGGTGACACAAGGTGAGGTGGGGTTGAGGAGAGTAGGTGGCAGTTGCCTGTGGAAACAAAAGCTTGACTGGAGAGTGTTCAAAGGGAAATAAAGGGTGGAGAGAATCTGCAGACAGCAAGTCTGACTGCTCTGACAGACAATTTGTGGTTGTCTAGGGAGCGTGTGAGTAAATGGACAAGGGAAATATATACCCAAGGGAAAATTTGAAGGTAGCAGCCATGAATTTAAAGAAAAAGAAGTCAACCTGGCTGTATATTTTTCTCTAGCCATCTATGCCAGCCTGAGAGCTGACGCAAAGTACCTGGTGGGATTGAACCTGGTAAGTATGAAGTGAGAGGTTTCAGTCATGTGTCAGAGAATCTAGAATTGGGGATATGTGCCAATCTTTTTTTTTTTTAATTATTTATTTATTATACGTAAGTATACTGTAGCTGTCTTCAGACACTCTAGAAGAGGGCATCAGATCTCATTACGGATGGTTGTGAGCCACCATGTGGTTGCTGGGATTTGAACTCAGGACCTTTGAAAGAGCAGTCAGTGCTCTTAACCACTGAGCCATCTCTCCAGCCCGAGATGTGCCAATCTTAAAATGAGAAAAAACAGTGGTGATGCAAGGCCAGCTGGACACTCAGCCACTGGCCGGTAGGAGGTGCTTGGTGGAGGCTAGCTCAGTGCTCTCACTCAGCTCCCTCTCTAGTTTCATTTCCTCTGAGGGCAGTTCTTTCTTTGCATGCTAAAACTTAAGATTCGTTTTCTTTTCGAGACTGAGTAACTGTGGTAGTTAATCGAATTATTACTAATTTGTCAGGGTCTAGAGTCGTGTGGAAGTGACTTTAAATCTCTGGGTCTGTCAGCGAGGCAGGTTCTAGACTAGGAAGACCCATCCTAAATGTAGGGAGTACCATTCCATGGGCTAGGATTCCACACTGAATCAAAAGAAGAAATGGAACTGTGCCACAACATTCATTATTCTGTTTTCTGATTTCAGACACACAATCTGACCAGCCAGCTCTTGTTCCTGCCACCAGGCCCTCCCCATTATATGTGCCCTCCAACTATGAGACAAAATAAACCTTCCTTCCTTCCTTCCTTTTTTCCTTCCTTCTTTCCTTCCTTCCTTCCTTCCTTCCTTCTTTCCTTTCTCTCTTCCTTCCTTCTTTCCTTAAGTTGCTGTTGTTGGATATTTGATCAACCAATGAGAAAAGTAATGCATCATTTAATCTAAACGACTGGGTTGGCTTCTCTTCTCTTGGCCTATGGTGGGTGGGTGACCTCTGTTGGCTTCCAGGAGCCCTGTCCTTTGCTGAATGATTAACTGTGGTCATCCTAACGTCACCTCCTCCCCTCACCCACGGGGTGCAAACCCAGGCCCTTGCGCATTCTTGACAAATGTTTTACTACTGAGCTACACAGCAACCTCATCCTGAAAGTTCATACTGACTTTTTTAGTTATAGAGTCCACAGCTGCATTTTTCTCGGGGCCCTAAGAGACAGAACTGGGGCTAGGGAGATAGCACAGCAGTTCAGAGCACTTGCTGCTCTTACAGAAAGCCTGGGTTTGGGTCCCAGCACCCATAGACCACATAATAAATCAGTCCATAACCACCTGTAACTACAGTTCCAGAGGATCTAACACCTTCTTCCGGCCTCTGAGGGCACCTGTACTCATGCATGCTCATACAGACAAACAGATGGACACACACACACACACACACACACACGAATGAATGAATGAATGAATGAATGAATGAATGAAATTTAAAAGCCCACTTAAGTGATAAGACATGATCATGGAAGCAGCTAGATGATTCAGTTTATCTTTTCAGTCATATATCAATATTGAAAATATCAAAATGAAATCATATATTTCATTTTAGTGATGAAAAGTATGGTGTCTTGATTGAGAACAGCCCCCACAGGCTCCTGTATTTGAATACTTAGTCCCCAGTTGGTAGAGTTGTTTAGGAAGGATTGGGAGGTGTGGTCTTGTTGGAGGTGTGTTACGGTGGGTGGGCTTTGAGATTTCAAAGGCCCATGCCATTCTCAGCTAGCTCTCTCTGCCTCTGCTTGTGGTTCAGACATAAGCGCTTAGGTATTGCTTATGTCTTAGGTCCCATGCCTGCTGCCAGGCTTCTGTTCATGAAGATCATAGACCAACTCTGTAGGACTATGAGCCCACACACTAAATACCTTTCTTTTATTAGTTGCCTTGGTCCTGGTGTCTCTCTACAGCAAGAGAAAAATAGCAAAGACAAAGAGAGCTTTAAAAAACAATGAAAAGCACCATCCCCACATCATCTGTAAATAAGAAAATAATTGAATGTATATTAAATCTTATGATGGACTCTAATATTTAATCACACTTTTTTTTTCAAAATGAACGAGAGTCTCCTTCAGAAAGATTTGATATCATCCCTCCCATGTACCAGTAAGTTGAAAATCTTTAAGTTATTCTGAACTAAAAGCAACGCGTGACTGAACTGCCAGTCACAGCCGAGCACTGAGTCCTCCCCCCAGAGCATTTCTTGCCTGGATTTGGGAGCTCTCTTGTTTGCACAAGAAACATCGATTTCCTGTAGTGTGTTATCTCAAGCAGATAACAGGAGCAGAGCTGTGCAGGAGCACATACCAGACTGACCTCGTGTATACAGTCAGATGGAATTCTAACCTACTCACTATCTGGGAAAAACCCGAGTCCCTCCCCAGGTGTAGCCATCAAGCTGAGATTGTGTGGACAGATGTTAACAAAGAGTCTACGGAGCTTTTAGTTAGCCCAGCCAGGACTGCATTCTCTGAACCAAACACAGATCCATGACTAATCTGTCATACAACCTGGAAGATGAGGACGACACCCTCAATAGTTCTGTGTGAACCCTTTTTGGTAGTAGAGTGGTGAGGATGAGAACCATTTTCTACAGAGAGAATGTGGGGGAGGGGTCTGGGGAGATGGCTTGGAGGGTTTAAAAACATGCATGCCAGCTTCTCTCTCCCTCTCCCTCTCCCTTTCCCTCTCCCTCTCCCCCCTCTCTCTTCTCTCTCTCTCTTCTCTCTCTCTCTCTCTCTGTTTTGTTTTGCTTTGTGGTTTTTGGTTTTTTTTTGAGACAGGATTTCTCGGTGTAGTCCTGGCTGTTCTGGAACTCACTCTGTAGACCAGGCTGGCCTCGAACTCAGAAATCCGCCTGCCTCTGCCTCCCAAGTGCTGGGATTAAAGGTGTGCGCCATCACTGCCCAGCTCCAGATTCTCTTATAATCCATGCCACAGAGATAAAGATGACTGATCTTTGGGGTTTCCTGGCCTGGCTGGCCAGCCAGTATAGCTTAATCAGCAAGCTCCAAGTTCAGTGAGAGCCACTGTCCCAAAAACTATGGTAGAGAATAATTAAGGAAGGTACTTGATATGAATTCCTGTCTATCACATTAGTGTGTACACACACTTGCACACACAAACACACACACACATCATGAAAAGAAAGAGAATACAGATCAGAGAGACATGGACTATGCTCACTATCTCTATAACACATTAGAAAGTTTTATGGAAAGCCACAGTTTAAACTGTAATTTTTACCTTGGTTTCAACACTTAGTTTATTCTCTTTCTTTATTATTTTTATATCCCTTTAAAATATGCCCTAAATTTCCAAGGTCAGCAGGCAAATATTAAAGTATGTCTTTCACAAGCTCAGGTTGCCTTCAAACTGGTCTCTTCGTCTTTACTATTCTTTCAAGGTGAGAATTGACTTTATATATTTATCCGTATGATTTTGAAGGGTGTGCAAATTTGGAACAGTAAGCCAGTTGCTTATTTTACCAAGCTATCTCTTTGAACCAAAAATATATCCCATAGGGAGGAGAGGAGAAGGACTCCTTAACTCATCTCTTTCTACTTATTAATTAGATATCGAATCAGGAGCAGTCAGCTACTGCACATTAGTAACTGTTAACTTTACTTGAGTGTCTGTAAACAGTTATCTGCCCTTAGGTCCAGCCGGCACACTCAGTCTTGGCCCTGTGGTTGGTAGATCTGCAAAGTTAGGGGTCCCCCTAGAGCCTGCCATCACCCCAGCTCAAAGTACAGAGGGAATTGTGGCCAAAATGTCTGCAAGGCTTAGTTCCAAACTGGCAGTCAGCCTCTTGGCTCCCAGGTGAGCTTCAGCTGACTTCAGACCAACAGGTAGCCCCATGGACAGCCTGGCTGCATTGCAGTAATAACAGCTCTGGCACTGGCTGTGCTATGGCACTTCCCTTCCCTGAAGTAAGAGACTTCCTGGGATTTGTGTTCATAGTTCAATCAAATGTTCATTGTATTTGAATGTATGTCCAATACTGCTAGAAGCTAGATGTAGGATCATAGATTGAGCAATAGGACTCCAGCTGTCTCATGGAGCAATTCAGCACTATATATCTTCCAAGCGATTGACTAGTTGCATGGTGTAGTGAGGTATGGGGAAGAAACCTAATAGAATCTGATTTAAAATAGGAGCTAGGGAAAGGTCTTAAGTTAATAAAAGTAGCTGTGTGGTGGGGGACTAGAGTTCAGGATAAGGAGCAGTTTGTGTGAAGACCCTGAGCAGATGCAAGCTTGGCTTTCCGCAGACCATCTCGTAGCCTACAGCCCAGTGAGTAAGTTCGCTCTTCATTACCCTGAAAAGGTGCCTGAGGAAATGAACTCATAAAGGGGAAAGGTTTGCTTTTACGTACATTTTCAGAGTTTTCTGTGTGTGGCTTTGGCCCTGTGGCTGCAAAGCACACTAGGATAAGAAGACAAGGCAAAGGAGGCCTGTTCAGTTCATGGTGTTCAGGATGTGAGAAGGAAAGAGACACAAAGGGACCAGGATCCCAACATCCCCTTCAAGGACTCCCTCTAGGGGACCTAATTTCCTTCCATTAGGTGCTAAAGGACCCATCAGTTCCAAGTAGCTGGTAACCAAGCCTTTAATGCAGTGGGGGAGGTTTGAGATCTGAGTTGCAGGAGTGGGCAAGATTTTGAGATGGCAAAAGGAAGTCTGGAGGTGACCTCGGTGAGAAGACAGAGTTTAAGATTGTAAGAGGTGCAGGACATGAGAGTTTAAACTAGTCGCAATGTGGCTGTTATATGGGTTGAGAAGTGTATTTAATTTGAAAGGGTAAGGCTGCCAGCCCTTAATGTTTTGTAAGACCAGGAACTAAATCAAGAAGTAAAACATAATCAAGTCAGGAGAACAAGGTGAATAGTGGATTTAAATTTCTCCTTAAATGGTATTTTATAAATTTATACCATCAAAAAGTAGGGCCAAAGGTCTGATTGCTGTACTTGTAGTGACAGCTGTCTGAAAGGAATCTCTTCTGTGCTCTGCAGAAGGCGTTTGATTTGTGAGAATCTTGAGCAGCATTACGCTCTCACCAGCACATTTCCACTGATGTCTGTAGAGCAAACGCCTTCAGCTGCTTGCTGCGCGCAGCCTCGACAGTGACCGCAGGAGGAAGTGGACGGAGAGAGGGGCTGCGTTTTCTAGTGTCTCCTCCTGTAGGTTGATGTCAAGTTCTAAAATGAGGCCTGGAGAGATGGCTCTGTTGCCTCAGTGTGTGCCATGCCATCATGAGGGCCTGAGTTCAAGCCTCAGCACAGCCCTTACCCGTAGAGGGGGTCAGGGTGGGGTAGATCCAATGTTGCAGAAGACAAGACAGACCCCAGGTTTGCTCCCTGGCCAGCCTTTTTGGTGAACATCAGGTTCTATGGGAAACCGTGACTGTAAACAGTCAGGTGAGACACACATGAGGAAGATAGCAGAGGTCCACTTCTGTCCTGTACATCATATACACGGACAGGTACAGAGGACAAAACTGACCCAGCCTCTTCCTTGAGTGTCATCTCATAAGAAGAACCGCAACAGGCTTGTCTACACAACACTGAGCCTGTTCTGTTCTGGGCTGTTTCATTCTGTCTTGGCATAGTTAGTAAGTAATGAAGAAGCCCTGACAGTGCCTACACATGAGCATCTGGGGGGCCCAGGTTATGGGTCTGAAAGAGTCTGTCTTAGCCATTCTCAATGGAGAACTGATTTGAGTTTTGGAGGAGTGGGGATTGGCGTCCTGATTCACTTGAATGCATCAGAACAGTCCACGGCTGACATCAGCCCTCCCTCTGCTGCACTCACTCACCTTCTGGCTCAGTTCCGAACACCATCACTTCCTCACCAGCACTCTTGCATCCTGTGGAAGACATGCCTCTAAAATAGGAGAGGCGTCCTTGTCCACTTGCTCTAAGATAAGCAAGTTAATTAGATCACTCAAGGTGTTTCTGGCCATTTCGTTACACACCAGGAAAACTTTCAGACTAGTGCTGTTCTAAGCTAAGATGTAAGTGCAGTGCCTCACAGTGAGGCCCCGAGACTACAAAGGATTGCAAACCCAGTCCATGTTGTTGCTTAATTGGTCCTAGAAAAGCTGACAGAATGTGCCCGAAGAAACTCTTGGACACCATCCATTGTAAATAGTAGCGTTTCAACAGTACTCCTGCATTTAAAAAAAAAAAAAAAAGTATATTGATGAGTTATAAAAGTTCCTTAGAGATTATATTAATAGTTTAATCATATGTTATTATGTTCCACCGTGGTGATAAAATAGTAACTGAGGGCTGGGATGGCTCAGTGGGTAAAGCATTTGCCTTGGAAATGTGAGGGTTCATGTTCAAATTCCAGGAACCCATGTAAAAGAACTTATATCTGCAATCTCCATGCTCCTGCAATATGACTTGATGTGCTGACTGGAGAACCTCAGAAGCTCATGGCTAGACCTCTGTGTACACCAAGAACGAGAAAGGAGAGACCCTGCTTCAAACGAGGTGAAAGGCAAGGACCAAGACCTGAGGTTGTCCCCTGATCTCCACAGTTCAGTGACACATATTCCTTTGCTTACATACATGAGGGTGTGCACATGCATCATTCACACACACACACACACACACACAATAGTAACCAATTTTACCTTAGTGAATTTTACCTTTGCTTGAAGTCTTGTAATTTTTCTGACTCACCCCATGTTCTACGTAAAGCATAGACAGTGGTATGAACTTTGTATCAGCAGACTTGGAAAACTCAGGTTATAAAAATCAACTTGACTTTAAAAGACAGTAGTTTCATAACTCCCAAAAGACAGGGGACACTTTCTAAATCAAGCTGTTTTGCACATTAAGAAATAGAGGGCTAGCCGGGCGGTGGTGGCGCACGCCTTTAATCCTAGCACTTGGGAGGCGGAGGCAGGCGGATTTCCGAGTTCGAGGCCAGCCTGGTCTACAGAGTGAGTACCAGGACAGCCGGGGCTACAGAGAGAAACCCTGTCTCGAAAAACCAAAAAAAAAAAAAAAGAAATAGAGGGCCTTAGATATGAAGCAGTTGACCAAAGAAGTATATATATATATATATATATATATTTATATTATATATGTTCTTGTTTTGGTTTGTGGCAGAGTCTCATGTAGCCCAGGCTGCCTTTATACTATGTAGTTAAAAATGACCATGGACTCCATCTTGTTCTTTGAATCCTGGTCCAAGGTTGTGTCAACTGTAGAAACATTGAAGAATGGTTTGAATGGTAACTTTGGACATGTTAACATTGTTGTAACCTGTATAATTCTCAACTGATATGACTGAAGACATGCATGCTTATGTTATTGTTTCTTTAGATATCATTGAGATGGCACTTAGATTTATAGCTTACCTTTGAGGGTCATTTTGTTTTGTTATTCTACAACTTGTTGAAGCTAATTGAATAAACACAATTGTCCACTAGGGGTCACCTTTCCAACTGGTTTTAATCAACACCCCACCTCAAGTTTAGAGGAGTAAATAATAGCCTTCATCATCATCATCACCACCACCGTCATCATCACTATCACCACCACCACCATCATCATTATTGTCAGAGATTCCATGTAGTGCTTTAGATAAATGTACCTATATTGATAGATGAGATTATCAGTGCTACTCAAAGACCTAGAGGGCTAAGGGGAAGCACAACTCTTCCCCCTTGCACACCCCTTGTGTGCAGTGGCATGCATATAAGCACACATGCGTCCACAAACACACTTGGTGCTACCCTGGACTTCTCTTGGAGAACCTGTTTGATTTTATTTGGTAATTTGGAAAGCCTCATTAGTTCCCCCACCTCTATCTCTGTCTGTCGTCTGTCTGTCCGTCTGTCTGTCTGTCTCCGTCTGTCTCTTTCTCTCAAATGAAGGTAAAACCATCATTAAAGATCTAAACAACTGGAGAAGAAACCGTGTAGACATCACATCATGTCTATGCATCAGCTGCTAATTTTCTGCAGCATGCAAATTTTCGTTTTGCCCTGGGCAGAAAGCACACTGTGGAGAAGCATAAGACTATGCTGTAAACAGGTGCCTTAGCAGTTCCTGTGGAAATAGAACTGTCTCATTATTCTGCAGGGAGAGGGCTGCTATAACACTACCTAGTTTCAAACTGTGTCTATACAAACCCAGGCCAGCAGCAGGTATTTTTAGAGATAATTTGCACCTATTATAATGATGTGCTAAACACCTCATCCTCGAGTCCCCAAAACATAAAACTGGAAATTAAAATATGAAAAATGTAAAAATAATCCAGAATACATATACAAATGAGGTTATCTGTAAGACTTGATAGAAAAGTTGCCTATGACGGAATGGTAAGAAGAATATAGCATTTCAGCCCGTATCATGGAGAGTCTACGCCCTCTGATTTATGCAAAGTATTTCCACTCCCTCTTTGACATCAGTGGATTGAGTTTGCTCTGCCGGGCTCTCGGATAGTTGAACTAGTCGATATGCCTTTGACTGTGAACATGGTTTCTCTGTGTTGGCCTTTCTAAAAACTTTATGCCTGTGAATCTCTAGGCAGGAAGAATGATCTGAGTTGCCCAAGGAGCCAGGCTTGGTTCCCTGCCAGGCTAAGGTCAGGCTTCTCTGCTTGGCACAGCTTGCGCAATGACAAGAGAATGCCCAGCCCATCAAATGAGGAAGTGTGCTTACAAATCGATGCCGTGTTACAAATATCAGTGTTCTATACTTTATTACCTTGTTTATAAGAAATGTAAGCAATCACTGTGTATTGTCAGTAAGTCGCCCATGAGTGAGATTCTGTCCTCTGCCACTGAGCTGGATACGCTCAGCAAATAATCCTCCAGAGACTGCAGCGTGCACCACGACCGAGAACTGGTTCCACTTACCACTACTTGCCTCTGAGAAATGGTGTTCTTTTGATAAGACACAACAGAGCGAAATACAAAAAGAAATGTCAGCTCTAATTGGAATAAAGACGATAACAGACACCTTTAATATTGTACCTTCAAATATTTGTGTGTAACCGAAGAATTGCATGTTTTCATTGAAGTACGAGCCTGAGCTCAAGTTAATTCTATCCTCATAAAAACTTATTTTTTTTTAATCATTTTTGCATTTAGGCTTTAGTTTTAAAAGGAGATTCTAATACTGTACAAAATGAAAATCAGCCCCACTGATTCACATCACTAATTTTCTGAAGAAGGTATTTTCAGTGTATCCTAAAATAGTAAGCATTAAGCCAGAGACGGAATAGTCAAACTTTGGAGCAAACTGTTTTACATTATTCATAAGCGTATTGTTTGTAAGAAATATAACATGCCTCATTTTTATTTTTCTCTAAGTCCCAGTTTCTGGTCTTCCAAGCATTTCTGAAGAAAAGGTGTAGACTTATCCCACTGCCAGTGTCTTCTGGGTCCCCTGCTCTCCTCTGAAACATGGAGAGTGACTTTGCCTTCATCGTAGCCTGGAAGTGCTCTGCAAAGGTCTCCATCCCAGAAGTCCCAGCCCCAGTTAAGATGCTCATGTGGCAATCTAGTTAAATCACAAAGCAAAGACAAGAAAGGGGTGTGGGGTGCGGTGATATCGGAGATGGAACAGGGCCATGGAAGGGCCAGGCTGCCTGTGTCTGGGATTCTGCAGTCTTCATAGGCCTCCCCCTCCCACCGGAGACCATCAGGCTGGGCACCAGGAGTAGAGGTTTTGAAAATGATTCATAATTAGACAGAAGGCATCTGCTTGTGGCACACACTTGCTTTATCAGAGAGACACTGGCAATTTCTTCTGACTTCTTTCT
>NW_022196898.1:18320779-18348847 GCF_008632895.1 Mastomys coucha
TGGCCTCGAACTCAGAAATCCGCCTGCCTCTGCCTCTCAAGTGCTGGGAGTAAAGGCGTGCACCACCACTGCCTGGCTCTGACTTCTTTCTTATTCACCTCTTATCTGGGGTATAAACTGGGCAGAGTGGGAGAGACCAGTGAGCCATTCTTGAATGTAATAAGCACTGAGTGCCCTGCATACACGTTATACAGTACGTGGGGGGCAAGCAGCTCTTTAGCTTTCCCATCCCTCCCTATGCTCAGCATGCCCACTGCGTTTAGTTTTAACACAGTACTGAACGTAGTTCATGAAATCTGCATCTATTTGCTTATTCATTGTCGAACTCTAACACTTTGCTCCTGGTAGCTGCTGCCTGTTCATTCCTTACACTAAACACACCCTAGGAGTTTCAACTACCCTCTTTGTTTCCGCTGTACCAGAGTTCTCAAGGAGCACACCAAACCCCCTTGGAAATCTTTTGGAAAAGGTTCTCCCACAATTGCCCAGCCTCTCTGCTCTCCCTCCTGCCCTCAGGCCTTAGCCACCAGCTGCCAGTGGGGCCACTCTGCCCCTCTGTATCCCATACCCACCAGAGCATCCTCCTTAGTCAGCGTTTCTTTGTAACCTGATATTCATATCTTCATTTCCAAAGTGGAATGAACATGTGCCAGGTGTTCCTTATCAACTCTCCTAGTACCTGGCTTTTTCTGTTCCATCCCACCCATCACCCCCATGCTCTCCCTTCTAGCTGTTTCCCTCCCTGATGACCACATCATTTATGTGTGGCCTCCTCCCTTCCTGCCCTCACCTCTGTCCCCTCCCTTTATTTTTATTTTAGGTATGTATGGGTGTTTTGCCTGCATGTCTGTGTGTGCCTGGTACCTGTGGAGACCAGAGGAGAGTGTCAGATCCCCTGGCACTGGGGTTATAGACAGTTTTTAGCCAATACCATGGGTACTGGGAGTTAAGCCTAGGTCCTCTAGAAGAGCAGTCAGTGCTCTTAACCACGGAGCTGCCTCTCTTGCCCCTAGTCTTCCACTCAGAAACACCAACAAGGTTCTATAGTATGTTCATGGAATCGCCCTGGTACTCTGAGTGGACGAGAAGAGTGTTTGCAAACTGCTCTTTGCCCTCAGCATCTCAACTTCTTACCCACAGAAGCAGGGCTCTCCAGCCTTAACATTGGACAGTTTCATAAGAATAGCTGCTAACTTCCTCTTTTTCAGAACATGTGCTCCTGGGTGCATTTCTTCTCTACGTATGAAGCATTTGAGGCAGAGAAATGTCTGGCAGCTCTCCTCTCTCCTTTACCTTTCCATGGTCGCTCACCTTCCTCTCACCTTGCTAACCACATCCCCATGGCTTCTTGCCCTAAAACTGTGGGCTTTTTCCCAAAGATTAGTATTGGATTGTACAATTATAAATAATCACAAATCAGTTTAAGTCAACACAGATCCATGCATTTATTGTATCACAGTTACGGACTTAAAAACCTTGAAAGGAGTCTCACTTGACAAGAATCGGGATGCTAACTGAGCTGTGTTCCTTCGGGAGGCTCTGGAGAAAATTCTAGATGCAGCTAACCATCGTTTCTCTGGTGATATCATCCTCTAGCTTCAAAGCCAACACCACCACCATCATCACCAGGCAAAACTTCTTCATACGGAAAGAAAAAGAGTCTGGGTTTTTGTTTCGGATTTTTTTTGGTGTGTGTGTGTGTGTGTGTGTGTGTGTGTGTTCATTTTGCTAGTTTCTGAGATAAAGACTCGCTGGATATTCCAGGCTGCCCCCAGTCTCTTCAATGTCAGGATTAGTCATGTCCCGTTGTGCCTGTTGAGATCCAGCCTCTAAGGAAGTGTTCACCCTCGCTGAGAGTCCTCTTCCTCCTCTCAATTCCTAGTGAACATACACATAAAATCTCCTTGGAGGCATTTGGCTCACTCCCTATACCGCTATCTGTGTGGTGTCATATTACCAAACCCTAAGGGTAGAAACCCTACTTTGAATTGTACCCAGTAGGAATTTGTTTTAGTGACAAGGTTGTAAGAATCAAGGAAGCTGTTGAGAAAGGATGTGCTGGATTGGGAAGCATCTTCAAAGGTTTGTACCTAGACTCGACACCGGTTTCCTCCTTACACTGGGCATCGATGGACTCTGATGTTCATAGGAATAAACTTCCTCCCGATTTCCCTTTTACCATCCTAAGAGGTCACATCTCTCAAGACTGCATAGCACCTGGCTGCCTTCCTTCCCTTTTTATGAGGGATACTCACTGCCTTGCTCATCTGCCTTGCCCCCCATTACTTCCTTCCCAACCCCTAACATTTCATTGTGAATGTGTTAAAGTGGAAATTTGTTTCACAAATCCTAATTCATATATTAGTTTCTTCTCAGAGCCCATAAGTCTCCAGCCTTTTACAAATGATGGCTTATTTACCACTTTAGGAGTCTGCAATTGATGTCTTACTAAGCATGCTTTGTCAGAGCTTTCCAGTGGCCTCGCCCTCCGCTCATCCATCAGTTAGTTTCATTTATTCGACTCATCTCAGTGTGCTGTTCATATGTCAGCAAGTGTCCCTGTAAATACGTTAGCCTGCATATACTAAATGAGCTAAAAAAAAAAATGTGCAACTAGCTCTTTTTTTAACCTCTTTGAGGTAAATACTATATTTAATACAATGCACACATCTTAATATTGACTCCTTGAAGGTTGCCCAGTGCACATACCCATGTAAGCCAAACAATCCGCTCTTGTAGCACATGCCAGGAAGTCTCCTGTGCTCCCTGCACATCAGTCCCTGACCCAAGTTTACTTCTGATGACCTGTGAATGTGACTGGTTCCTCCTGTTCAGAGCCGTTCTCTGGGGCTGGGGAGATGGCGTAGAAGAACATTTGCTGCATTTGATGCTCTTTCAGAGAGCCTGGGGTTCAGCCCCAGCACTCACAGGCAGTGCACAACCATCTGTAACTTCAGTCCCAGGGTATTTAATCCTCTTCTGGCCTTCATGGGCACTCCATGCCTGTGGTGCATAGGCATGCATTCGAGTAAACACCTAGGCACATAAAATAAAAAAATAAATCTAAGAAAAAAATTAAAAAAAAAAAACAGCTCTGTATTTTGTTTTTCCTATTTGCCACAATGGGAAAAGAAAAGCTTTTTTTTTTTTTTTTTTTTTTTTTTTTTTTTTTTTTTGAGATTTAAAAACACAGCTATTTTATAGCAGCATAAACATGTATGTTAATTGAGAAATGCTCTAACTTTTCTTCCTTACACACATACCTTGGATGAGGTTTAAGTGAAGCCACACTGATTTTGGTTTGGGCCTGCTTTGACCCAGTCTGGGTGGGTTGGCTCCTCCTGAGGTCTACTGGACCTTTGTCTTAGTCTAGCCAGGCTTCCGTTTAAGCTACAAACCCAGTGCCTTCTAAACAAGTAGAACTTTATTTCTGTCATTCTAGAAGCCATTCAAGGCACTGCAGGTTCTGTGTCTGGTGAGGGCCTGCTTCCTGACTGATAGACAGCTCAGTTCTCACTGTGCCCTTTGTAAGGCGACTGCCTGGAGCCTCTTTTAAGAGGGCATGAATCCCTTCCATGAGGGCTCCTCCTCATGACCTCCCCAAAGCAGCCCCACCTCCTCATAGCTTTGCACTGTGGATGAGACGTCTTTCCATCAGGCAAAAGCAGTCTTGTTGGACCTAGAGACTACGCAGCTGATAGGAACTGGAAAACAGTGACCCTCTCTTGTTTTATTTTATTTGGATACTCTTGTTTATTTTTTGTTGTTAGTGGGTGTGCTACAGCTTTTTTTTTTTTTTTTTTTTTTTTTTTTTTTTTTTTTTTTTTTTTTTTTTTTTTTTTTTTTTTTTTTTTTTTTTTTTTTTTTTTTTGGTTTTTCAAGACAGAGTTTCTCTGTGTAGCCCTGGCTGTCCTGGAACTCACTCTGTAGACCAGGCTGGCCTCAAACTCAGAAATCCGCCTGCCTCTGCCTCCCAAGTGCTGGGAGTAAAGGCGTGCGCCACCACTGCCCGGCTGTTACAGCATTCTTAAGCCTCAATGTATGTAACTGCAAAGAAACAATTTTGGGTTAAGTAGTTTCTGGAAGTTCCATCTAATTATGAAATATCAAATATCAATAGTTTAAAATGTTTGGCCCTCTTTATTTTTAGATTTCATTATGTAGCCCAGGCTATCCACAAACGTAGTCCTCTCACTTTACCTTCTTCAGTAATAGAGCTATGGCAACACAGCACAGTATCTGGTACTCAATTTAAGATTTTTTAAAGTGTGTGTGTGTGTGTGTGTGTAGCTCAGTAGACAACTTTGTGAACGCTATTCTCTCCTACCTTTATGTGGGTTCCAGGAATCTAATTGAGGTCAGGCTTGAGAGCATTCACCCACTGAGACATCCCATTTGTCCTTAGGGTCAATGGGTTTTTTGTTGTGGGGTTTTTTTGGTGGGTGGGGCTCCAGACAGGGTTTCTCTGTGTAGCCCTGGCTGTCCTGGAACTCACTCTGTAGACCAGGCTGGCCTCGAACTCAGAAATCCGCCTTCCTCTGCCTCCCAAGTTCTGGGAGTAAAGGCGTGTGCTACCGCCGCCCGGCAAGTCAATGGTTTTAATGGAAAACCAACAGATTAAAAAATAAGTTAAAAAAAAGAAAAAAGAAAAAGAAAAAAAAACAATCAGTGCTTGATAGACTGCACTTAAAACAAAACCATTGTCACTATTTTTAGACAAAAATAACAAATATTAATGTCCTTCGCTGAACTGTTTTAGCTTAAATGTTCTTGGGCCATCTGTTTTTTGGTTTAAAGCTTTATGTCTTTCTTTTTCCTGTATTGGCAAGTCATAATGTAAATCGTAACATGAAGTCCTTTCCGGTGGACAGTTATTTAGACCAGCCTGCTTCATCTGTCCCTTTTTGTCTTGTTTATACCTTTTGGGAAGGGGGTGTTTTGACAGCATTTGGGATGCAAGTGTCAGAAATCTGTTCTGCCCAAAAACCACTTCTGAGTCACTCCCACTGTCTCTGGAACAGCGACTGTGAAGAGTGGGATTGTGTTTAGACAAGACAAAAAAAAACAGCACTTGATAAATGTCTTCAGGTGCTTATGTAATATATCCCAGAACAGAAAGCTGTGCGCGCTTGTGTGTGTGTGTGTGTGTGTGTGTGTGTGTGTGTGTGTGTGTGTGTGTGTCTGTCTGTCTGTCTGTCTGCCTGCCTGTCTGTCTGTCTGTCTTAGACTCTTTCCAGGTTTTAGACTTCTCAGGAGCCAGAGCTGTGAGATCAAGCCCATTGCCCAAGTGAAGTCCCAGCAACCTTTGAAATGAGATGCTTGCTCATCTTGGAGAGTGGGATGCCGCGCATGACACCTGCTCCTTTGTACTCCATACAGATCTCTGCTCTGTGTTCACAGCAGGGAAGGCTGGAGTTTGGGTGGGCTGAGTTTTTACTGTTTTGCTTTACGGTAGCATTCTGGTCTTCCTTGCATCTTAAGGTTAAGTAAACTTGCTACTACCCTCAACTCCTGCCTTATTATCAAATGTTCCTTGTCTAACATGGCCGACTCCCTCTGTACTGGAGGTTCTGTAGGACACATATCCATAGTACCTTTACCTAGAACCCACTGCTCAAATTTAGAGAACGGGGGGTTGAGCCTCTTTACCACTTTTTATCCTCCTAATATGAGTTTGAAATGGGTGTACATGTGGACAAACCTTAAAACTAAAATAGGATGTGGTTTAAGATGTCACCAGCCTACTGTCCTAGAGTGGCCCTTGAGACTATTCAGAGATTGGCCCCCATTTTCTCCCAGAAACATACATGATCCAACCTGCATTTCATTTCATTATGATCTACAGGACCCAAGTTCTTCCCATGCAGACTCTGAGGATACTCTGTCCCAGAGATTACCTGTGTTATGTTGGGGTGTCTGTATATTCAAGTCATGGATTGGGCAATTTACACATGCAAGGCCCTACCTTTAAAGAAAAAAGTGTAGTTTTCATGTAATAAATAAGTAATACCAACCTTAACATTTCAATAAGTTTCTCCAAAAATTATAGAACTAATAATTCCATCATTTTTGTTTGACTAAAAACAGTTAAGAAAAAATAAATGAGGTATCTTTTTTTAAAAAATTACAAAATAATACATATTTTAATGAAAGTCCCTCCTTTAGTCAGAAAGTTGACACGATACTTTAAAAATGAAGCATGAATACAAACCTTGCATATATGTATTCAGAATGTTCCCTTTAGCACGTTAAAAGTTCCGAAAAGATCTTTAAGGCCTGGCTTTCCTAAGCACCAACCAAGCAGCATTAGTGGGCAAGAAGGATGCTGCAGCAGATTAGGAATGTCCGACTGCAACATTGATTTGTGTCTGTCGCTCTCTCTCTCTCTCCCTCGCTGGCCTTTTTCCTCTGTAATGAGTAGTAGAATGTTTCCACATCAGTTAACTGCCTTCATAAAGCACCAGAAGGTCACACCAGCCCCAGACAGATCCTTTTCTTTGTGCCTATAATATAATTGGCTGATTGTGCGGGTGATGCGCCCGCCCCCTCCCCCAGGCCGGTCCCAGCTCGGCTCAGCAGCCTGCCTCCCGGTTCCGGAGGAGCAGAGCAGCAGAGCAGCTTGGAGGCTTCAGAGCGAGCTCGGTGGCTGCGCGCTTCCCAGCACAGGCAGTGCCACTGCGCAGGTTGCTCAGCGGAACAGCATCCATTTTAATCTGCGGGGAGTCCCTGCCTAACCAGGGCGTTCTCCTGCGCCTGTGGAGGCTCAGCGCTTCCCCTGCGCAGCCTCGCCCAGCAGTCCAGCTTTGGGGTCTGCGTCCTAGGATGTTCTGAGATGGTACATCAGGAGAACTGCTCGTACCAGGTAAGGTTGGAAAGCTTGATTCTGAGGCCCTTACCCTATGGGAGAGGCCTTCCTCTTCTAGGGCAGCAGGTTGCCTCTTGCTGGATTTTCAGGGGATTTTTGCCATCCTGGGCTCCACTCCCGGCCTTCATTGCATACAGTATCTGAATTCTAATGAGGCTTTCTGAGGAGTAATGGGGCAGAAACGCCGCTTCTTTGGCCTTTAAAGCGTTTGTGGAATACATGGTGGTGATGCGTGCTCAAAACTGAAAAAAAAAAATGTGATTATTGTTCATTGCAGAAGAGGTCAGTTAATTAGAGTCCAGTTTTTAAGACTGTCTATGAGAAAATTATTTAAATTGAAAGTCCTAATTGGTGATCTTAGAATTTTTCATCAACCAGTCAGCAGGCATTTAGCATTTCAAGTTGCACTGACTTATCTTTATGAACCTGTTTTTGCCAGTATGCTCTTTTAAATGGCTAGTAGGTAAAAATGACAGTAAGGATATGGATTAAAAACTTCACATAGGAAAAAATTCAGTAGCACATGTTCATCTTTTAACGTGTTAATTTGCTATCTGGGGTTAGGAATTCAACACTTCAGACGATTTCCAAAGCTGTTTCGTAACTCCTTCCTACCACTTGGGCTGTAGAGGCAACACTGTTTACAAGCAAGAATGTTCTCAGGGAAACTGCTCACTGCAGCGCTGGCCTGGCTGGTGCACATCCTGGGTGGTTAGTATTGAGATACTACTCACCTGATGGAGTTTCTCCCGGATCAGCTCTCTAACCTAACAATGCCTCTTCCTTGGGAGAGGTAGGGTTACCTGAGACAAGCAGGTGTTTCTCTGAGGGTCACATTTCACCGTGTGAATGTCTGCAGGCGGAAAGTGGTGCATTTCACAAGACTCCAGGAAGGCAGCTGTTGCTAGTAAAGCTTGCCTATGAAATATGTCTGTGTACTATTTTTTTGTGCTTGATATTCGGAATTTTATTATCATGGGCCTGTTTTTGTAGCATTTTCGTTTTACGGGACATTTAGTTCCACGCACAGATCCTTAGGTATCAGGATTTGTGTGTCACAGGCTTTCCTGCGACGAGAAAGTCAGAGAGCTGAGAAGCCGGCAGGCTTGTAGGGTGGGGTACATCAGGCATCCATGGAGAGCCTCGTGGGTAGACAGCTCGATAGGGCTGGAGGAGATTAAATTAGTGTCATAATTAAAATAGTTTTCCGGTTCTCTTTTCCGAGAAGCTCTGTAATTTATGTTGAAGGGGAGGTTACTAGAGGTACACTCCCTATATTTTTTTTTTCACTAGGCCAAACACGAAGTCATTGTTTTTGGAAGGTGAAAAATTGGCCAGTCTCAGCAGTTTCATCTGGAGAGGGAGGGGCCATGTTAGCCAAATGTTTCTTCCAGAGGAAGACAGATGAGACTTGACGGGGACTGAGTATTTAACAGGGGCGCTGCGTGTTTAATAGTTTTGAAGTCTTTATTGTTTCTTTCCACAGTAAACTCATGTGTGTTAGGGTTGTAATGATAGTTAATTGACTGTGTATCACCATCGGGGAGGGAGCGGGGAGGGCACGTGTATGGACTCTTCTGAAATACTTCCCTTCAGGGCTAGTTAACAAAAGCAGAAATGTTAGCCCTGATGCCAAATCTTAATCCCCTTTAGAAACCTTGGTTTTAGAACCCATCTGGCATCACATATGATTGGGTTTAGGAAAAGTGATTTCTCTAAATCCTTAGCTTGATGTGGTCCCAAGTCACTCATGCTATCAACATCCCCCCCTCCCGGAACTTGTCCCCTTATTTTGTCTGGGGCCTATTTGTTAGGATGGCAGGGCAGAGCAGCTGTAGCATATTGCTTAGGTCAGTAGGGCTTTTTGTTTTGTTTTCTTTTTTAAACCAGAATCTCACTAAGTCTACAAGACAGGCTTGGAACTCACAGATGTCATCCTGCCTCTACCTCCCCAGTGCTGAGTGCCTGTGCTGCCAATCCCAGCAGGTGAGCGCTCTTAATGGTTAGGAGTTTCATTGGTGGATTGATTTTTTTTTCTCCCATCGGTGATGTATGCTAGGATTTCTGGAGACCATTCTAATGGAGCAGCTGTGAGTGGGGGCTCAGACTCCATTCTCCTGAAAGCTGTGTTCATAATTTGGTTCACATATACAGATGTAGGTGACTGCTGTTGCTATCATCAGATGGCAACTGAGTCCTTCCAAATGGCGTACCCAGCTCTGTCCTTGTCTCTCAACACCCAGAGTTTCTTTTCAACACAGTATCCAGAATAAGCTGTTAAAATCAAAGTCTGACCGTATGCCACATCCCCAGATATCTTGAAAGTTCATCATCCCGCTTAGAAGAGGAACCCAGTTATTCACAGGACCTGGGCTTTACACCAGTGTCTCCCACCCTTCCATCCCCCTCTCCATTTCCTCCTGGGGTCCAGCTCTGCTGGCCTCTACACCTCCGTTCAGTCCTTCTGGTCCACCTGGCACACGCCCCACCACGCCCCACCACAGCCCTACCCCCCATAGGCTTGTCACATTTACCATTGGGCAGATACTTGTTCTAAAACATTGTTAGCCCTTCATCTGGAATCACAGTACACTGAGCAACCTTCCCCTACACCTTGTTCTTTCTTCAGGCCTTTCCTGGGGTGCCACCTCTTTAGACGTCTTCTCTCTACTTACTCCACAAGCCTCAAGTTTTCCTACTTTTCATTATAGTTCTCTAATTTGTTTTTATACTAAGCATTTACCACCATCGGTGAGTACCGATTTTACTTCAGGGTCTGTGTTCGGTTTCCATTGCTGTATGAGAGTGGCTTCCTTTCCTAAGGCCTCTAGGACCACGCATGGGCAGACATGTCTGCGCAAGTGAAAAGGCGCTGTGCATACTCACCTCCTTCCCTCTGTGGACTTGCCTTTCTGAGAGGGTGCGGGCTACTCTCTTTCCCCTTATGTCCATTTTTCTCATCTCTGAAATGTGGTTTTTACCTCTTGACCCTGCATGACCATTGTCTGGTCCTCCACCCGAGGCCACCCTTCTGCACAAACAAGTCAGCCATTGTGAATTTAGAGCCACCTTGCCCCTGCAACTGTTTCTTCTGTGATTTTGGAACCTCATCAAGCCACGTGTCACTTCTGTCTCTACTGTTTCGGGCCGATAGAAGTACAATCAATGCTGCTCTGTTGGCGATTATGCTGCCCAAGAGCTTAGATGTCTCTGCTGAAGCAAGTGTTTGGATATCCTGTGCCCCAAGCAACCTGAGCCAAGGGAGAGTGGGCAGAGGATTTTCCATGATAGTTTCAGGTCACCCTGCTTTTCTGATCTCCCTCCTGGGGTTCACACGAACCTCCAGCTCACTAAGACATGGGTCGTCACTTTCGGTCTTCACCCTGTTAAAAGTCAGAGCTGTCGACCTCCATTTACCAGATTGGCTTGGGAGGAAGCCAATCTCTTCTTCAAGCAGAGAATCTTGCCCACAGCTTCAGGCCTGGCAGCCTTCAAAAGGCTAAATTCTTCTAAATTCTTTCTGATGGACAGCTTAGAAATATTGTTAACTTGCAAGCACAAGTTTAGGTCAAGGGGGTCCACTGAGCTTAAAAACTCCCAAATATTTTTTTTTCTCTTCTCCTGCAGTGTTGTTTGGGGGTAAGTACAGAATGGGAAACAATGACAGGCTTTCATCCCTCCCTTGCTGTCGCTTAAATGACCAGCTCTGATCCAGATCACACCCTTGAATTCCTAGCTACTGTAGCCACTGTGGGAATGGAGACATACACACTGAGGAGAAGAGATAAAAGGGCATGTGTCGAGCTTGCTCCACCTCCCTCCCCAGCACAGAGTCCCTTCTTCAAGCACAGTCAGGAATCTTTAATGCCAGTCCCTTAGGATAGATTCCAGACCCTTTTGCACGGATTCAAGGCCTGGCAGGGATCCAAACCCTGGACGAAGCACTCCTCCCTCCCTCCCCGCTCCAGATCGCACGCTGCCCCCACACTTTGTCCCTGCTGTGCTGCCTCCAGCTGGGATGCCTTCCGCCCACACACCACCTGCCCACACCTTTTGCCAGCTACTTTCAAGGCGCAAATGCCACCACCTCCTGCAGAAAACTTCCTCCTCACCATCAAATGTCGCCCCAGCACTCTTTCCACTCCATGAGCGCCTCTTTACAAGGCTCTAACATGGGTCTGCATCACCCATTAAAGACTCCTGAAGACAAGATCCTTCTGTCAATTTTTAGAGGGCTTTGCCTTACACATAGATTATATGTTTATTAAATGCTTGTTGGTATGCTCTGAGACCTGAGAGAGTCAGAGAGCAACCCAGATCTCTGCCTTGCAGCAGGGAACCAGCAAAGCTGACCCCAGCGCTATAGGGATCAGCTACTAGGCTTCTGCACCTCCATTACCAATGCTTTAAACATCCTGTATGGCAGAACAGAGACCCAGGGCAGCACACAGTGAATGAAGGAGATGCAAACACATCTCAGCCTACACCGGGAAATCCCTTCATGCCTGCTGATTCCACCCCAAGACGTTGCCATCCTGATTGATGCTCATGACGTATCATCAGGCATGTTTGCACTTTTTCTTTCTCCTTTGTAAGTTTTGTTATTTAAAAATGTATGCAATAAATGAAAAATGTCACACACCAAAGTTAAGCAGACCCAAGGCTGGCACTAGTTGAACTTCTTTCTATACAGGTAGAATTGGCATTCGAAACAGACAGAACCTTGGATGATTTACCCTCAGTTATATACTCATTTAATGCTAAATTTATTTTATGCATCCATCCAAACAAACGAAACCATGACAACTAGAAAAACAATTAAATTTATATTCTCCTTCATAACTCATGTCTATTACCAGCATGCAATCCTTCATCCCTCGTTATACTTGGCTCTCCCAGCTTACCCAGGGATTCCGCTAAGCTGGCCATCATGGTCTATCTCCGGGTACTTCCATACTTAGTTGAGGCAAGTACTCATCCACAAGCTGCCTTTCCAACCCACTCTTTTCTTTCTTTCTATTCTCCTCTTCCCACTTCTCTGTCTTTTTCCTCAGTCGCCCTCTCTATCTACACCTCTTCTTAGGACCAAACCCAGGGCCTCCTCAACATCAGGCAAGTATCTACCTCTGAGCTGTATCATCTGTCCCCCATCTTTTCTAGTTTTGACTTTGAAACACAACAATCCAAGGATCCTGGTGACTTAGCCTCCTAAGAAGCTGAGATTACAGGTTTGCACTACCAAGTCCACCTGACACTTTTGTTAATAACATTACATCTTCTGAAATCTTGGGTGGGTTGTTTGTTTGTTTGTTTGGTTGGTTGGTTGGTTGGTTTTGCAAGATAGACGGGGGACATGGTGCTAGTTCTTTCCAGCACCTTGTGGGTTCCGGGTTCAAAACTCAGGCTTGGCAGCAAACGGATTTACCCACTGGGCATTCTCACTACCTCTCAAGGTTTACTGTAATCCTCTGCACTACAGGAGTGTGATTTCACTGCTTCACAGAACACTGAGTTTTCTGGAGCAAATGCTGTGGAAGTGACGTGCCCAGCTCACAAAACAAAAGATGCCCTATCTTGTCCTCAAGTGATCAAAGTAGGGAGTGTATCGGTTTAAGTAGTTCATCAAGATACCCTCAAATTCCCAGTAGGAAAAGCAGTAGACAGCCTGGCAAACCCAGATTCAGGTGGATTGTGGGATGGTTAACAGAAGCAAAGAAAACCCTCTATCCCCGTTGACAACATCTCCCATCCCTCTCCCTTCCTGAGAGCGAGAGAACAAGGTATCACACTGGAGTCCACCCAAGAGTTCCAGGATAAGCCCGGGTTCATCTGTACAGGGGAAAAAAACCACACCACTTCAGGAGGAGAAGGGACCTTCAAGGCACTTGCATGCAATGTTTTGATACAGGCTCTAAGCATAAGTTCAGTTGTCTCTATCGGTCTCTAGAGTTTGCTTTTGCTGGGACGTTTTGGTTTCACAGTAGATAGTCCTGAGAGTGTCCTAGCTTAATGCTTTAGCCTGGTTAGAGAATAGCTGTGTTCTGTCTCTAACAGTA
This sequence comes from Mastomys coucha, assembly GCF_008632895.1. Lineage (NCBI taxonomy): Eukaryota > Metazoa > Chordata > Mammalia > Rodentia > Muridae > Mastomys > Mastomys coucha. The sequence continues at coordinate 18,333,701 of NW_022196898.1, forward strand.
ACAATTAAGAAAGTAATTCTGGGTATAAATATATATGTTTGTCTTTAGCCGAGGTGTCTGAAAATCTAATTCTGTGCTTTCTTACAAAAAGAAGAGCAAGTGGCAAGGGCTGAGTAGGTGAGAGCTGATCCTTTAGGATTTAGTGTGAAGGTCGTCTGACATTGACTGTAGTGCCTGCCACTCTTGCAGGGGCTCAGTCTTCATGAGCCTGACGCGGTGGTTTAAAGAAGTAAATATTTAAAGCCCATCTTAATCCACAGATTGGGACGGATGGTGGTGATAGGGGGTGGGAAGGAAAGAAATGGGACAGCTTTGCGATACCTATCACTGCCTGGAAACCTTTGGAGATTAGAAACCCCAAATTGACTTATACGCATGTATATGTATGTACATATAAATATAGACTCTTGGGTAACCAATCACAGTTTCACAAACACAAGAAACGTTAATAGGGCTGTATACCAACTGAGACAAATTTTTATTATATATTTATATTCTCTGTACCAGGGGAGAATTTCAAACTTTGATCTACACTGTATTGAAGCACCAGAAACTACACAGCCTCCTGAAATAGAAAGTCATTTGACAAAATTGCTTGAGTTCAAAAGAAAGCAGCCATCAGGGGAAGCCTGGTAGCAATCAGAGAGCCATTATGGAGTGGGACACAGAAAGACACATAATGAGAGCATTAGTGATCCTACCTGGAAGCTGGGCCAGGGGCTGTCAGAAGGAGTGCAGAGGAGTTTCTGGGAGCTGGGATGTTGGCCTGGCAGGAAGATTTACAAATGTGGTCCTCGATCCTTGGGTATGGAGAAGCATTTGGCATGGGCAGCTTCCATCCTGACTCCCCACCCCCACCTCCACCCCCAATGTTAGTATTTTAATGTTTTTAACCTACATTCTTAAAGTGCTGCAAATTTTCATGGATATTTTTCCAGCCATATGAATGCCTTAATTAAAAAGCAAACCAAATTCAGATGGGCTTTACATAGAAGAAAAGATTGAAAGAGACTGTAGCGTTGAAGGAAGGATAGGGGTGCTAAAAGGACAGATCAGAAGGCTGAAGGGTTAATGAAGATTAACTAGAGTTTCCACCTGTGAATAGGAGAGGCTTTTGACAATCCATAAGTGATTTCCCAGTAATGCGCTCAGGGTTCTCAGAGTCAATAATTTCTACCGATGGCTGATAATGATCATTTAAAAGCATTAGATCACAGGAGAAATATGCCTCGCCATTCAGAGCATAGCTTGACGTCCTTGGATTTCAGGGTAGGGAGTGGTGCTTTCAACCTCAGATTCTGAGAGGCTATAAGCACATTTCTGAGAGAGAGCATTAGTGTCTAGGCCTGTCTTCTTCCTGCATAGTTCCTTTTAGGCCATTCTCTGCAGGAAGGGCAGACATAATGGTGAGGTCTTAGTTTATGTAGCTACTACAAGGCCTCCCATCGTATACTCAGCTCCTGTCTGCCAGGGCAGTGGCTAGATTTGTTTTATTCAGTCTTGTGTTCATTGGGACCTCTTGGAAGTGAAATTTATTACACCATTGATCTCAAGCAACAAAAATCAGGATCTTTGCCACCCTGTCCGGAAATGCAGTCTGAAACATAAAAATCATGGCTGATGGTGATCTGTTTCCCAAAGCTCTCCCAGAAGTGCTTCAGAAACATAAGATGCATTTCAAAGGTGCAGGGATCTTCAGAAGTACAGCTTCTGACTTGGTAGGCCTCCAGTTGGACCTGAGACTCTGTTTCTTCAAGCCCCTAGGCTTTATTGGTGCTCTGCTCCAAGAGTATGGAGACTCTAGAGAGCATGAAAGATCACTTTGTCACGCATGATAGGACCCCAACTATCAGATCACCTGAGAGGGTTTGAGCAGTGAGCCTGTGTGCTGAGAGCTCACCCTGGGAGTCACTACTGCTCTGCTCCGGCAGACTCCTGCAGACTCCGGCAGACTCCTCTCATGGCCCTGCTGTAGGAGGCTCTGAGTTGCCTGTGGGAACACAGTACTTACTAGGATGAGAAGGAAGGAAGTTCCTTCGGTGCTGCGTTACTGCTGATCCTCATAGCTTTTGTACAATAGTGAAATGTCCATGTTGGATTCAGTGATCTATTTCTAAAAGATGACATTATTGATGCATGTATTTATACATTTGTATGTATAACCATATTAGTTAATGCATTATTAATAACACACTTGTATTATGTATACAATATTTATTGTACATATCATATATATATAATACATACAGTAATATGAATAGACTATTATATAATCTGTGTGTGTAGTTAATGATAAAAGTATAGTTTTTCTAATTTCAGCTCCATACTGAAGCCAACCCAGATAGAAGGTAAAGAGATATTATCAGAATTTTATGCGTCTTGGTGTCTTCAGATTTCTAAATTTTTATAGCTTTAGTCTCGCTTGTTATCATCAGTTAGTTGTAGGTTGCTCAGTGACTTACAATAGGGATCCAAATGAGTCACTAAAAGTGACCGTGATGTAGAAGAAACGAGGAGGGAGAAGTGAGTCCAGCTGCAGTCACTTTGCCTCTCCTCTGGGGAAGCCATTTCTCCAGGCTCCGCCCTGTGGGCTGTGTATGGTTCTTCTGAAGGAGCTATCCTAACAGCTCCTCAGTGGAACCGTCCTACAGAGAAGTGGCCTTCCTCCTGCGGCCAGCCAGCCTCACCGGTTGAAAAACACTGATGTTAGTTCTTGCTGCTTCTCACTGGACAGAGCGTTTGGGGGAAGCCACACACCTACTCCTCCCTGTTCACCTGCACAGCCGCTCCTCAGTGACCGCTCACCCTAAGGCAAAGCAACGGTCCAGGCGCTGTGAGGCGAACAGAGTGACTAAGCACAAATCCCTGTTTTCCTAGCCAAAAAAAGAGGCCTAAAACAGTAATAGCTGTCAGAAAGAAGCTACTGTGGCTCGTGAGAGTTCCATTGTAAAGCAGAGGAGAAAATTCGCCAGACCGTGTGCCGGGTCACCAGGGTGGCAGCTTTCCTTCCATTTCCGAAGGCTCAGCAGCGGGAGGGTTGCGACAGTGCATGCTGGGTGTTCCAGATGTATGATTTAGAAGACAACCCAGCATATGACCGGGGAGTGCTGCTGGGTTTCTCTTCAACACATCCTAATTAAAAACAACAACATCAACAAAGCCCACCTTTATTGTGGCTGTTGATTGCTTTTGGGGTCAGCCAGTAGGGGCTCTAGCACACCCATTTACAGTGTGGGCCACCAAGGCAGAGGACCTAGATTCAAATTCCTGCCTGACTATGACAATTTAGGTAGCTAGGCACTTATTTAACATCCTTAGGTGTCCCTCCCCGCCTCCGCTATAAAATGCAGCTGGCAATAATACGTACTCCACAAGGTTATTGAAAGATAGAGGAAACACTTGGAAGGTGCCTAGCCCCAGTAAAGCACACCTGTTGTTACATGGTTGCATGTGGCGTAAGATGTGTGCTTCCTTCATCTCCACCATCCCTTCTGTTCAGTTAGGATACAGAGGATCCTTCCAGGTAGGAACATCATTTCAACCCCATAGCCTTGACCTTTGTGACTGCTTTGCATTATGGTCACAGCCCTAGCCAGCACTCAGTGGCCACCATTGCCACACAAATCCAGACAAACACTCCAGGACACTGCCGTCTGGGATGAGAATCCAGGGGTCTGGACCAGGGTAAGACAGGGCCTTGCAAATGTATCCCACAAGATGAAACTTGTCCGTGTGATACCTTACAAAAGGGCTATTCATCCCCTTGGGAGTGGAGAGGACTGGCTGGGAGGGAGGATGGAATAAAAAGGATTTAGATTTGGATCTGGGCTGTGAGGAGAAAATATTTGCCTGATAGAAACAGGGCTACCATAAAGGCCACTGAGCCGTGTTTATATCACAAGTCCAACACAAATTGAATTTAAAAATATTTACAGAGGTAAACAGCTAAAGGTGAGCCTGTGAGCAGAGGTAGAGACGCAGAGCAAGGTTCTATTGAATGGCATTTTCCTTCAGGACTGTTTCTTAACAATGTTGCAGTTGCTCAGGAGTGTGTACTGAGAATTGATTGACTAGTACATTTGCAATTTTCCATGTGAACTTTTCAGAAGGTAAGGCCAGTTGCTAAGTGGAAGCTTGGCCTTTGACTTCTGTGGCTGGTTTTCCCTGAAAACTGTCGTTTGGAATAGCATTTTTTTTGTTGATGTTGTTAGTTTATGGGAGTATTAATTTGATGTGTCTGAGTAGGCTTGAGCATGTGCCTGTGAACTTCTGTTTGTCTGCTTCTTTGAGTCAAACATCCTCCAGCTGTGGCCCTTCCCCTGCCTGCATGTAAAACCCATAAACAAGCCCAGAAGCCATGGGAAAAGAGTAAAGAGAGCAGTAGAAACGAAAGCGTGCTTCTGTGCAGAAGCCCGGCACTGGCAGAGTCTTAAAAGGAAACTTGATGGATCCTTTTCTCTTGCCTATATTAATAGGACAAAGCTGTGCTCCTGGGGCAGGGAAGGGTTTCTCTAGGTTGGAATCAGTCTCAGTCTTGGCCTTAGCGCTCATTCCAGACGATGAAACGTTTATATCTCATAAACGATTCGGGAAAAAGAAATGAAGTGCGTCCCGTCGGTCACGGGAAAAAGAAAAATGGCCAACGACTGTCTTACGGGCCACCTTAAATGATAGTTTTCGTTCTGTGTGGGGCATCCGACTCAGCTCACAGTGAGATCTCGCAGGCTGCAAGTTTTTCTGTCTATTTTTATCCCCGCACTCTACTGGCTTCCGAATGCCTTACCAAACTCCAGTTCACACTGGGCCCTGAACTGGGGTCGGGTCAGCCGGCTGAAGCTTACTGTCCCTCCTTTCCCTTTTTGGGAGCAGGAAAGGTGCTGTGGAGAAGAATCTGGGCCAGATCATTCAGGGAAGGTGACAGCAGATGGTAGGCAGGCTGGACTCTCTCAACAAGCCGATTGTCAGGAACGGAGTGCTCCTTACAGCAGGCAGCTGCCCAGTGCCCCAGGAGAAAGAAGCCAGGCAGGCCGGGCGGGGCAGTGTCTGAGGCAGAAGGGGGCAAGGACACTGCAGCCAGGCACAGGCTCTCCATGCCAGCATGAGTGGTAACCAAGGGACTGGGCAGTTGGCACTTCAGCCTGTCAGGATTCATGGGAGATTATTCCTTAAGTGAAATTCTAAAGAGTTAAAGGATGAATTTGGACCGTGATGGAGTGGATGATGACATCATCAGTCGAGAATCCCCATTGGATTTGGAGGGGAATTATAAAAAGGTAAGGGGGGGGAGCCCTTTTGTTTATAAACAATTGGACCATTTTTCTAAGAGGGAGGAAGGTTGCCAAATTCCACACACAGTGGTCATTGCCGTTATACACTGAAGAAAAACTAAATGCACAGAATTAGCCACAGTAAGTTTGGAGACCCCAGTTCAGGCCCCCAGCTCTCCCCAGCTTATAGTCACTAATACAAGGACAGCTAAACCATCCATGTTAATGTTCTAAAGTTGAGACAATTTCTATTATGTACTCCATTGCAAAGCAGCATTTTATGCAAAAGGATTTTTTAAATTATTGACATATTTTAGCTGTTCAGCAGAAACAGTTGATAGAGCTAACAGATCTAAGTTTGTTTTTAACAGTGAAAACAAATAAAAAAGTTTTACAGAGAAGTTTGGGGGGGTCTTAAAAAGTGATACAATATCTGTTAATTCTCTGCTAGCCTTTTCTTTTGAAAGTCAGTAAATATATTTTGGGAATGTCTTACGTGGTAATTGTCTGGTAATAACAGGCCCAAGTAAAAATAGCCTTAGTTATATGGGTGAGGCCATGAAATCAAGCTACAAGTATATGCTTGTCTGCCCACAGAAGCCTAACCACACACCGCCCTCCATCCTTTATTAGTTGACAAAAGTCAAGTGTAGTTCTTAGCTGGACAGCATGAAGAATAGGACCCTCCATCCAGTCAAAGACCTCATGAGTGGTTGTGACCAGTGTGAGATGTAGGAAGAAGTTTCTAGCATGTTCATTCCTCAGACTTGGTCAGTGGTGATGCCTGTGTCTGCATGTGAATGCGGAGGCTCTTTAATGTCTTTACTGTATATCTTATTATTTCATATTAACTTATTCTTTACCCAGGGGGTAAAACTTCAAAGTGCTAGGCCACGTTGCCCTGTGTATTTTCCGTCCCCGGTGTTCTCCACCCAGGGACTAAGAGCTCAGGGTGGTTGGTGACTTTGTGTCCTGAAACCCCAGCTGTTTGCCCTGCCCCCACTGGGCGGAAGCCAGTACACAAAAGACCCTTGGGACACTCCGCCATCAGTCAGATCACTTATGCAACCCTGCGGAGCAAGGGTGTCCTTCTCTTGTGTCCTGTTGTCTTCAGTGCCAGAGAACTGGTCACAGCTTTCTTTGTCAACTCATTTTTTTCAGATTTTAAAAAAAAAGTCCACATCAGTTCACACTAAGGAAAGATGAAAGGCATATAGTTACTAATTGGCTAACCATAAAATCGTGACCACTGTGCTTGTATCCTACCTAGAAACACGGAGAAAACCAGACGCCCGCAATGAGTGAGCTGTCTACACTGGCAACCTGAGTAGGGCCTCAGGAGCTTAGAGTCACCACCTTCGACAAATCATAGTCTAGGCCACCATGAAGCACAGGCAATAGAAGGCCATGTTCTATTTCCGAGAAGTAGTACTAACAGGTTAGTACGAAACAAACAAACGACCTATTAGGTGAAGCTTCCAGACATGTCAGGTGCTATGGGTGCATAGTGTGTGGGACCCGGAACATAAGTGTTGGCTCCTTGTCACATCAGCTTCATAGCTACCTGCCCTACGCCAGTGCCATTATGTTTGTGCAGAGTGTTGTTTATACTTGTGGTCACTGTGAAGGCTTCGTTGTGCTTAGAGGCAAGAAAATTGTAATTTTATTATGTGTTTCTAGTGAAATTGATCAACTTAGGCTCTTTTTCAGAGTACAAAGATGAGAAAAACAATTTTCAGTGTAAAAAAAATCACTTTACCTAATCCGAATCTTCCTTTTCAAAGGTTTCCCCACCCCCCTTAAAGTTTTTGGTCTTTGGTTGACTAAGGAAAAAAAAATAAATTAAATGCCATAGAAAGTACTCTACAGGCATTTTGCTCTTGCATCCATCAGTTAAATGTAATGGGACCTATCCCTCAAGTATACATTTATTTTATTCCACAATGACATTGATGCACCATTATAAGCATAAACGTCTAAAACATTTGCACGAATTGCTAATTGAGAGAATAAAATTCGTATAAATAAAAATAAAACCCCAAATGAAACCTTTTCTTTTCTGTGAACTCTCCCCTCATTAAGATCCAGCATTAAAGCCAGTTGGAAAATCAGTGTTTGCTGCTCAGGTGCTACGCAATTCCCTGAATGGGCCACATTAATAAATACCACATGCGTATAGGGACTGTTTTACAGGGCTGCTTTAAAGTCAGACAAACAGCCTTCAGGGGGAAAGGTCACTTTCCGACGACTAAAATTAGATTCACTGAGGCAGAGGAAGGAAAAGATTATGCAGCTGTCCCCTTTTCCTTGGGGAAGGCCTGCCTGTAGGAAAGATGCTTCATTAAGAACCCAGCTTATTCAATAAGGACAGTAAAACCAACCTAAATAGAGAACAGATCGCAGTACTGAGGAGGAAAAGTGGAGGTCTCGGCCCTGAATGGATGTGTGCTTCGCCTACCACTCCGCTGCTCCACTGCGGTCACTTCTGAGTCTCTGCTCCCAGCACCCACGTGGCAGCTCCCTAGGGGATCTGACGGTCTCTTCTGGCCTTCTCAGACCCCAGGCTCTCATGTGGCCCATACACACATCTGTGCAGGCGAACATTCACAAAAAAAAGTAAATCTTTAGAAGAAGGAGGAGAAGGAGGGGGAAGGAAAGAGGAGGAGGAGGAGGAGGAGAAAGAGAAAGATGAAGAAGGAGGAGGAGGAAGAGGAGCAGCAGCACAGAGCATGTGTGAGGACAAGGAGGCTTCCACCATCCGCCTCCTCCATCCTTCCCCAGCAACCTTGTTGATCACAAATACATTTCCTCAGGGTTGTAGAAGGGAGCCTGACTCTTCCCTCTAGGAGCTTAGAAGCAGAAAAATACACTACACAACACGAATAGGTGCTGCCCTGGAAGAATGCCCACATACAGTATGGACCTCCCAATTCATTACCCAAGGCTGTGCCAGGGTAGAGGCTATCCAGATGAACATTAGCAGACAGAAGAAAGGAATCCATGAGTAGTCGGTTTAGCACACAGCCTAAGACTAACTCCAGCTCCGTCCGAGAGGCCTTCTGTTCCCAGGCCACTGTGCACAGAGTAAGGGAAGCAGTACAGTCCCAGGACCTGGCCAGCTCAGCTGTCCCACAGAGGTGTGGTCCCAAGTGTCTTCCGTATAATTACAGCAAAAGATTAGGGAGGACCCCATGGAGGGAAAAAAAAAACCATAGAAGGCTGGAAGGAAAAATATTTGAAGTGAAGCCACAGCTGCGCCTCATGTTTTTTTAAAAGGTGAATGGAAATGACTGCCTGAGATAAACTGCAATAAGCAGGAGCATGGAATGCCAGCTGCCATTCCTGACAAGCTCTGCCCTCCCCACACAATTACTGAGGCAAAGCAGCCGCCGACCTCCATTAACCCTCCTGGCTCCCTGTCTCAGAGGCATGAATGTGCTTGAAGAACCAAGTTAGTCACCCAAGCCTGGGCTCTGTGTCCCATGTGTCATCCCCGCCACCTCCGCCACCTCAGGGAAATCCTTTCCAGTTTTGGACCTGGGGTCTCCTTTTCTTCAGAGTGAGAAACCAAAGGTTCTCAAGTGTGACGTCCAAGGCTTATATTATAGTTCCGGGTCCTTTGCATTCTGTCACCCAATGGCCACACCTCAGTCAGCCATGATGGTCAGGGAATAGGCTGTTTCTAGAATGTTCAGTGAAACACTGAGCACATTAGATTTCTTCTTGCTCAGCAAACCATATTATCCCCCTTTCTCATCCTGGGCTCCTCCTTTCTCTTCTGCTTTCTCTTCTTGGGAATTACTTTAGGGCTCTAGTTCTTTCTTTCGTAGTATTTTATGAAAGCTGAAATATAATTCTCACACATTGAACTCCTTTGGTGCCAGGAGTGGTAGCACATCCCTTTAATACCAGCACTTGAGAGGCAGAAGCAGGTAGATCTCCAGTTCAAATCCAGCCTGGTCTATATAGCAAGTTTCAGGCCATCCAAGGCAACATAGTAAGACATTGTCAAAACAACAACAACCACTTTTTAAAATGGTTTTTAGTATATTCACAAACTTGTGCAAACTACTGTCTAGTTTAAGAACATTCTATTTAACCCCCCACACGAACCTGGGACCGTTAGCAGTCATTCTGTATCCCTTGTCCAGTTAGCCTTTGGCAGCCACTTTTTGTCTTTATGGATTTACCTGTTCCACATGTTTCTAGAATTTTCTTTTATTTTTCCCTTTTCTACAGTCTCCATCTTGCCCACTCTTCCTTTTAACATTAACACCAGCTACTGTTAATAAACCTTCAGCTCTCATGTTCTCTCTGCCAGACCACGTGGCAAGCACTTTCTACATGTACTTGTTTAAACATGAAAAACAGATATTATCTCTTCTTAAAATAGAAAGCAACCCAAGGCTGAAAGAGTTTCTGTAACCTGAAGTAGTGCCAGTCCCCACCTGTATCCTCAGGCCCACCTCCTGCCCTGCCCTCTTGTCAGATTGTTCGTCCGTCTCCCACTCTCCCAGATCCTAATCCATCTGGCTAGTGGGTTGAAGACACCATTGTCCTGGCAGTTGCCCAGGCCCATTTCATACCTAGGCAGTGGACTGTTGTGTTCCTGACGGGGATACCAGATGACCGTGATGGGCTCATAGGCCTCTAAACCGCACCTGTTGCCAGATGACACTGTCCAGTGAACAGAAGGCGTTAGTGCATGCAATCGTTTGAGAACTAGAAGTGAGCACAGGCTGCTCCCAGCAGCTTCTCCTTGGGACATGCTGACCAGAGGGTGGAAGGCCAACTGCATCCTGTTAGGGTGTTGTTTACAGGCTTCTAGCAGTCAGTCAGGCTTGATAGTTGCGCTTTTTCCGCCCATCACCAAACTTCCCATTCTAAGTGATGACTGAGCTAATGCTAGGTCTCTGTTAAACACCTTTGTTCTAGTTCTTAGCTGTCAGAATGTTCTGGTAGCAGGTCCCTTTACAGTAGCATCTGTTTGCCTCATGGCGTGAGAAGGCAGACAGTCAACAATACTGCTCAAAACCACCTTCATGATTGCACTAATGTAAACATCTCATCCTATAAATTAGCAGCCCAGACCTTTTGATGTCAGCCATTCTCAAATAAAATAGATGAACTTTTCCCCACGATGCCCCTCCTGGATAATAGGTATTCAAGGCCAGCTTTCCCAAGTAGTGGTCCTGAAATTTCAAAGGCAATTCAAGAAACCTGTGTCTGATATCTCATTGTAACCTTTTTGTAGAATGTTTAGTGTAAGTGTCTAAGATGGGAAATGTCAGAAATGCTAAATGAAAAAGAAAGTGTCCAGGCTTAATATCCATTCATCCATACAGTGGAAAGACCCAATGCCATCAAACTTCTATATCCACCCATAATTTAAAAGCACTTCCCAAGGAATAAAATAAATGGGAGTTATTTGAAATAACCTGCTGTATACAATTATTTATGCACCTGACATTCAAACATATTCCACTTTTTCCTTTCATAAAATACTATTTTCCTATTCTGATCTTGCTACAAATCCATGATTTATCTCGACAAGGAAATAATTAAGGAGTATCATCAACATACTCAAGTTTTCTTTCTACTGTTTAATTTTTTAAAAAGCCAGTGAAATTTGCTACTGAACAAATACATTTTGTACATCTGCTTCCTGGTGTTTAAAAGTCTCAGCGTCGCCCACACTGGAGAGTTGCCTACAGTTATTACAGTCCAGCTGCCTTCCAAGCAGAGGAGAGAAACGAGTGGCCACCATTTCCTAAAGGAAGAGCTTGTTTCCACCGGGAGCTTCAGCACCCCAGTTGGGCTCCCTGATGGATGCTAATGGTGATGAGCCAGGTATTGCTAGGTGATAGATTGCACTGGGTCAAGAAGATCATTAATTGCTGCAAAACAGGCATCCTCACAGGGCCCAGACAATTGCATGCCCCTGCCTGCAGAGGCTGGACAGGCTACATGGAACAGATGTGGGCATGGGGGAAGGGGAATTAACTCTGCTTAGAACAGCAGCATCTGGAAGCTTGTTAGGCATGCATACTCTTCAGCCACAGCCCAGACCTCAAGCGCAGAAGCATGGCCTATGCTTTCACAAGCCCTCTGGGTGATGCCCATGCACATTCAAGTAGGGGAATTACTGACTCAAAGAAATGGGTCGCCTACAGAGAGCATTTGTATGTGCCTATACACATGCATAGTGTCCACTTGACAAACTGATGTCTCAGCCACTCCTGGAGCCCTGACTTTCACTGACTGAGAGAGAGCAATAACTCCTGAGACAACGCAGCTGATAGCACTTAGGAGGTTATTTCTCTATGCATGCCATTTGCCTGCTTAGCCTTGTAGAAAGTAGAGTCGTCTCTTAGTATCTATGGTACATTGCTTCCAAGACACACACAGAGAGAGGTGGGGCAGAGAGAGATAGAGACAAAGAGACAAAGACAGACAGTCAGATAGATAGAGATAGCAAAATCTATAAATGTTCAAGTCTCCAACATAAAGTAATGCAAAGTTTGTGTAGACTCTTATATACTTTCTGTGCCATATTTGGCACAGTATAGAGACCTTGTCATTGTATTGCTTAGGGAAGGACAAGAATGAAGAAGTACATGCTTAGTCCAGACAGATTCCTTCGAAGCACTTCCTGTTGAGTCTCTGATCTGAAACTTCTAGATAGGGAAACCACTACATTTACTTCATTGCTTTTTCAAGCGATTCCTTCCATTTGTAGTTGCATAGAAGGTGGAGAAAGGGCAGTCAAGGTTCATGACCAATCAGTACTTTTAACCATGGAGCCATCTCCCTGGCATAAGTAACTTCATTCCACAGCATTTCTATGCAGTTCTCATCAATCAGGTTCTGGGATTTTTTTTTAAGGTAGAGATTCTTTAAATATATGTAATCATGGGAGAGATTAAGTTCCTCTTGGTCTGACAAGCCTTTCTGGCTGGCTGTGGTCATATCGTGTGCATGAGTTGGGAGGAGGAAGCCCCTGCTATTGTCCTGAACACCAGTGACTTTATAATTAGGGCTAGGGTATTGTTCCCCAGAGAGTGTTCCTTATGCTTTACAGATATGTCTCCACACAAACACTGTGCCAGTTTAATATACTTTAGAAATGTCAGAACTACCCAATCCTTCCCCTGTAAATTTCTGGACAGATTATCATGTTAAATGGCGAGTAGCCCTGCTTCAGGGACATCATGATGCTGCAAAGTAACATGGCCCAGAAGCAAGCAGGAAGAACCGAGCAGAGGATGCAGGCATGATATAGTTGTATTAATATATAAGAGAGGGGTTTGTCCTGTGTTCTGAAAACAGTGTAGAAAGGGCCTGGAGACAGGCGGATTTCAAATAGACAATGCCTACCCAAGCAGAACATCTTGCTCATTTCTTCTTACCACATTTGGGTAGATCAGTTTCACCCCAGGAAAGGAGTGTATGTAGTCTGAGAGTCCTGTGAGATACCTGTAGCTTGCACAATACCCTTGATGGCCACTATAAGCAATATCTGCCCATACACAGTGTGTGGTGGTAAGGAATGCTATCATAGCCTAGGACAAAGTGCCCAAGGCTGGTGAAGCATCAATATCTAAGCCAGTTCCCCTTTCACCTTGGTCTTGGACAGCTTTTCTGTCTTGTGGTCATGAGCCATTATTCCTCAGCTGCTCTTTGGCTTTTTACTAGCAATATCAGTTTTAGACATTCTGTTTTATGAGCGTGTTTCCCAAGGCTTTTTAGTAGTGGACATGACTCTGTGGGCCACAGCGGATCCAGAGGGTCTCATTTTACATTAGCTTCTCCCTTTCTCCAAAGGCTTCATCTCTGGCTTTGAGAGTTGTGAGATCCAATTGGCCTATCCCCGCTTTGCCAGTAAGGGGAACTGTAGTATTTGAAACACTTGGAATCAGACGTTCCAAAAGGAGGGTTGAGCTGTGGTGGTGATGACAGTGGCCGTGGAGATGTTTGTAAATATCTCTGCTTATGGTTCCTCTGTGGTCATCTATGCTCTGTGCCGCAGTGTTCGCAGATATCTCTGTTTGCAGTTGGTCTGTGCTCATACGTGATCTGCTCTTTGGTTTGCTGGTGTTTGGTGCTTTTCTGGGAAAGCATCAGGTCCATGTCAGAGAAGAAATTGATCCATAGCTCTAGTCTCACAATGTGTCTTCGCCATAGTGCCCACTGTTAGTGTTAGTCTGCGCACTCTTTCCATTCAGTGTAGTTCTGAATGATATGTAGAAGAAAGATATGGGACCAGAAAGCGTATGCTCAAACCCTAGTTCTTTTCCATAACAATAGGGCAACCTGTTGTTACACTCTGTTTCTCATTTCAAAACAGTAGTTGTTGGACGATTAACCACGATGTCACCATTATTGCTGGCTACGTTACCTTCAGCCAGCTGCTCCAAACTCTCTCAGTTAACTTTTTGGTAAATAGAGATTCTTCTCCATTTTGAACTGAAAGAGGACTTCCATGCACAAAGGCCACCAGAAATGTGATAGAGGAGGCAAGCAACCAAACACAACTAAAAGTCAGAAGGTCAAATTCCCTTAATATAGCAAAATGTAAACTGTCAGATCTCTGTAGAAAAAAAATAAACAAGCTTAGGAACAAGTCATTCAGGGGAAAGAAAATACAGTAGCATAAACACTTAAACAGGTTTCTTACTGATAAATGGAAGGAACTGAATTAAGAGAATATGCCTGCCTATCAAACTAAAGCCAACAGCAAGCGCTCCAGTGTAGCTGGAATGTGGCAGAGGCCTACTTTGCATCGCTGGTGAGCACGTGAATGGGAGCAGCTTTTCTTTTTGGAGCACTGTGACAAGATGTGTCAAGAGCTTCAGCAAATGTTCACACACGGCAGATCTGGCAATTCCACTTCCAGGAATTCATCCCTGGGAAATCAGCAGGCATGTGGGCAGGGATTTATGTAAAGATGTTATTTTTAATTTGACTCAACCCCAAATGGCTAACTGTGGAGGGAAACTCCATAGGGTAGGACGAGAAGCTATCATTGAAAGTGTGTTTTTAAAGAGTATGAAGTGCTTCTATGGGAAATTTTCAATATATGCACAATTAAAAAAAAATAGGAGGAAATATACCAACTGTTAGCAATGATCCAAGTAACAGGATTATCGTTAACATTTGTATTCTCTTTATTTTTCCTTATTCTGTTCAGTGAGATCTTTTCAAGGGAAACAGAAGAGTAAAGTGGCTTTTTAGTGTTCTCCCAACACCAATATTGGTAGCACTCTGCATTCCAGAAAGAACTGACCAGAAACCAAGGGTGTGTTCATCCATGAGGGATGGCCTTGCCCTTCATCAAAGCCCATTCTAGACCAGGACCTATTCTAGTTGGACTGTCTCCTGGTTCTTATTTAAATACTCAGTTCTATTTAGCAGTTTTTAGACTGTTGAGGATGTGTGGTTGAGACATGGGCTCACTGACGTAGGCTACATTTGTGCTAAATACGGATGGGTATGGGGTATATTTCCTAAGGTTAGCCTGTGTGTGACAGGGTGGTAGCCTTGATGGAGGTGCCAACACCACGCTTGCGAGTGGTTAGCCAAATGAAAGGCACTCCTGCTTTCCTTGACAGTCTCATAGTGGCTTTCGTAGTGCTTAGTACTGGAGCAGGACAACACACAGAATGAAACCAGCATCTTTCCCGTAAAAATATACATATAAAAACAGTCTTTCACTTTGTGGCTGTATTGTATGCATGTGTACACACACATTATCGCCTTGGTATGTGCCAAAATGGGGCACAGAGGGCAATGACTGGCTGTGTAGATAGATATTGCTAAGTGTAAATTAGAATGCTTATGGTATTTAAGAATTTAAAAGTGTTAGAGGGGAGGGGAGGGA
>NW_022196898.1:18348949-18359927 GCF_008632895.1 Mastomys coucha
GGAGGGGAGGGGAGAGGAGAGGAGAGGAGAGGAGAGGAGAGGAGAAGAGAGGAGAGCTTTCTTTGAATAACAAGTTTTCAAACCTACTGAAATTAAGTGTCTGGATCTAGCACCCCAAGATGAGTACTTTAAAAACCCTAGTTCATTCTAGCTCGTTGAAGCACTGTAAAATACTATGTTGCCATATTTTACTGTGCTGTCAAATGTGAAATCCACACTCATCCCTGATGGCTTTAGAGCTCCTGAAATGAGGCCAGGTTGACTGAGGAACTGAATTTAAATTTTAATTAAGCAATTGTTAGATTGAAAAGCAGACAGGCACCTGTGATCTGAGTGTGCTGGGAGACGGAGGAGTCCTTGTCCTGGCTTCCACGTGGGAATAAAGCAAGTCATTTGTCAGCCCATCCTTCCAGCTGGATGCACTGGATCTTTCTGACACAGGAGAGCATAGTTGCGACTCTAGAACCTTCTGTAGGGAGAATGCTAGCACCACCAAGTCCCGTGAGCAGACAGAAGTCGCAGCAGTCCTTAAGAGCCTACTCAGCACACAAAATGGCCCCACAAGTGAATCTACCCCGCCCCCCAAATCTTCCCGGCCCATGCTTTGTGGTTGGTTTTGTAGTAGTTTTATTTTTAACTAAGGAAATCATTTCTAATCTTCTACCCCGTCGTTTAAAGGGCTTAAAAGTTCAGCCTGGTGAGTTTTTATGGGGCTTTTAATAGGAAGCTGAGTATTGTAAACATACCCAAATGATCAGAGTAGCATAGCTCAAGTCTTTTTACTATGCATGCTTCGAATCAAAATATGAGACTGATGAGGCCAATTACAACTCTCCAAGCATCACAGGCATTATATTCATGCTCATACCTACTCTGGAAATAGGAGGCACACCCAGCAAGACTGTAAGCCCAATGCAGGCAGACTGTGGGATCAGTCTGGTTGGCTCTGTGCCAGACCAAACTATGGCATCAGCCAGGCTCCCAGCATCCAGCATGCACAGCTGAATGGGTTATTGTTCTTGCTAGCGAGGGTGTGGGCTGAAGATCTTGGGGAAAGCCTTATTTGGGATCAGAGTGATTACATTTAGGAGAAATTGTTGGCCACTCCTGAGTAGCAGCTCCACCCAGCCCCATGAAGATGGGTAGGCATCACAGTGGATGCCTAAACTGGAGACTAAAAAAAGGAACCAAAGAACTGGAATTAGAGCCATAAAAGACTGATTTCATTTCAGCTTTTAATAATTGAAACATCTCTGGACTTCAGCCCGTTTATTTATTTATTTATTTATTTATTTATTTTTGTCTAGTGTTACATTCCAAGAAACTTCCTTAGCAAGGTGGACTGCCTATGCTTGCGTTATATCTGCCCACTGATTGGCACCTTTTTTTTCCCTTGAAATTTTAGGCACAGAAGAATGAGAGAGAGTCTATCAGGCAGAAGTTGGCACTCGGAAGCTTCTTTGATGATGGCCCAGGAATCTATACCAGCTGCAGCAAAAGCGGGAAGCCAAGCCTTTCCTCGAGGTGAGCTTTCTAGTTGATTTTCTGGTGTGTACCATGAGGTGCCTGTATGTCTAATGAGAGACAGCCGTATGTCCTCCTACGGTTAGTTCTGGGTTTCAGTCAGACTCTTCCCCACTTGTTATGTTGGGTTATTTTCACTGGTGATTGTTGCTGTGGCCCAATGCCCAGCTACCTGAGGTCACGTTTTTATATTTCATTTATCTTTGGACAGAACACTGATTTCATGGACTGACCAGGCTACAAGGCCTAAGCAACTGATGCCTTATATATGTGGCAGTTCCCATTAAGTAAAATGGAAAGCACTCTTTAATATATTTAATTGCAATGAATACCAGAACATGAGAACTGTAATTCTCACTTTGATCATTTGGTGTTTATTATTGTTGTAAGATTATCTGCCAGGTAGTTTATCTTGACCTTTATTTTAGGACAATGGCTCTTGGCCTGTGGGTAGAGACCTCTTTGGTGATCAAATGACCCTTTTACATAGCTCACACATCAGATATCCTGCATATCATATATTTACGTTACATTGTATGAAGCAGCAACAAGAATAATGTTATGGTTGGGGGGGGTCACCACATCATGAGGAACTGTATTAGAGAGGCACAGCATTAGGAAGGTTGAGAGCCACTGTTTTAGAATGGCATTAGTCTCTTATTATTGTTTATTTAAAGGTACTATTGGTAATTTGCATAGCTTTTTATTCCAAATAAAACATGTGAAGTTCCCAATTTTTCCAGGAAGACAGGAAAGGCTTCTCAATCTTTAACATGCTTGTGTGTCGCCTGGGGAATTATGGTTCTGACTCAGTGTGTCTCTGCTGAGCTTGAAATCCCACGTTTCTATGGCACTGCTAGCTGATGGCTATACCACCATTCTGTGGGCTGCTTTGCTTAATGGAGGTATAGATAATTTTCAGAATTATCCCATTGCTAGTGACTAATGGAAGCATGTAGAAGAACATTGTTTTCATGAAGAAGTAACTGAATACCCATCAGCACTCCTTGATACCCTCTGTCCCATCCCCCACCATGCCTGTTTCTTTATCTTTTGAGCCTAAAGCAAACATACCCTCTGTCAATACCACATATATTGTCAACACCAAGCCCAGTGCTAGCGACAAATGATAACACCCTTGCATTCATTTAGTTAGGTTACTACCGTATCTCAGCTTTATGTGAGGCCCAGAAGGAGCAACCTGATACCCACTACCCACCTAATCCTGCCCTGTCTGCTTCTAATAAGCCTTGTCTGGTCCTTTAGAGACCAGAGAGCAGGCACATGCTCACACAAGTGCATAGCTCCAAAGAGGACAAGTGAGTGGGTGCGCCGGGAGGCAAGCGCTAGTTTGCCCTTAGAATGCTAAGGCATCGCATCCTTAGCTGGGTACTAGCCTCCTCCCACAGGATTCCCTTGGAGCCAGCAAGTCAGTCTGCCCTCTGACCTTTCACCTCATGGCTACAATACAAAGTATTCTAGCCTAGAGACAGACCTGCAGCTTTGTCTGAATCTACTTTGCATTAGGAGAATAATTGTTTAGTTTTGCTCATCCTCATTTTCCGGATTTTGAAATGAGGTGATTGGACCACTGTGTATATATGGCCTTACAGATTTGGCTACTGCTCTCTGCTATGCCCCCATAGGGCCAGAATGTCTTATCTAGGAGCTCCATGTTCAGCTGTCACTTCCATTTGATACAAAGGGCTAGCTAGTCCTTGTTTGTAAACTCATACTTATGTGTTCTTATCAGATGAATTCAATATATTTGTGATATATGCCATATATTTGATATGATATATTTTCATATTAATCAAATGGTTATTTACATATGTCCATGAAGGTGGCAGAAACCATATTTATCACTCCTTGAGCTCTGTACCCTACTCTCTTACAGTGTACAAAACTGTGTGTGTGTATGTGTGTGTATGGGTGTGCGTGCGTGTGTATGTGTGTGTATGTATGTGTGTGCGTGTGTGAGTGCGTGTGTCTGTGCACGTGCATCCGTGTGTGCGTGTGTGTGTCTGTGTCTGTGTGTGTTGCATGCGTGCGTGAGTGCGTCTGTGCGTGTGTGTCTGTATGTGCATGTGTGTGTGTCTGTCTGTGTGTGTGGGTGTGTATGTGTGTGTATATGTGTGTGTGCATGTGTGCGTGCGTGAGTGCATGCGTGAGTGCATGCATGTGTGTATGTGTGTGTATCTGTGTGTGTGTCTGTGTATGTGTGTGTGTACGTGAGTGCGTGTGTGTGTGTGTGTGTGTGTGTGTGTGTGTGTGTGTGTAATGTGGGGCTATGCATGCAAGCTCCCACAGGTTACCCTGCTCTCTGGAAGCAGGACATTTGGCTCCTTGCCACTACCTCAGGTATTTGCCTAGATATCTCTAAACTCAATGCTTATGTTCTCAGGTTTTATTTCAAATGACCACTTATTGTTTCAACTCTAAAAACTAGGATTTATTTTTATCACATTCTGCCCACAAACATGCGTACCAATCCTCCCTTTCATTTCTCCCTTTTAGTTGCAGCACAGTTTAGGATCAGTTAATGTGTGTGCTCTTAAGATCAGACACTAGTCCATGTGACCTATTGTCTTAGTCAGGGTTTCTATTGCTATAAGAAAAAAAACACCATTACCAAAAAGCAAGTTGGGGAGGAAAGGGTTTATTCAGCTTACACTTCCACATTGCTGTTCATCACCAAATGAAATCAGGACAGGAATTCAAACAGGGCAGGAACCTGGAGGCAGGAGCTGATGCAGAGGCCACGGAGGAGTACTGCTTACTGGATTGCTTGCCATGGCTTGCTCAGCCTGCTTTCTTATAGAGCCCAGGACTACTAGCCCAGGGATGACACCACCCACAATAGGCTGGACCCTCCCTACCTGATCACTAATTGAGAAAATGTCTTATAGCTGGATCTCATGGAGGCATTTTCTCAACTGAAGCTCCTTCCTCTCTGATAACTATAGCTTGTGTCAAGTTGACACAAAACCAGCCAATATACCCATGTAGCATGTTTCAGTTACATGAGACATATTACTGTTTAATGTAAATAGGAACTGACTCTGTTCTCTCTGCGCATGTGTGACTTCCACTTTATACTCTAAGTGACTACAGTCGTTTCTATAGCCAGTTTTGTAATGATGAGCATGGAGATGGAGATGTTTTGGAATACTTGGCTAGTGTCTCACACCACTGCTCGTAGCCATCTTGTCCGTGTCTTCTGCAGAGGTAGGATTTTTATGTGCATGAGGGTGGACTTAGGAGAAAAATACATGAATGTTCACACTGACATGACAATGCCAATTATGATACTGACCTTCCAGCACTGCCTCAGAGATGCTGTAACTTTGAGACCTGTCGGCACTCAGTACAGCCTTTAAAAACTATTGGTTAATGAAAGGAACATGGCAGCCTATCATTGTTTATTAACTAGCTGCACTTCTGCGAAATGTCTCTTTGCGTCTTATTAAAATTTCTGATTTCCTCCTTCCTCCTCTCCCTCCTTTTTCTTATGCGTGTGCTTTTCCAGATCGAGGTTATTTAGTCATAAAAATAGTTTGTATTAGGAATCCTAAATACACATTGCAAATATCTTTTCCCAGCTCACAACTTGTTTCTCACTTTCTTATGTGTTTTATGATCATATGTCTTCATTTTAATACAGATAATTCCATTTTTTTTCTGGTCAGTGTTGCATGTAATTTCGTGGTCGAAATCTTTCCTAACTGGGCCTGGTGGCACTTGCCTGTAATCCCAGCCCACAGGATGTATAGACAGAAGGATCAAGAGCTCGAGGCCCACTTGATTAGGTAGCAAGTTTAAGGCCAGCCTGTGCTATATCAAATCCTGTCTCAGAAACCAAGCAAAAACTTTCTCTAGCCCATGGTCCAATAGATATTTGCTAATCTTACCAAGAGCTGAAGGTGTTGGATTTTTAGAAGTCTAGTCAGTCAGTAGATTTCATTATAAAGTATGGGGAGAAGACTGAATGACTTTGTTATGCTAAATGACTGACCCACCCTTCACTCGCTAATCCCATAGACCCTGCTGTCCCCTGCCCTACAATCTTGGGAATATTTCGTTTACTTGGTTATTTCATTGCTTCTACTCTTGCTCCAAAACTATAATTTTTATTATTATAGATACAAAATACATCACGATGTTTGGACAGTCAACTCTCTTTAATCCTTTTCAATCAGACAAAAAAAAAAGAAAGTTAACACTTTTCAACTATGAGAGAATACTTCTTGGGTTTTTATTCCTCCATATAAATTTAAATCATCTAATCAAGTTCAGTAAAAATATTTTCATATTTTTTTAAGATTCTCATTGAATCTGTGTATAGGTCAATTCAGGAAGGATTACATTTTTATAATATGAATTTTTCTCATGTATAAATATGGTCTGTCCATTTATTAAGCCTTTCTGAAATTAAGGAAATAGATGCTTTCTGTTCTTACACCTTAAATTCTCTTTAATAAAGCTTCTTTGTTACTTTTCGTACCTAAGTCCCTGTAACCCCTTCCTGTACAAGGGCTCCAACCCAGAGCTTATGCATGCTAGACAGTGCTCTATCACTGGGTGTTAATAACTGGTGGGTCCTACACCCACTTTACCATTGCCGATATTACCTCTGTAATTTCTTATAGTTGTCTGAGGAGTATCAAAGATTCTTTTTTTGTTGTTTTTGGTTTTTTGTTTTTTGTTTTTTGAGACAGGGTTTCTCTGTGTAGCCCTGGCTGTCCTGGAACTCACTCTGTAGACGAGGCTGGCCTTGAACTCAGAAATCTGCCTGCTTCTGCCTCCCAAGTGCTGGGATGAAAGGCATGTGCCACCACTGCCCAGCCCAAAGATTCTTTAGGGATTTTTTTTCCCTTTTTTTTTTTGCACAAGGTTTCTCTATATAGCCTTGGCTATCCTGGAACTCACAGTTTCCTCCTGCCCCTGCCTCCCAGGAGCTAGGATTAAAGGCATGCACACACCACAACTAGCTCTCTAGAGACTTTTAAACAATAATATCTTCTGCAAAGTGCAGTGACTTGATTTATTTCTTTCCAATCCCTAGCTTCTGTTTCTGTCTTCATTTCCTTTGTACCTGATAGGCATTTGAATACATTGAGGATTAGAAATCGCAATGGTTAGAGCCCTTAGCTCAATTCTCAGATTGAGTAGACTATTTCTACAATTTCACTGTCTGGAATGGTGTTAATTATATGTCTTATCTAATCATTTATAGAATTAGTAGTGTTCCCTTCTATTAATAATTTACAAAGAACTTTGATTTTCCTTCATTGTTGAAATAACTTTGTCACATTATCTTGTTCTGTTAATGAATTAGTGCAGTACATTAGAGATGTTCAAAATCTTGAATTATCCTTGCATATCCTATAAGTTAAGCAGGTTGAGGTAAATTATCCTTTTTCATATCCTTTATTTTTAATATCTTGCTTAAGATTGTTACATGTGAATTTATAGTTGGCATGGGTCTTTCATAGCCTTAGAATATTTTGTCTGTTTTTAGAATTATGCTGGCTTAAAAATGGGCGGGGACTTATATTTCATATTATCCCCCAAATGTCTACATAATATTGTAATCCACTTCTGTGAAGTCACGTACAATAGTCTGATATTTATGAATCTGTTTCAAAACTGCTTCCATTCCTTAAGAGCTACCTGATTGTACCTACTTTTTTAATCCTTCTTGTGTCAATTCTAATGAGATATATTTTTCTAGATATTTCTCCATTTTCTTTACATTTTCAGAATTGTTAGTATTTAATTTCATTGAAACTTTTAAGTTTTAGTTTGATTGTTTCAGATAATTTTTACTGAGCTTCATATTTCCCATGATTTTTTCTTTTGTTTTTCATTTTGCTTTCCATCTCTTAATAATTAAGTATTGGATAATAAAGGCTATTT
The DNA here is from genome assembly GCF_008632895.1 of Mastomys coucha. Taxonomy (NCBI): domain Eukaryota; kingdom Metazoa; phylum Chordata; class Mammalia; order Rodentia; family Muridae; genus Mastomys; species Mastomys coucha. Next base: position 18,356,393 of record NW_022196898.1, read on the forward strand.
TGCTGTCTTACATTGTGGGCTAGGTTGTTTTGACATATATCACCTCCTCAGAGAGACACTCCCGGGCTGCTTTATTACAAGTAAATACACACGCTCCTATCACTTTCTCTTTTATCCTGTTTACCACTTACCTTGACATGGTTTTCTCTTTAGACCCATTACCCTTATTAAGACATTTATAGAATGTCTTTAAATCTGTTCTTTGTCTTTCGCCAGCACCCAAATGTAAGTTATTAGGAAGCAGGTCTTTGTTGTATTTGTTACCAAGGCAACCACATGAAGTGAGGTCAAGTCTCCGAATATGGTTGAACAAATGATTCGCAGTCTTCAAGATGGAACTCACCAAACTGGGGCAGTCCTTCACCAGAATGCAGTCAACTGAAAGTATCTAGTCTTTTCTCTTGGCCTGTGACTTACAGTAGAAAAGAGCGATCAAACCTCACTCACTGTGAGGGGTTGTACGCATGTCTGGTAGTGTCTGATGACCCTAAGAAGGGAAGACATGGAAGTTTAGTGTGTGTTTAGGGTACTCCAGCCTAGAACACTTCTGATGTGAGGATAAACTTCCTGACTCTACAAGGCCAGAGCTGGTCTAGACCGGCCCTTTCAAGTAGAGTCTGCAATGCTCTTCTGTGCTCCCCCCAACCCTCGAGGATTTCCAGAATTGTGCATTCTCGATTCTTGCTCCTCCCGTAGCAGTTACTCTCGCATGCAGCTGAAGAACTGAAAACACTTAAATCTCTCTATACATTTCATTTTCTCTTCCTAAGATGTTCATAATGTTAGGAGGATTTCATAAGAGCAGGTAGAGAGTGGTATCTACTACGTTATGCATGCTTAAGTCTCATGGAGGTTTTCAGTATTCCTCTGGTTTGGGTTTGCTTTTTCTGTTTCTGTTTTTGAGACAGGGCCTCACTATGTAGCTCTGACTGGCTTGGAACTCAATATGTAGACGAGGCTGGCCTCAAACTCAGAAAGGCCAGCCTGCCTCTGCCTCTTAAGGGCTGGGATTAAAGTATACCACCACACCCAACCTCAGGAGAAATACCTTCTCAAGTAAAATTCCATGAAGAAAAACCCTATATGTAAAACCAAATAGTTCTACCATTGAGGAGAACCGAGGGCCAGGAATTGGGGTTCCTAAAAAATGCTTCCCCTATCCCTTTTCTGTCCTTCCACCCTTTGGTGCCTCTCTCCACTTCCCAGAGCCACTTGAGACTTAGAGCAGAGCCAAATTGGAAAAGCACGGAGTCCTCTTCCCCTGGAGACAGCTATGCAAACACGAATGTGCTTCGCAGTAGCATATAACAAGCTGCACTTGTTGGCTTGCCTTGGAGAGATTTATTTATAGACTGTTCTTTCAGATGGGCTCATCGCTGTTCTGAGATGAGCTCATTATCTGTGAGAACACCATGACTTTTCTAATGTCACTCAAGATGATATTTAATAAGGATCCTAAATGTTTCTAAGAAACCTCACTTTACCTTGTAAATAGAAAAATCTGTTATGATTGACCATCATCATCCTCATTAGCCATAATGTAGTGTCAGGGGGTGGAGTGATCTCCAGGAAAGCTAAATCATTGTTACATATCCCTATTCTATAACCTGTGGTCATTGAGGCTATTAAAGATGTAAATCTTCTTTGTGAGTGTTTTTATTGATTCATTTTGTTCCTTGTTAATTTCATACATGTTTAGAAGGCATGCTGCTTACTCTCGCTTGTCATCTTCTGTATCTTTACCAGTCATTCCAAAAGCATTTCACAGGGTGGGAAATACCTTGCCTCTTACAGAAGTATTTGAAGATGCCAGCGCAGCAGTACAGTACTCCAGGATGTACAGCAGGTGTGTTGGGTTAAAACTAAACGTCCAGAGCCAGATAGACCTGTTGGGAATCCACTACCCTGAAGAACTCAGTCCTCAGTATGAAATGGAGTGCAGGATCTAAGATTAATTGTCAGAGCCAGGCATGATAACACAGGCCCATCACAGAGAAGACTGAGGCAGAAGGAAGAGTAAGTTTGAGGCCAGTGTACGAAGTACCAGGCAAGCTGTGATGACCAAGCAAGATCCTATCTTAAAACACCAAGCCAAATATTGGATTCTGAAATTGGAAACTTGGTTTTTAAGGCCGGGCCTACTGTAAATGGGATCTTTGAAAACCTAATCTGCCTCCTGTTCATGCTCTTTAAAGGATATGAATTTACCTGCCAAAAAAAAAATTAGTCATATTCGGTATATAAGAGCTGTGAAGGAGTGCGAGAGTCGGAGTGTGTCACCTGAGCCTTCAAGGTCAAAGTTGGCGAGGTCCATCAGGTTTCAGCCCTGCTGAGTTTTTCTGGATGGTGTTATCTCTCTTAAAGCAGCTTTTTTTTTTTTTTAAAGAAAAAAAGTGGTAAGTGTTAAATGTAAGCTAGGCTTACAATAATCCCATAAAGACATTTTATGCTTAATACCATAGCCAAAGAACGTTGGATATTGCTGCATAGCACAGTTCATTAAACCTGACGTGTGCTGGACTGAGGCCTACATGGGGTGTCACATTTTCCTGCAGAATTTGCTAATCCAGACATAATCACCTTCTTAAACGGAGACTGTGTGATCTTTGTCATTCTTCTATCGTTTTGGAAAAGGTCTTAACTGCTTAATGGGGAATAAGAAAAATGGATTACCTATTTTTTTGAAATGAGATTTCCAAGAAATATACTAGGTTTAGTAATATTCGGGGTGTAGGGTGGAGCCTGCTGCGTGGCGAAGGCTGGCCCTCACCCTCCAGCCCTCCTGCCGCAGCCTCCTGCGTGCTGAGCGTACAGGCTTGCCATCGCTCCCAACTTCTCTTTTACTTCTGGTATAATGCTTCCCTGCACATTTTTCACTGGCCGCAGTAATGATCAGCTCTTGCTCTGCTCCCACATTTTGAGCTTATGTAGCTTAATGTCGAGGAGATAGGAAAAGGCCTAGCTACTGTGGGGACACAAGATGAATAGCCATTACCTATAGGCATCTAGGAAATCTTTTATTTATGAACATTACAACCCAACCCAACATCGAGAGGAAAACTCCCTTCTCCTTTCTTCACAGTAGCCCCAGATCAGTCTGATTTTCGGTCTCTTTCTACCTTAACTCGAGATGGGTTTTCGTCAGCATACACAGGTATAGAGGCATCCTAGATAACCGGTGACTTTATCGCGCTCGCAGAGCGATCGAGTAGCCTGGATGAACTATATCCTTCCCTCCAGGCTGTATGATAAAAAAAACCAAACTCCCCAGAGTGTTTTCGAGCAGCTGGTTTGAATAATGATTACTGTTTACTTATCTCAACCATCCCCAAATCAAAATTCATTTCTTTCTTGGCCCTTCCATGTTTATTGGTGAATGGCTGAAGCAAGGCCAATTACAAACACCTGCTACCTCCTCTGTGTTTGGGTGGGAGGGCGAGAAGCAGGACCAGCTTAGCTAGACCCATAACAGTGAACCTAGGGAGCTTTAAAGAAATGAGATTCGCAGGGCTTTGAATATGGGAACTCTGTGCGT
>NW_022196898.1:18360130-18392717 GCF_008632895.1 Mastomys coucha
AGAGAGAGAGAGAGAGAGAGAGGAGCCAGCATCTTTTGCCAGGAAAATGAATCACTGTCTTGACTCTAACAGTAATAATTTTTGCATATTTTCCTGGAAGTAAGGAGTGGCTGTTCCAGCCTGGCATGAGAGAAAAAAGAGGCTGACCTGTCTCAGTGCAGTAAGACTCTCTCTACCACATCTTCCTTGAAATGAGAAGCGCATACCAAAGTGCCTTATTTGTAATGCACGGTTTATCTTTCAAAACCTCACATTGATCTCATTCACATGCTACTAATTTGTTTTAAAAACTCTTCACGTTGGTAGCACCAGCATCACTGCCAACTATGGCTATACATCCACTTTTAATTCTTTGTGAGTTGTCATCTCGTACTCTACAGAGTGCCTCTGTTTTGAATGCCTTGTTTCAAGGAGAACTTGTTCTAAAATATTACACAGTTTCCAAAGTGAGACAGGATTTAAAGTGGATCTTTTGAGAAGTAATAAGATTAAAATAGCAAAACAAATTTAATTAAGTAAGCAATTCTTCTCTTTCACAAATCCGAAAGAAAAGTAAATTGGTATTTGTGAAATTTTCTTTGTCTAATAAATAGCCTTGCTTTACAATAATGCCAATGACCCCAGTTTAATTAGGTGCAATTAATTTTGTGCAGGCTGAATTTGACATCTTGCTAAAGGCATAACCAGCTGTACCCTGTCTTATGAATTTTTTTCATCAACAATGAGAATTCAATTGCCTGAGCTATTGCACGAAAAGGTGGGGGGTGGGCACAGGGCTACATGTTATATTAAAGAACGGCCTCGGTGGACAGCAGAATGTTAATTAAAAGAGCTTCTAGGATTTAGCTTTCATTCTGCATCATCTTTAACATGTTCTTGTGGTACCGTCAGTGGAATTTACACCCCGTTTAGACAGTGGTCACGCACATGCGTTGGGCCTTGGGTGTGCAAACACCACTCCTGGAAGCTTCAGCCACCGACAGCAGAGAGTTGGCTGTCTGGAGGTCTCCCAGCATCCTTGCTTCTCCTTCAGTGCTGGTGACTGAGCTCAGAATCTCATGCCTCCTCCCAGCCATACAGCTCATCTGAGCTACGTCCCCACCCCACCCCATCTTTTAATTCAATCGTATGTCCTTCAGATTGCTCCTTTGCAGATTAGCACATACGTGAAGCCCGAGGAAGATACTATTACTGAAAACACAACCCCTTCCATGTTGTTATTTAAATAGACTGGGGGTGTGGCCATAATTGGTTGTGTCTTTTCAGATGTGTAATAGATTTGCAGTTATATAGATAAGTAAATAGTATCAGTAAAAATGCCTTCAAAAGAAAAGACTCATGCCTTTCCATCCTCGTCCCCCATTCTGCCACGTTTTGGTGTCTCTCATCAACAGTTCCCAGATTCATCTTCCCACATCCCACTCAAACATCCCACAGAACAAAGAAATGACACATCCACTTACTCAGTTCCCAGCAGTGCCTCTGCACCATCAAGCAGTCCAGAGCGCTGCCTGGATCAGTAGTCACTAGGAAGGAGGTAGGGTGTGGCGAGTAGGTGTAGGCTCTTAGGAGCGGAGGACCTGACTGCCGCTTAGTTAACACTTGCTAACGACATCACCGAGCCTCACCCTCCTGGTCTGTAAAGTGGGATGATAACTGCGCCTTCTTCATAAGGTCCCTGTGACGATGGCAAGGGAAATACTCAGAAGAGTGCCTCGTCTGTACAGCCTTGGTGTTCGCTGTCGATATTTCTGTTTCAGTGTTTATTTGCTTCCATATAGTGCTGATTATAGCACATGAAAAATTAAAACAAAACACTGGGGATTAAATGTCCCCTGGGCACTTAGATTTTTGATTCTAGTTGTTGACAGACTCATTTTAGACCTGTTTGGACATATTATTTTTATATGTTGTTTTATCCATTCTTTGAGAATGTTACACAAATTATTTTGATCATATCTACCCCCTACTTCTCCCCGTAACTCCTTTCAGTGCTGCCTCCCACCTCTCACCCTCTCCCAACTTTGTGTTCTGCTCCTGTTGTTTAATAATCCCGAGTCTAATGTGTGTTGCCCATATGCTCATGGTGGGAGGGGCATCCATCGGAGTATGGTTAATCTACTTGGACCACGCCCATAACACAAATTGACTGTCCCTCCGCTGGAAACTTCATCACCGTCAGGTTCTCATTTAAGGGTAGGGACTCACGCACCCGTCTCCCTCCTAGCTAGAATGCTGACTGGTTTGATCATATACAAGTCATGTGTAAAAGCAACAGCATTGCTGTGAGTTCATGAGTTCAGCTGTCCCGTCACAGACAGACGCTTTATCATATGTGTCTCTAGCACTTGCAAAACAAACAAACCAAAACAAGAAATGCATTGGTGAAGGTCTCTCCTGGAACTTGTCACATCAGAGTTGAAATCTCCTACCCTGTCTATAACACCAGTGCCTTGCTTGTCCCCACAGTGACAACCTCGCAGGGTGGGTGCTGGCAACAGAACCTAGGTCCTCTCCAAGAGCAATGAGTGCTCTTAACCACTGAGCCATCTCCTCAGTGTGAGAAAGGCAATCTTACTATGGAACCAAGCCAAAGTAGCAACTTCTAAACGTTTCTCAGTATGACCATAGGAGAGGTGAATGCTATGTTTGTAATGTTGAAAAGTATAAAACAACATGAATCAAAATATTCACCTTGGAGTTAGAGTGGAGCCCAAACTTGATATGTGTGAGGCTCTGGGTTCCGTCCAATCACCAAAAAGAGAAGACAGACAGACAGACAAATCCTACTAACCCAGTTATTCTAAACAAAAAAACGCACAGTACCGACATTCTCTGCCATATTTTCGCAGGAGCCTCTTAGGCGCCTGACAAAGGACAGCTTCCTTCTTTACCATGCAGGGCTCTGGTAGCTGTCAGCAGGAGAGAAAAGTTTCAGTTTGGAGACTGAGCAGAGTAATTAGGAAGGCTGGATTTGAAAAATGGTTAAATTTCTGCCAGTTGCCTAGGGGCTCTGGTTTACCGCAGGCACATGGAGATGTGTAGGATTGAGATCAGGCGGGAGGGGTGTTTCTGGGTGAGTGAGAGAGCCTGTCTACTGAACGGTTCACCTACAAGGAGGCGGGTTCCCAGCTGCCCACTGATCATCTCCCACTGTCCCCAGCAGCCTGCCAAAAGCAGATCAGGCTGACTCGGGTGTGAGTCACACTCCCGCTTCAGTGTGGTCTGAGTCAGATGGCAGCTGTCAAACATTGAGCCCCACTCACCTGTCCTCCAACGCACAGGCTCTACCGCCAACTCCTATCCTCTCTCCTTTGCCTTCCCTGATTCTTACCAACTGCCCACACATGACAACTCAGAGGCATTCGAAGGAGACGAGTCTAAAGTCAACTTGATGCCTTCCATCAAGAAGTATTTAAGTCTATTTCTTCCCATCTTACCTAAACATTTGAGATTACTCATTTTCTCTGTTTTTGTGGGGTGGGGAGCACACGTGTGCCACGGCACATGTGTGAAGGTCAGAAAACAACTTGTAGGAGTCAGTTCTTTCCGTTATGGTGAGCCCTGGGGTTGAACTTAGCTTGTCAGGCACAGCAAAAGGGGACCTTTCCTGCGGAGTTATTACACTGGCCCGTACATATACATTTTTATGTGTAAATTTGGAATCACTGCAGCTGCTACTTATGACCCTTTTGTCACTTAAGACAGTATCAAAACATTTCAGCCATTTTCTCAGCTATTCCAATGTGTATGCATGCTTGCCTGTATGTTTGCTAGCTAAGTAACTCATCATATTTCATCTCTTGTTTTTTGGTTTTTGTTTTTGTTTTTGTTGTTGTTGTTTTTCGAGACACAGTTTCTCTGTGTAGCCCTGGCTGTCCTGGAACTCACTCTGTAGACCAGGCTGGCCTCGAACTCAGAAATCCACCTGCCTCTGCCTCCCATGTGCTGGGATTAAAGGCGTGCCCCACTTCATCTTTTATTCTTAAGCATTTCAGTTTCCAGATTTTTGTTTCATTTTGACTTAATTTTGCTTATGGTTCATCTTCTCTTTTATTCTCATTTATCAATTTTTTTACCCTTCTTAAAGTGTCCTAGCCCCTCAGGAGGGAGGACACATACCACTGTGACTTTGTGCAGTTTTACCTGTCTAGGACTTTGTTTTTCATACGTAAAGCAGGGTCCCCACTCCTAAGTAAGGTAGGCAAAGTGCCTGGCATATAACAGATGCTCACAAACGGTAACTTTTTATTTCATAAATAGGCTGCTTGGAAATCATCAGAACTCAATTAAGATGAAAATAGACCACATTTGACCTCCAGCTATTTTATGCCTACTATCCTAAGAGGGCTCAGTCTAGCCTTCCATTCATACTAGAGAGTATTCCTCTTGAAAATACATTTTGCTGACATTAAAATCCTGTAATTCCAAATTCAATTACAGGGAAGTGGTCATCAGTGAAGGAAATTGGCACTGATGGAGAATGAGAACCAACAGCTGTCTGAGGAATTCAAGTATTTATAGCTCTCTAGAGCCCAGGTTAGGAAACAGACTGACGCTTCTCCAAAGGAAAGCTCATGGGTGGCCACCCGATCTACTAGCTGTTTAGCCACAGAGACTCTATGGCCATGAGGTCTTGGAACACATACAGAAAGAAGAATTGAGAACTAGCCTTAGAAGTGGGAGCAGAAATAGGGACATGTGTATTGGGTATAGAGAAGAAAACCCAGTGACAGCTGTTCACAGACCTACTGCCTTTAGCGCTATTTCCTCTTCTCTTAAGATGCCAGGTCAGAAATGAATAAATAAATGAATGAAGAAAAAACGCCAGGGCAGGACAAGACACAAAGTGACATGTTGCCCCATCAGACAACGTAATTAGAAATACCAGTTAGCTTTTCTGGACACATGACTTCCGGGGGAGGATGGCCCTCTGGGCTCTATCCTGGGTTCACCTGTCTGCCAACTGTACTTGCTTCCATCCGAAGCACTGTTTTAACATTCCTGGATAGCACCTTACTTTAGTAATGTCCAGGTAGCAGGGCTGTTTAATGGAATCGGGAGTGTCCACCAAGTGTTTTTGAGTTCCCTTCCAGTGTGTGTATTTGCACATTGTGGCTGATGACTCAGGCACTTGTGACCTGCCAGAAGACCTCGGTTTTATTCCTTGATCAACTGCCATGTCTCTACTAACAGGGGTCAAGCACTATAAAATGCCTGCATGGTCCAACAAAAAACTGCAATGAGTGAACTCATCCAAATAAAAACCAGTAGACCGTAGTAGGACTGTAGCAAATTAGAAAATGTGTTGCCTGATCCTTGAAGGAAAGAGGGAAGGATTGAACGAACGAACGAACAAACGAGCGATCAAGCAATCCTTTTCTCTGCATACATGCTTAGGAAAATCTTTTATGGTGCTTTTGTGTGATGAAGCCATGTGTTGAACCAGCAACATTTGCAGCTAGTGTGTAGACAGAATGATTTTCTTTAAAAGTTCAATAGAGTGTTTTCCTGTTTCTTAACTAGACCTCGAAGCAAGAGGAAGGATGTACACTCTTGTGAGAATAAGAAGCTGTAGCGTTGTGTTTCCATAACAAATGTGGAGAAGTAGAAACCTTGTTCCTCTCTTACCATTTTTTCAGAACAACAGTAGGCATTTGTGTAGTTCTTGTTGTAAATGTCTACAAGGCACAATAAATGGGGAAGAGAAAGAGGCAGAGTTTGTGGGATGCAAAAATATTTTACAGTTCTCTACGAAGCAATAGTAACCTACCACCACCCCACATGATGTGTAGCTAAAGCTCACCCAAACTCAGTTGTTCTCACATTCACCATGACATAGTCCCAGAAAAAAAAATGAAATGCATTTATACATACCCCTGGGTACTTATAATCCATATTTGATGTTCTATCCCCTTTGAAATCAATATGAAACAGAAAAATGGCATGAAAAATATGAGTGATTATTCATTATGTATAAAGCTTTTGAATAATGCATCAAAGATCCATTCAAATAAATGGAAATAATGTATTCTAACAGCTTGGCCACAAACTGTTGGGGATGTTGAGTTATGAATGACATTGGGGGACCGTGGCTCATGAGCCCCAATGGCTGTAGACAGTTAATAAGCAATGTAAGCTGGAAACCCATAGGCATCTGGAAGTTCCCTCTTGCTCTGTTTCCTGGCCATACAGTTGCCTTGAAATTATGAACAATGATAGGAGGCATGAGCCCTGTAAAATTATGCTGCCAAATACAGGCAGGATCTAGTAAATTAAAACAGAGCTCTTCATGTGTTCCTGGGGCTTTGGTTCTGAGCGCTGAGATGAACTGACATGGAGAGTGTGTTTAGAAAGTGATGGCGGAGTCAAGGCATGAAAGATTGTGAAATCTTAAAAGAGTCTTAAAATGAGTGAGAATGCTTGTTGTGCAAGCATGAGAACCCGAGTTCAAGTCCCCAGTCCCCACACAAAAGCTGAGCATGCCAACAATGTCTCTAACCCCAGGATTGGAAGCATGAAGACGGGTAGATTCTGAAGTTCACTGGCCAGCCAGCCGAGCTAAAACTTCAGGTTCAGTGAAAGACTCTGTCTCACAAGAATAAAATGATGGAGATAAAGGGAAGTCTCCTCTGACCTCCAGTTGTAGGCTCGTAGAACATGTGCACGCACGCACACACACACACACACACACACAATGTTAAATATTCATACATTACCTAAGCCAGAGTCTCATTTCTAGAACTAGAAAACAAGGAGGAACTCTGGGCTGGCTTCAGCGCTACCCTCAGACCAGACTTTAATCAGCCCAACCTAAGACCAAGGACATGAGCCTGCTTTACGATCTTTTCCGCCCTCCTGGAAGTCACCAGCAAACTTAAAACCATGAGATTGCTTCTGTCTGGAGAACACAAGTCTTGTCTTTGCATTTTTAAAAGAAATGGATTCCCCACCCCACCCCCAGCAGTCCGATCCAGGACCTTGCTCATCATAGGCCAGTGTTCTACCACTTAGCTAGTTCCTCAGCCTTTAGAGACAACAACTCCTCATGTAGCCCATGATGGCCTCAGCTCTCAACCTTCCTGCCTCTGTCTCCTGTGTGCTAGGAGTGTCACTGCCTGATGAAGAGCTGGTTTGGGGTTTCGGTTTTGTTGGTTTTTTACCGAGTTGTATACCATTGGCTGTGCTTTGAGATCTCCTTTGGTAGCAAAGAAAGTCCTGGGTGTGCCATCTTCCGAGCCCCGTGTGTAACTGCAGAGGAAGTCAGTGCAGCCCTTTTCCAAGAGATGCTCTTCTCACTGTAAAACACACCTGCTGAGCCTCCCCATCCAATGCCCTTCCACTTAAGCAGCCAACACCATCCCACGGGAACCACTTCTGCTCACACTGGTGTGTCCAGGAAACACGCCGAAGTCTTACATCTTCAATAAGTTCTGAGCCTCTTCCAGCAACCACCCTCTCTCCAGACCCAGATAGGATGCTTCATGCCCACAGCTCTGGGTAGCTCTGCTGTGTGACATCCGTGTGGTCCATAAAGAAGAGATTCCAGGAGTAATCACCACCTAGAACTTCCAGAAGTAAAGGGAACCAGCAAGACAGACTACCCATGCCATTTTTTTAATGCAGTATTCTGCTAAATACTTAGAGAGATGTCTCAGACCAGAGTTCAGACTCTAGTGCCTGATTCCAGTGACTGCATCTCCAAGGGGTCTGACACCCTCTTCTGGCTTCCACAAGCATTCATACTCATGTGTGTGTGTGTCTGTGTGTGTGTGTGTCTGTGTGTCTGTGTACACTCACATATACACAAGCACACATAAATAAAATAAATTTCTTTTAAAACATCAAATGTCCCTGAATTAGATGCTCTGAATTGATAGCTCCCATAAGCAGAATCTTTTATTTCACCTGGTATTGTGCTCAGAAGGCCAAGGAAGACTGAACTAAGCAGGATCTAAGTGGGGTAGCAGAAGGTCAGAGACCCAGGGAAGTTCGGTTTTCAGAAGTAAACCGTGCACACAGCTGTGAATCTCACTGCCAGGCAGGAAGACGAGAGTGGGGATTATCTGTCCTTTCACTCCATGGCACAGAGGCCTTCAGAAGACCTGGTGACCCTATCACCCCTCAGCCAGGCCTCTGCTTGGGGAATGTGGTTGAGTTTCACCCAGAGCCGTCTTCCTCCTAAAATTCAATTAAAGGCTAAAGGCAAAGAAATCCCTCTCCAAACGGGAGCCTACTGAAGATGTCTTTACTAAAACCCTTTCTTAATCGGCTTTGATGTCCCATCATCCCTGTAAGCAACATTCTTACTTGCTGTACGGAATTACAAGCCCTCCCCTACCCCGCTCCAACCAACCACCCAAGTTCTATTCGGTTTCCTACGGGGCTACTGTGATACTAAGGTGGGGTGGGGGCTCAAATCTCCCAGCTGTTAGAAGCTCCATGTGGATGGTTGACCACTTCAGGGGCAGAGCTGTAGAATGTATAATCATTTTTTTTTCTTCAGAATGAAGATATTTGTCCTTGGGCATCTTTAACTCGGTTTTGTGATATTCTTTCTTGCTGGCTGTTTTATATTTTCACAATCTTTATCTCCAGCAGCCAGACGCTTCTTTGTAAGACTTCATTCATATCTAGGAAATGCTACATAATCCTAGCCTCGGGTGAGATGAAATGTGTCCCCAGACTGTCCTTGCTATCACCTTCCAAACCATAGATCTTGATTTTATTGTTAAAATTGCTTGATTCCACTTTTTTAGACAAACTGCAGATATCACAAATCTGTTAAACTCGATGTGTGTGGATCAAAGGGAAATCTGAACATACTAGATACCTCAAGGTACATGAAGAAAATGTAAGGGGGGCAGATCCCAGGACAGCTGAAGGGTTCCGGAGGGCGTGAGTTGTCCTTCAGACAGTTGACTGCATCACGGGTGGCTGTGAATGAGTGAGCAGTGGTAGGGTATGGTCCCTTTAGAAAGTCGAAGCAGCTCTAGGAGCCTCTGTGCCTTTGCCCAGCTTCCAGAAAGTGGAGAAAGGAGGGTAGGTCACATGTACGGAGCACCCACCCCATGCCAAGCTATGACAAACTCAGAGTTTGGAACCTGCTGTGAACCAGTCATCTCAGAACCTGTGACCTGCTTCCCTGCAGCTCTGGGCCTGGTCTCCTTATCTGTGTCAGGAAGGCTGGACATACTCAGAGAGAGGGGCTACCTACCTTTTTTTTTTTTTTTTTTTAAGGAAAAACTAAGCTGGAGCTTGTGTAATTATAAAATTTGACAATAGGTGGCAGTATATACCCATCTTAATCACAGTGCTGAGACTAAAAAGGGGGGGGTAGCAAATATATGTCATGAGTAAGGCGTGCAAAGTTTCTCCATCATTAGGATAAAGACAACCAAACACAAATGTCAAGTATTAAGAGTAGATCCTAGGAGCAGTAATAACGCGAGAGCAAATTCAGGCTCCTCTGCCCCAAAGTAGGCTTAGACTGACTCCCTGTGGCCCCTTCTGGCACCTCCACCCCACACATACATATACACACGCAAGACTTACTTCCCCACAAGACTGGGATATTGGAGATGCTGAGAATGACCAAATTGAGCACATGAGATGTGGTTCACCTCTAAAAGCCAGTTAGGACCAAGATCTGAGCATACCATCCAGCCACGTTCATCACCAGTGTTTGTCCTTTCTGAGTCCTCTACCAGGAGCATCCTTTCTGGAGCTTCAGAATCCTGATGAGCTCCTCCTGAGAGGTGTCTGTTCTCATGGTGCTGGGTGTGGAGGTCAGTCTGCAGAAGCCCGTGTGTGCTAAGACTCCAAACACCCTGGGATTTCTCTATGCCTCTTGAGTGAACAAACCTGTGGTATTTTGTCTTTGAGTGACCTAAGTGAGCTTCCTCCATTGGCTTTTGGCAACTGCTTTAAGTAGAGGTTCCCTCTGAGTGGTCCCTTCTTACAGGAAGGGATGGAGACTCTCTTCGTGGAGCTGTAGTCAAGAGACATTGGTTCTCATGAACTTCCTTGGGTTGTCCTTCTAAAGCAGAATCCACACAGCGTTATTGGCTGAAGTCTGTTCATCTCGATTGGCAGAACTGTAAACAGAAAGCATCTTTTTTTATGTGCCAACTATGTGTTTGTTAGTCACTGGGTGCTATAACATAGAACGTTAAGTGACAAACCAGTGTGGAAAAAAGACCGGAATGCTGGGACATCCTCTGATAAAATTTGTATTTGCAGGCTAGAATTGGCAAGGCAGAAGGATTGCCGGCCCAGGCTATGTAGCAAAATCCTGTCTCAACAACAGAGGGAAATGATTTGGGTCACTTAGTTCTCCACATGCAGAGCATAAGACTATTTTGTTAGTAACTCCGTTTAATCAGCTACAGCCAGATTAACAACCAGCTAAGCAGAATGACTGTCCTGCTTGTTTCTGCCCAGGCTACAGAGTGGGATGAACCTCCAGATATGCTTTGTCAATGACAGCGGCAGTGACAAGGACAGCGATGCAGATGACAGTAAGACTGAAACCAGCTTGGACACGCCCTTGTCCCCCATGGTAAGTCCACATGACCACCAACTGAGCCATTGGCTTGTCTTCTTTCCTGGCTAGTCCGCCTTTATTCTGTTGCGAATCCGCAGCAGCCATTCCAGGAGGGGCTGGAATTACACGCTTCAAGAATTCGACAATGACCACAAAAATCAAAATCAGGACACAGTAAGGATAAATATGGCTTATTAAAGTTGTTGACAATGAGAGAAATCACTTACTGTTTTAGAGATTGTAAAAGGAAGCTGGGCATGGTGGTGTGTGCTTGTAATCCCAGTACTGGGGGGTGGGGAGAGGTCTGAGGCAGGAGGATCACAAGTTTGAGGTCTGCCTAGGCTATGCAGTGAGTTCAAAGCTGAGGCTGCCTGGGGATAGATAAGGAATAGCTTCAGCCCTTACCTCTTCCTTACATATAACGCATATGTGTGAAAAGAATAGATCTTCCTTACATATAACACATATGTGTGAGAAGAAGAATCCTTTCTCATTGGGCTTCAACTAGAGGCTCAACCCTTTCCCACATGTTCCAAAAGTCAAGAATAATCAGTCATGAATGCTTGCTACTGGGATGTTTTCCCCTCTGTGGTCTCTTTTTACCTTTGTTTTAATGACCTGCATGTGTGTGTTGACCTCTGAGCATAGGGCAAATGTCATTTGATGCCTGATCTCAGAAGTCTGTCTCAGACCACAATGGCTCTGGGGTCCATAATTAAACATGGCCCTGTTATACTTTTATCACTCTTCTATCTACACTCAGACCAGAATCGTTCTAAGTAGGCCCTTTTGGGGGTTTCTTGTGACTCCCGGGCTGGCTCATTGAGATCAAGTGGGTAGTGGAATTGCTGCCAGGCCCCCACCCTGTTGCTAGTGCCCCTCCCCAACTGCATGTCAGCTAGAGTGAAACCTGAAGCTGCTCTTTCTTCTTTCACAGAGCAAGCAGAGTTCTTCCTATTCGGATAGAGACACGACCGAGGAGGAGTCTGAATCCCTGGATGACATGGACTTCCTCACAAGGCAAAAGAAGCTACAAGCTGAAGCCAAAATGGCCCTGGCCATGGCCAAACCAATGGCCAAAATGCAAGTCGAAGTGGAAAAACAGAACAGGAAAAAGTCTCCAGTCGCCGATCTTGTAAGCAGTGGAGGCTGGCATGCAAGCGAGCGTTTGGGGCTGGAGATGGGTTCTTTCCCAGAGTTATGCAAACTTGGGTTTCACTGAGGCAGTTCGTCAGAAGCACCGGCAATTGAGAAAGAACCGAAGTCCGTTTCTTTTTCCCTTCTCTTGTTACACTGAGAAACGCAGGCAGCATTTCATAGAAGTAAACGCTCTCGCGGCCCATGATTCAGATCTTCTGTGTTCCTGCTCTATCACAAGTGAAAGATTGCTATAGCTTCTCACCCACCTCTCAAGGGAGACGGTAGAATGTCATGAATTAGTGCCCTGGACTTAGCAGTCACAGTTAGCTCTTCCACTGGCCTGCTGCAGGGATCCGACAAGGGGCTCGAGTGTCAGTTTTCACACGTGCTGTGTGGATAACAGCACCTGGGTGGGAGTATGATTGTCGAAGACACAGTGAGGAAGGCATGCAGAGCATATTACACGGTGCTGGTGTCGTATAAAGTAGTCAACAGCAGCTGATAATATTAATTCTATCCCTGCTACTCCTATTCTGTTCCCCATAACTAGTATCAGAGACCATCCGAAAACCTGGGATGCAGACAGCATATCATCTTGTATACAGAGGGCATTATAGTAGGAAATGGGTGTTAGATATAGGGCCACCCTTGGGTTGCTCAGGGGCTGGGAAAGCTTTTAGGTTCAAAACCTGAGTAGAAGTGGGTGGGTGAGGCGGGGTCTGTAAGAGCAGACTACCTCTTCCCCAGGGTCTCTGCCACTCGGCTGCTCACCCCTCCGCTGCCCCTTGTGTCTCCAGCTGCCGCACATGCCTCACATAAGTGAATGCTTGATGAAAAGAAGCTTAAAGCCCACCGACCTGAGAGACATGACTATTGGGCAGCTACAAGTGATCGTCAATGACCTCCACTCCCAGATTGAAAGTAAGTGGGGGATCTGCTTGGAAGTAGGCATGAGGTGAACAGTGGTGAGGGGCGAGGCTGCCTGGGGTTCATTGCTACTGCTCTGTGTTATCATTAGGCTGTCTGTGTGTTTTCAAGATCAAGACAAGCATAGGATTCTTCTATTGTTTTTTTCTTTCTTTTTTTCTTTTCTTTAAACTGTAAAATGTCAGAAGCTTTCAGAACTCTCCAAGGTTCACCATGGTTACCAGTCCTTTTAAATTTGCTGGCTCCTAGCACAGGCCATGTATTTAACTTGCATCTGTTTCTAGAACAAAATTCCATAGCTTTGCACAATCATCCCTTCCACCTCACGTGGGTACACGTTTGTTTTAGCTACCATTGTCATCACACATCAAGTGAGACTTTTTTTTAACTTGATGAAAGTATATTCACAAATATGGAAAAATTACAAAGCTCTACCTCAATATAAAGGGATTCAATAGACGCATCCAGAGAGGGTAGGAAGCTGGTGGGGATGGTGCTCAGTGGAGGTCATTTGTCACACAGAGAGCAGGCAGTGGTTGGCCAAATGAAAGATGGTGTCCCCCACAAAGCAGCATGGTCAGCCAAATGATGTCACCAGCCCCAGAGGAGATGGTGTGTGGGTGTGTGAAATGGTTGTGAAATGGTCCTGTACCATGAAGGATGATTCGAGCTGGTCATTGTTGAGGCCAAGAGGGTCTGTGGGGAGTCACTAAGTAGATTTCACTGTTGTTATGTTAGTTTCAAGTTTCCCTTAACGGAAAGTTTAAAACTTACTGTAGAGCTGCAGAAAATGTGAAGAACAAACCTCCGGTGCACTGAGGGTGATGCGCAGACACTGCTAAGTGGTATAGAGAAGGCCACCCAGGAGCAAGTGAAAAAGATTAATTTTTTTCCACTAGATCTAAATAAAAAATGAG
This sequence comes from Mastomys coucha, assembly GCF_008632895.1. Taxonomy (NCBI): domain Eukaryota; kingdom Metazoa; phylum Chordata; class Mammalia; order Rodentia; family Muridae; genus Mastomys; species Mastomys coucha. Next base: position 18,373,661 of record NW_022196898.1, read on the forward strand.
ATGTGCCTAGCTGATGCTTTAGAATCAAGAGAAAAACATTTGGGGTTTTTAAAGTTTTGTTTTATTTGTTTTGTTTTTCGAGACATGGTTTCTCTGTGTAGCCCTAGCTGCCTTGGAACTCACTCTGTAAACGAGGCTGACCAGGAACTCAGAGATCTGCTTGCCCTTTGCCCTTTGCCCTTTGCCCTTTGCCCCTTGCCTTTTGGCCCTGCCTCCCAAGTGCTGGGATGAAAGGCGCATTATACCACCTCCTGGTGTGAGGGGTTTGTTTTTAAATCTTAGACTCACAGGACAAAAAAAAAAAACTTTAATTTTGTTTTAATCACTAGGCGTGTTACTCATGCAAGGGCCGAGAAGTATGAAGTATTTTACCACCAAAACAGCTTCTTCTAGGCTTTTGTGGAATACCGTTACTTTCTGGTGCTTTTTAGAGGCACATAGAGTTTTAGAGCTCTTTGTATGATTTTTTTCCCGTTTGAGTTCCCGAAGAGTTAGAACTGAAGGTGTGGAGTGCTTGTTTGAAGTCAGAAACTCTGAAAACATGCCCCAGGGGCCTGTGGCAACAACCCCACTCCCTCATCTCGTCTCTTTGCTCTTTTCAGGTCTTTTCAGCTGTTCTCCTGCGTCCTCCCCCAACCCCTCCGTGTGTGCACATAACAGTTATAGATCTTAGCTTCTCTGAGGGGAAACGTAAGAACGGGCTCCTTGCCTATTCCTGAGCCATGCTGACGCAGCCCACTAATATGAGGAGAGCTAGAAATATTTCCATCTTCATCGGCTCAGTTTCTGGCTATAAGGGCAAGGACTCAGGAGTATTCTCCTTGCACCATTTTTCAGACGTCTTTCTTCATCTTACACATCCTGCCACAAAGCTAACTTCCCAGTATTTCAGAGGATATTTCTTTTCCTCAATATCTTCTTAAGTTTACAAACAGGTCATATTGCCCCATGGGTGCTTCATGTACACATATAAGAAGCTGAGATAAGAGTCCACTAGAATTCCAGTCCCCAGAAACCCATGTAAATTCTGGGTGGATGTGGTGGCTTACCTGTAATCCTACCTTAGAAGATTCAAACAGCAGATCCCTAAGGTGAGCTGCCTAGCCAGACCAGCTATGTGAATGAACTGTGGGTTTGATTACAAGGTGGATTTATCCCATCCAATATGGAAGAGCAATTGATGATCATTCTCAACATGGGCCTCTGCATGTACAGTTGCTCACCTATACATGTAAAATCATACATATGCATGCATGCAAATCACACACACATGAAACACTGAAAAAGAAAAGATTCTGTCCTATGATCTTTAACTGCTTATATGTACTTTTGTGTCTGTGAACATCCATTGTGTTCTGACTTGGGTGTGGCTTGATCTGATTTTTAATGTTCCCTTTTTTACTCCAGGTTTGAATGAAGAGTTGGTCCAGCTGCTCCTCATTCGAGATGAGCTGCACACAGAACAAGATGCCATGCTGGTGGACATAGAAGACTTGACTAGGTCAGTCTGGCTTCCCCCTGCCAAAGGAAAAAAGAGGCCTTGGGTAGACTGAACTTGAAAGACAAGGGCAAGGATGAGCTCTTGAGACTAAATCCCTTACGTTTGTACCTAACTCACCAAACGGCTATTGATATTTGCTATTCAGAAGAGAGGAAGAGGCCCAAAATCCTCTTTAGAAGATGCATTATTTTTAATCTGTGTGTGTGTGTATGTGTGAGAGAGAGAGAGACAGAGACAGAGAGCAAAGAGACAGATAGAGACGGGGTGGGTGGTGGAGAGGGTATGCGTATGCTCTGGCATGCACATAGAGGTTAGAGGACAACCATGAGTGTTTGTCCCTGTCTTCCTCTTTGTTTGACAAAGGTTCTCTTGTTTTCTATTGGGCTTCCAGAGATTCTCCTATCTCCAGCTCCATCTCACAGTGGCTGTACACAGTACAGTCCTGGAGGTGTAGAGCATGCTACACTATCCAGCCCCCTGTGATATTCTAGTTGTGTTTCTGTTGCTGCAATAATTACTATTACCAAAGTAACTTAGGGGAAGAAGGGGTTTCTTTCATCTTACAGGTTATAGTGCATCATTGAAGGAAGTCAGGTTAGGAACTCTGAGGCAGAATGTGCAGGAGTGCTGTTTGCTGTCTCATTCACTGTACTGTCCAGTTCACTAAGGCTGACGCTCAGCTAGCTTCTCCATACAGTCCAGGACCACTTGCCCAGGGAATGGTATCACCCACGATGGGCCCGGCCCTCCTGCATCAATTAACAATGAAGACAATTTTCCATTGACAGGTTCATCAGCTAGTCTGATCTTGGCAATTCCTCTGTCAAAGCTTTCTTCTCCGTTAACTCCAAACTGTATAAAGTTGACAATTAAAAATAGCAAGGCATAAGTTGACAATTAAAAGTAGCAAGGCACTCCAGTAGTCTTGATTTCAAAACAAGCTCTTTACTCACTGAGCTATTTCTCAGGCCAGAAATGGTGATAGCTGTCCATCTATGGGGACTTCTTACACTTTCCTCTAAATAAGGGCAATGTTTCTAGCCTAGAAGGACTTCATCCTGCAAAATTGTTACCCCCACGATGGCTGCCCCTCATCCATTCCATTCTGTTGTTTCCAGATAGAAATAGCCACATAGTTGTGGTTGGTGCCATGAAGAGATACCAGCTGTTAAGTGGGCCAGCTCTTGATCCTTACTGCCATGCCTGGAAGGGAGGGATCCTGGCGTCTTTCCACAACCCCAGTGCCACCAGATGGTTCTTATCGTGGGGAAACTGAGATCTGAGTGTCAAGCTGGACATGGATCCAGCTGCCTTGCAGGTTAGAGTAATGAAACAGGGTAGTGCTGGTCAGGGTATCCCAGTTCTTAGTAACTTGTCTTATAGTAAAGCCCATCGTATGTACATATGTATGTGTGTATGTATGTATGTATGTATATGTATATATGTATGTGTACATATGTATAGAGGATATATATGTGGGTGGATAGATAGATAGATAGATAGATAGATAGATAGATAGATAGATATGGGGTAAGTATGGGTAGAGGGTGTGTGTGTGTGTGTGTGTGTGTGTGTGTGTGAGCACTTGCACGTAAAAGCCCCAAATTGATGACAAGTGTCATGTTTGTTTTCTATCCTACCTCTATGGCTCATCTGGCTAACCAGTTTGCTGTGGGGATCCCTTCCCCTGCCTTCTGAGGCTGTAATTATAGGCAGGTCTCCTACACAAGGATTCTGGGATCCAAAACTCCAGGATGGCAAGTGCTCTAACCACTGAGCTTTCTCCCCAGGTCCTTGTTTTGTATGCTTTAAATTATCTTTTTTCCTCATCTGAAAAAGGGGAAGAAGTATGCCCCATAAGTTGAGAATATTTGCCAGCAGCTGAATTATTATAGTAACATTCAAATAATACCATTGCCACCTGGAGACATGTTGGGGCATTGCCTCATCAGCAACTGTAAAGCACCCCACCCCCCTTTTGTTACCCAAGAATCCACGAGTCATGGGATCAAAAGGATAGAATCAGCAGGGAAATAGACAGCCAGGCCCCATAGTTCACAGAAGAAGTCTGCAGTTTTCCATAGCTCCCATCTGCCTATGGTAGCAAAAACTTTCCCCCACCCCTGGGTGCTACTGGGCCTGCCATGCACATAGTAGGTCCTCAGCAATGATTTTATTTATATAGAGAGCCATTTTGCAGTGCTTGAATGATATACATTTTACATCTTACAAAGGACTTTAACGTAAAGATGATTAATGAAAAGGTTTATGGAAGTCCTTTCCCTCTTCAAATTTTAATGAAATTCCCTCTTATGTATGCCTCAAACGAATACATAGCTTTTAATATTTTCTAAAGCTCTTTATTGCCACTTTTTCTTGCCTTTGTAGGAAGTCTCTTGATGTATGTACCGGTGTGTACAATTGTGTAGAGCTACATTAAAACAAATACTGTAAGAGCTATAATTCAGTCAGCTATGGTGAACCTTCCATCACAGGACATCAGAACATTTCTTGAATTGAATTTGCTTGAGATGCTCACAGATTGCTCTGTGAAAATGATCCATAGCTCTTTAGACCCATCAGTGGGGCTGTGGTCTGCTTTGTTGGGGGAGGGGCCAATAACAGCATTTCCCTGGGTTCCTTGATTGCCAAATATACATTGCCATTTGTTCCAGAGTCCCTGCATGTGGCAAGGATGCTGCTGTCATGTGCCCGATTTTTGAAACTGCTTGTGGTTTGTCTTCTCTGTACCATGAATAGGAGGCCTTCTGCATGAAACCAGGGCTCAAGCTTGGCGTCACGGGCTCCCCACATCCAGACCTTCTTGTCCCCAACCCTCGATGACAGCCAGAAACCACAGCCTTAGCCTCTCACAAGATTTGTCATTTCCTAAAAATCATCCTTCCAAACCATTAGCTTGTGCAGCCTACAGATCTTACAGGTCTTTGGGTTGTGCCTGTTCAGGGTGGGGGGTGGGGAGATTGCCAACAACATGGCCATTTCTCCCCACCTCCCAACCCCCCATCCCCACCACACAGCTTCTAGATTGTCCAAGTTTTGCATCATACCCTCCTTGGCCATTTCATTGTTGTATTGACTTAACTGGGGGTGGGGAAACTTATGCTAACATGGGAAAACTTCGTTATCTGCAGAGAGCTTTACATCACGTGTTTGACGTAAGCTTTTGTAAGAGCAAATTAGATGGGCAGCTCCGGGTTTCCATCAGCCTTAGTTAATACCCCAGTCTACGCGTGTTAAGGCAGTCTCTCAGTCTGCCCTCAGCCACTCAGTCTCGAAACCTGATCTTGACTTGTTTGGCTCCTGCAGTGCTGGGGCATCTCACATGTTAGACGTCATCCTACGTTAGAGATTGAGCTGCAGCCCCACCTTTAATGTTTGTTTCCTGTCTGTGCTCTCCTCACTTGCCATCTGCTCCCTTCCTGGCCGTATTCACTGGAATGCTCCCTACAAAGACCACGGCCTTATGGAGCCCAGGGTGCAACGCCCGTCATGTAGAAAACACATTTAACTCTTCACTGATGCAGAAACCCCAGCTACTCACCCCTTGACATCTTTTTAGACACAACACTTTGCTTCTTCACAGTAGTAATATCTGTCCGCCTCAGACTAATCCTGCGATTCACAAAATCAAGGAATCATGATCACCTAAAACTAGAACAGTGCGTTGAGCTTAAAGGAAGCACTCTTCCCTGACCTGCGAGTGGCTCATCCCGACTCTCTGTGTGGAGGCTGCTGTAGCTTTCTCTGGTTTGGAGGGCGTTGGTTGGAAGGCGGTCTGGGTCTTTCTCCTCAGTGCTGAGTGGTTTGTATCATTAATTTTGCAGGCACGCTGAGAGTCAGCAGAAGCACATGGCTGAGAAAATGCCTGCCAAGTGAAAGAGAGCCATCCACCAGAGGACAAGCTAGAATTTATTTTGCTTCTGTGGTCGTAAAAAAAAAATGCTGTTGCTAAAGGTGGCTTCGAAACAGACATCAGTGTTAGTCATTGGTAATGTCCGAGCTTACTGTCCCGTGACTGGCCTTCGCTTCTTAATTTATTTTAATTTTTTTTTTTTTACTCTCGCCACTTACTATCAGGCCTTTTAATAAAATATTGTTACAAGAACTGTACAGTACTTACACCACCAACAACCGTGGATAAGCAGAGGGTAGTTTTAACTTTATTTTTGTTTAGCGACTTTAAGTTGGAGCAGTATTTTACCATTGACTATTTCATTCTTCACTGTAGCTTTGAAGAGGAACTGTAAATGACGGTGCTATACAAGTCAAAATACACGCCTGCCTCGTAGTGAAGTCGTAGCTCTCCATACTACGTATATTCTAATCAGTTTTCAACATTTTGTGAATGTTGACTACCTGAGGTTTATTCTTAGATGTGCTATTAACATTCTGTCGGATCCACGTGGTTCCTTGGAAGTTTTATGTATAAATATGTAAAATAAAAATTAAAACTTTGTTTCATATGATACGTCCTTTTGCTCACTAACAAACACTGGCTGCCCCCCCTTTGCGCTTTTCCCTTTGGGGAATCTCCAGCAAACAGTGAGAACTGCCGGTTGCTCCAAAGAAGGTAGCAAGGTAAGAGAGAATATGACGTCATTACGTCTGGGCCAGCATTTCCGGGATTGACTAAAGCAACCTATCTGGAATGGTGCCTCTCCTTAACACCCGTTCCTCTTGTTAGACCCTCAGACTGTATCAATGCTCCATTTAACAAATTTACCACGTGAATGAATGGTGTTTGCACTTTTCTTGTGGACCCCAGAGCCTGACATGGCAGAGCAGCTGTGATTTCCTGCACAAGACACTCACATGACTGGGCCCACTGGCATCATCTCCTGAAAGGTGGGAGGGCTCACGGAGCCCACGAGGTTCTCTGCCTGGGATACATGAGCAGTTAACAATTGGTGAGGGTCAGAAGGGCTGTCCTTGGGGATAGAGCATCTACAAATCACCCATGCTCCTGTGATTCAGCTCACGGCTTCATCAAGTCAGATGTGGGTGGAGTCATTTTGGTTGGTCTGATGTCGGTGCCCTATCTGAAGTAAACTTAGACATTCGTTCAGGCTCCACAGGAAAACTAGCACAACACATTTTTACTGTGTTTCTAAAACTAATTTTTTGCCATTTGTAGTTTTTGAAGCACTTTTACTGGTCTCAACATTCTCCAGCTCTAAAGAGGATTGTAGGCTGTTCTACAGTGGGTAGAGAGACTCACTCAGTTAGCTGGTGTGCATAGACGATGAGAAACCCACCAAGTGTGAGAGATGAGCAGTTCCACAGCCCAGCTCCACCCCTAGGCCACCTGGTGTCTATGTGTAGTCCACAGTACAGGCAAGACATTAGAAACCAGTGTCCCATCCCCCTTTCTCAGAAGTACTTGACCATCGTAAGTCACTGAAGGAGTTACCACAGTTCATGTTTGGCAAAACAGGTCATCTTAAGTTGTAACACATGTCAGCATTTGCATTCAGAATAGAAAAAATTGTATCCCTGAATGTGGTTCAGTTTTGTGAGTTGGCCATGAGCCAGCCCTGATGGCCGACTATTGAACTCCACCAACTTTTCTCTGCCTGAGTAAGTCCCACTGCGCCTGTCAGCTATCCGCTGGACCATCGCTGCTCCCGTTTGGCAGGCCTCCTGTTCTCACGTGCAGCCATGCAGTGGAATCATGTGGAAGCTTCAGAGCACACTGGTTCTAGGGTCTTATTCTGGCCTTGGCATGTTTACTATTAACGCATTGATTAGGGGTGGGAATGTGTGCTCCACAGTGGTGTATGGAAATAGGGATGACTCTCAGGAGTTGGTCCCCTCCTTTCTACCTAGTGGGTCCAGGGATTGAACTTAGGCCATCAGGCTCGGCAGAAAGTGCCATTGCCCACTTAGCCATCTCATTAGCTCCTTGGTACCTGCAGAAGGTCCCCAAGTGCTAATGTTGAAAACTACTGTCGTGGAATTTCTTTGTCGGCTTTTTGTTAAAACATGTTTTTCCAGTGTCAAGGGTTTTTTGTTTTTTTGGTTTTTTTTTTGGGGGGGGGGTTGTTCGTTTTAGTTTAAGTGTTATATCCTTATTAAGTTAAGCCTTTTGGGGAGAGCACAAAGTAAAAAAAGGACAGACAATGCCTCTGCTCAAGGAAGAGAGAGTCGTCTGGGCATCTAAGCCTTCTGCTTCTCCGGAGCTGACACAGACACTCATTTGCCAGCATTTTCACCTGCTCTACGGCACCCTATGTACATAAACTAGGGTGCTTGCAAGTTAAGTAAGCTAGATGAACTGACTCAAGGATAGGATGCCATCTCTCATTCACATTTGAAGAAACTGAGAGGTACTCACGACCTTCCAGGCCCTACGACCAGGTCTGGCTAAGAAATGCTTTACCAGCTTCCTAGGACTGGGATCTCAAGAGAGCTACTGGGGGTCTGACTTGTCACTTGTTAGTACCATATCTGGAATCACTGCAAAGACGATTCATCGTGTTCAGGAAACCACTGTCAGTAGAAGCAGTGAGAGCCACTCAAGGAAAAGTTAAGGGTGAGAACGTTGCGAGTTGGAAATGCTCTTTTCCGTTTCTAGACTTGTCGCTGCCTTGTAAGTTTGTTTCTCAAATATTAGTTTACAAAGTGACGATGCTTAAGGAAAGCATTGATCCAGTCATCCCCATTTCAAATGCTCTTCCACCCTCTAAATATCAGTGGTCGGCCCTTGGGTGCATTTTTTATACCCCTTTCTCTGTGCCGGCATGAACAGATACACACGGGTAGGGTTTGTGTTGCAATTTGTTCATACAAAGTAGAATCACATAAAACAACACTTTGCTACTTGCTTTGTAAAAGTACACACACACACACACACATTAAATGCAAGAATGTGGTGTTGTGTCTGAGTCTGCATTATTTTGCTCAGTATGATAATTTTCGTTCCCATCTATTTCTGCAAATGTTGCAGCCACTCTTTTTAACTGTATACCCATGCCACTGTTTTCAAACTGCACAAACCCTTGCAGTGCTGGCATATGCTTTATTCAGCCACTCTCTTTCCTTTGAAGATCCTTTCCAAGGCTCTCCACTTTGCCCCTAGGTCACATTCTAGCTTGTGCTTAGCTTCTCCTGTGGTCACCCCATTGCTCTTCCTTAACTGTCACCTAGTGTTGTGCTGTATCTCACAGTCCAGGGAACTAACACAAAGAAGACCGGGCAAGGCCACTACAGTGAAGTTTGATTCTTTGTTACAAAATTAGACCTATTTCTGACAAGTACTCAACTCATTTTTATCTCTAAACACTGAGCTTGAATGGCACATTCTTAATGAATCTCGTTCCCACACATGCTCGTGTAGTCTAAAAGAAGTCTCTGTCAGATTTTCTGTTTCTTGTTCAAGAGCAGACGCAAGCTTTCTCAGCGAAGAACCAAGATCATATTCAAGGACACATAGATTGACTGACAGCATCCCCCCTCTTCCTAACAGGCAGCGCCTCTCTTCTTGGCTGAGGGATGGGCCCTGTATACTTTCACATGGGCTGCTCTCACTGTTGTCAGGTTTAATCCCTGTGATTGGCTCATTTCTATCCCTTAAGTACTTGGTCTTAGCCCAGATATCTGTTGCATTCTTCTACTGAATCTGTCATCTCTAATAAATATCCCTATCACAGACACAGCTATCCATCTACTAAAATCCATGCCTCTCTCTGTCTGTTGTTGTAGGCTTGTCCCTAGGACATGGCTCATCAGGCAGAGACATTCACAGCTCCCGGTGTCTACAGTGACTCCATGACTAATTGATTTTTCCCAATAAAATGTTAATGGCTGTGATGTGTCTTAGCTCCAGCTTAGGCTTTGAAGAGGATCTGCCCAGCATCTCTCTCCTCACACCAGCTGCAGTCTCAAGGCCTAAGAGATGTCGGAGCCACAAAAGGGAAGGAGACTAGGTCCCCAAGACTCACTGCATGGGGGTTGGGAGGCAGCTGCCTGCTGTTCTAGTAGGATTCCAGTGTTGCGGGAGTGAGAAACATGGGCATTTGAACTGTTACACTCAGTAGAATCTGTCATTGGACTAACAAAGACAGGCCCTCAGAAAGGACAATCATATTTAAGAAAGAGCTAGAAAACGAGTTCTAGTCTCTGGGAACAAACTTTTAACTAATATACCACACTATTTCATTTCTCTGGAAAAGAAGTGACTCACTCTATTTCTGGCCACTGACCTCTACAGCTTAGCTTAAATCCCATTTCTCAGTCAATCTGTCCCTGGGGCAGACATCAAAAGAAGGTCAAGATAAGATTTATGAATTAACAATCCTTTCTAAAAATAAATGTGGATTTTTATAACGATGTCAAGTGAACATAGGAGGTGTCTTTGATACCTATCTGGGAAAGCCTTGTGATCACCAGTCCTTGTAACCACACTGGATGGTTCAACCTCAGCTGAATTCTGGGAAGCACAAAATGCCATTTGCTCTGATGCTCACTTAATTTTGTCTAAATAAGATGCAAGGTTTGCATGTGTTCATTCTGATATGGGTTGATGGGCATTGAGTTTTTCAGGATATTTTAGTAGAAGCTATGGTCAGTTATCAATATGGAGTAATGTAAGTAACTTATGAATTAATTATGTCTGTACAGACTGAAAATAAGCCAAAGAACTTCCTGGTCTGGAGCTTTGGTTTACAAAGAATTGCAAAAAGAATCGTTTGCAGTAAGTTCTTTTGCAGAACATAGTTCTCTTTGCATATTTTTTTTCTGGATTAATGTGGGGCTACACTTCTCACACAGCCCTGGCTTTAAAGGTTCTTGAATTCATTGTCCTGCACCAGGTATAAGTGTACAAAGTAGGAAAGGAAGGCTGTGTGGAAATGAATGTTTTACAGTCCACACTCAAGCTTTTGCTTTGATTATTTACTACAAGACTGCTTGATGCTTTATATTCAATCAATACTTTGTTTTCTGGCTTTTCAGAAAATAGACATGTGTATTCCAACTCTGGTAAGGCACAGTAAGGGTAGACGTGAGTTCTTTAATTTTCTGCTTCATAAAGTTACTTCCTTCCCAATGTGTGCCCTCAGAAGAAATCACAGCCTGTAGTGACACTCCGTCTCACCTTATGTATAGGCTCCTTTGGTCTCTGAGCATCCCTGTGTATTAGACATGACATTTTAATGAGCCTGTGCCCATCCTTCACCTCTCAGACAGTTTAGATGCTAACGGAGAAGACAATATGGATGTTGTCAGGAGAAAGGGCTTTCCAGCTTATCACAAAGCATCAATTTCCTTTTTCCAATGAGCTAACAGACTCTTGTCCTCATTGATAAGACTACTTATTTTAAAGTATGACAGTATCTCAGATATGGGTCAGGCTGAGAACAGAGCATCAGGCAGCTCTGTCAGGCTAAGCAACATTTTATTATAATTTTCCATCTTTTGAAATCGTAATTACATCATTTCTCCCATTCCCTCTCTTCCCTCCAAGTCCTCCCATTTATCTCTCTCTGTTCTTCTGAAATTCTTGGCCTCTTTTTCACTATATGTGTATGTGAAATATACATACATATATGTGTGTGTGTGTGTGTGTATTATGTATCTAAATATGTACTTCACACTATGTATATATTCCAAGATACATAAATGTAGTCTGTTTAATGTCATCTAAATGTATTTCATCTTGGGATGACTACAAGGCATTAGATAACAAATTGGGAGGGGGGATTCTTCCCTAAGAAAGACCATTTCTCCACTCTCAGCATGAGTGGAGCAACTACTAAAGGGAAGTAATGAATGCCTCAGAAAAATAACTAGAAGTGGGGATATTTGTAAGGGAGTCATAAACCCATTTCAAGCAGTTCTAGCTAAACCAGGAGTGGGAGTGAAATATCACATGGGAAGTTGTGGAGTTCCCAGCCAGTATTACACAGTACATAGTAGACTGTGGGGTTTGTATAGAGACAGCAGCTTCAGCTGCTAGGTTTCTCCCAAGAGCAGAAGAGCGAACCTAGCCAAACATGAGGGGTTCAGAAAACAGGAGTATGGCTCAATGCAAAGCCTGGGGACCCAGTGTCACCATCAGACATTGGCAGCTTCATCTGAGGCCTTGTCTTAGGAGTTTCCTCTAAACATACCTTGATACATTGAACCCCCAGGCCAAGCAACTCCTTGTTTGATGTAACTTGCTGGTGAGGGAGTCAGGGAACCAAAGCCTACCCTTAATCACTCTGCAGTTTCCAATGAAACTATCTTTAGTCACCAAAGTGGTGCCCACTACATGGGACCCACCAGGAATGCCAAGTTCCAGAAGGCATTTGTCAGAAGTAGCTGAATGACTATACATACCACAGGCAGTGTATAAGCTATCAAAAGCCGCTTTCTGCTGAAGCTTGCCATAGCTCAGTAGTAGAGGATTTGCCTAGCATGCAGAGGTGTCCAATCTCCTGTACTATGGAGTGAGAAGTCCTGAGGACTCTCTACTTCCCAAGCTGATCTTGGGGCATGTCTCCTCCCAAACACTGAGGCAACGTCATTTGAGGAATAGAATTCTGTGTGATTTGGAAGAAAGAGACAAAACCAGTAATTAAGAATCAAGTAACAGGGGGCTGATCAAAGCCTTTGGGCCACACTTCAAGAGTAGTGTTCATTTGCATCTTACATGAAAGAGCCACATCAACCATCTTCCTTTTGAATCTAAATCCCTTGTCTTGTATTTGTGCCTTTCTTGTTTCTTTTATAATCAGCTCAGTCCCCTGATTTGCATAGATGATTTGTCAATAATGTACTAAGAATGCTTTTGCTAAGCCACTAAGAAAAAAATCAAAATGCCCACTTCCTTTTTTTAGTATGCATATATGTATCATTTCCTCAATAGTGCTTTTTGTAAAGAACTCGGGGCTACAGACTCATGGATGTCTTGGTTGGTGTCTAACACAGTTGACTACTCCTGTCAGGCATCTCCAGTGCCTTGACTTCACATCTCAGGACCCTTTTGGATTTACAATCTGGGTCTAAGAGAACACCTTTCTCAGAATTGTGAAACTCAAGGGAAGATGTTCATGTACAAATGCATGGGATTGCCTGCATCCCAACTAAGGGGACAAGCAGCACTGCTTTCACATTGCACCAGAAAATGAAGGACAGGCCTCAAGACTTCTTCAGATCTCTAAGACAAGTACTCACTGACATTCCCAACTGAAATTTGCCCCAGGCTTAAGACTGAACTGGTTTTCACAGGGAATCCCTTGGGCTTCATTTTCCAGGCCAGCCATACGTACCATCACAAACACAGACCATGCTCAGCCCACTGCAGGTAAGAGATGGAGGATGCCGCCTTTAGGAAGGCAGTGGCTTCACCCTACAGAGCTTGCTGCAGAATCAGGAAAAGAAAGAGCAATGTGAAGACTTCATCCTCCAAAATTCTGGAAGAAAACAGAAGAGGTATTTGATGGAACTAGTCTGGGAGACATCTGCAAACAGGAAAAGAGAACATCAAAGTGATGTCATGTGTCATAGTGAACAGACGGAAGGCTTGAGCTAGTGACATTATCACGCACGCCATGCCAGAAGTCACAAAAGCATGTCGGAAAGAGACTGATAAACAACCAAGTAGCTGAAGTGAGTTGAGAACAAGACAATGGGGGTGATATGGAATCCTTACACAGACTAAGGGGACTGGTAGCCAAGAAAAGATGTGCTGAGCTGACCTGATCTCTACCATGCTCCTCTAAGACTTCAAAAACAATATTGATATACCCATGTATGGTGGTAAACACCTATAATACCACAATTGGGAGGCATAGAACTGCTATGAGTCTGAAAGCAGCCTGGACTATATAGGGAGCTCCAGGCCAGCCAGGGGGTCATAGTGAGAATGTGTCTTGAGAAAACAAATGGTTCTAGGGAATTCTGAAAAAGTGCTTGCCTAGCATTCACAAGGGCCTCACCTCAATCCCTAGTATCACACAAAATTATACATGGTATCAAGCACTTAGGAGGCAGAGGAAGGGTGATCCGAGAGGTTCAAGGTTATGTTAAAGTGTATAGGGAGTTAGGAGCCACCCTTGGATGCATGAGAGCCTGTCTCAGAAAAAAATGTAATTGATTAATGTTAGGAAAATAAATCTAGATTCTGAGAAGAATACATTTCTTCTACCAATCATCTCTTGGCTGGACCAGATTAATTTCTGGAAATCATAATACTCTACAATATTCACATTTACCTGTTGCATTTGTTGTATTATCCAATGACAATTTTATGAGCACTAGATACTTATTTGAGATGTCGGTACCAGTAATACTCAAGTCTCCCCAATGTTCACTGTAAATTCTTTGATAAAGCTGACCTCTTTGCATTGGCTTCCAGGAAGCAATGAGTGAGATTCTAGTCTATCTCTCTCAAATTGAGTAAAGGGTCCAGGTAATGGCCTTTACTTCATTGCATTATCCCTTTAAGTTGCCTCAAATTCTTTTGGGGAACAAAGAATTATCATAAGTCAATCTATCTCTTACTTCTCTGTTTTTATTCATGCATTTATGTGCTTTCCGAGGCCTGCAGGCTACTCACATTAGGAACCTACTCCCAGGACAGAATCAAGGCTGGGAGATACCAAAGGCAAAAGTTTTTTCCCAAGACCATGTGAAGAAAACTCAAGTCCTGCTATCAATTACATCTCTACAAACATCTTTTATGTGTCTCCATATATACAATGAAATATGATCTCATATGCCCCCATCACTACCCTACATCTCTTTCCATACCCCTCAATATATCACCCTCCTAATTTCATGGCTGTCTTTCTCTCTTTCTGTCTTCCTTCCTCCTTTCCATCCTTCCTTTTTTCCTCCCTCTGTTATTTAGTCTCCTTTGCTTACGCCATCTTCCCACTTCAGTAATTGTCTGTTCATTGTTTAGTCTTTACTGCTCACTGAGCACAGGGAAGGTCATTTATTTTTGTTTCTTTATTTCTATTTCAGCAAATGACACTTAATAGTACCTAAATAAATGTTATTTGAAAGACTGGATGAGTAAATGAATGTTCCATATCCTACAGAGAAGTCCTGCTTCTTGATTCTCACCATTCAGTTTCCTTATCATAGAACTTTTGTAAGTTCTGAGGCATATACATCTGCTTCACATTCCATATGTACTTTTTAAATTAGTGTGTGTGGGGGGGGGGGCAGTCCTATACCCAGGACTGCCAAGGTATAGATGGGGAGGTCATGGGACGAATTTTCAGTTCCTTCCTTCCACCGTGTGGATGCTGGGGATTGAACTCAGGTCACCAGGCTCAACGGTGAGTTCCTTTACTCACTGAACCATCTCACTGGCCCAAAACTCTATATCTTTTCAAAGCAAGGACATTCCCAAGCCTTTGTAAGGCATTTAAACTTCCATGAGCTCTTGAGCCAAACTTAGTTCTCAAGTACATTAAAAATACTGGGTATCAGAACTTAATGTGCTTTATCAATGAATGACAAAATGTTGAGCACTTTTTTAAGGAAATGAATTACATATAGAACATCAGGTAGTTTTCAAGCTAAGAAGGCAACGTGTATTATGAACCAACCATTCGCAAGTACCCAAATATGCATGAATGTCCGTGCTGAGATCCTCATCAGTGTTTTGAGGATAGAGTGGCTGAGTTTCCACAGCCTTCTGAGAGGAGTTTCAACTTCTTGGCATGTACATTTTGATTGTTCCTACTGATGATTGTCAGGGTAGAGCTTTGGAGTTAGCCTTGATAGACAGGTGACTCCTTTGGCAGAGACAATTCTAATCCTGTGATGTTGGGTTGCTTCTCAGTGTTTGCACAGCTGAATCACTCCTGGAGTATATAGGAAGTCAGGTCAAAACAGAGGTAACAATAAGGTGATCTTTCATTTACCTTTTAGGGGAACTAGCCAGTATTCTGAAAAAGTCATTGAAACTTCCCAAAGATGTTCAACTCACCCCCAGGAAACAATTTAGGACTTTTCATGTCACTTTATTACCACATATGATCACAGAACTTTCCTAAGAACAAGAAAAGGCAAGCTGCTGTGATTTTTTATCTTGCAGAAAGGGAAATATATATAGGGGGTACGAAGGGCATTTCCCAAAGCTTTGTAGTAGCCATAAGAATTAGATGGTCACATGTGTCACGGGACCTCTTCTTAGGCTCTTTGAAAAGCCTCCCTCCCCCAAAGTAAAACAACACTCTGCTCATGGTTAAGTTGACCTCAAGCTTTCTACCCCACGCTTAAAGAATTGCAAATAATATTATTTCCAAAATTTTCTAAATGCAAAAAAATTAGACATATCTGATATAGCCAATGGTATATTTTTTTTCTAAATATGTGTATTGGGCTATGAATGCTAGAGTAATTTGACCATAATATCCATTTTGAAATATAAGTTGGGTGTGTAATTTGATAGAACACTTGCTAAACATGCATGAAGCTCTGGATTCTGCCTTCTGCAAACTTTTTAAAAATGTGCTTGTGTATATGTGTGTATGTGTATATACATACATTACATATATGTAAATATATGCATATATCTATATGAATTCTTATTTAACTAGAGAAAAAACTTTTATTCGTTAAGATACAAAAATTTTTATTTCCCATTCTTTCTCCTCATGTTTAAGTCTTAAAATCATTGTATTTCATTCTTAGAAATGTTTTATTTCTCTGAGAAACTTTTTTATGTAAACAAACACACTGGTAAAACTGCTTTTGTTAAGTAAGCCATCTCACTGACCCCCATTTCTTCATTCTTGAAGAGAGAAAAAAAAGGAAGTCTGGCCAAGTAAAATGACTTTCTTTTTAAATTCCTTGGAATCACAAGAAAATAACTGGGTCATTAATAATGACCGCATCCATACCCAGCATGTGGTTTCTTGTTTTCAGTCTGAATAGTTATGAATGGGATGTTTCATGAATGTGAGACCTCCACAGTTTCATAGTGAATTTGACACTTGTAGTCTGGACCAGAGGTCAAATTTCCCATCATGGATTAGCACAATGATTGTCAGGAAGGTTCCTTAGGTGTTCTGAGGTCTTGGAGTCTTACTGCTCCTCCAGAGGGAAATCCCTGTGGTCAGATAAAGAGGTTCCCCAGAAAAGAAACAAAGCTGTTTAATTACATTGGCACAAATGGAAACCGAAGAATCAAATGAAGAAAGTGTTTCTAAGAAGGGAATTTGCTTTGGTTTTTACGTCTGCCCCCTGTGGTTTCGCTTTTCATTTCTGTGGCATTTTATTGAGGTGATCGCGCCTGAATAGTTCCTGCTCATGGCCTTCTAACAAGAAACCCTATAAACCACTGAGGACTGGAGGCTAAATGAGCCCAAAGGAAAAGGCCAGCTCCTAGCTGGCCTTCCAGCTGTACTGAGGTCTCCCTGACCCCTCCTCTATGGCTGGCTAAGCTCCCTTGCATTCTAAGCCTGGGATCCCCAATGGCTTGTAGAGGTCTTTGCTTAAAAGGTCCAGAGATGTTTCAAGCCTGTTCCCACTCTCTTCTCTTCTCATACTTTCATCCCCCATTCCTTCCTGCTAAGCAAATAGTCCCATCTTTTATCTAGGTATCCTGAAACTTTTGACTTATGTTTTGACACCTTTATTGTCTTTTACCAGTTCAAATGCAATGGCCACCAGGACCTGCTGTTACTTCTTCTGAACGAATCCCATACACTTCACCTCGACTGGCCAAGGACCAGTGCCTTCTGGACATTGTCTATTCTCACCAGGACTGCTATAAAGCCTTCCCAAAGTACCACCCTCTATATGAGTCACCTCTTGTCCATCCTTGACACTGTCCTTCATGACCTCTCAAAAACAAAAACACCAGTGGTGGTGGCACACACCTTTAATCCCAGCACCCAGGAGGCAAGAGGCAGGTGGATCTCTGAGCTCATAGCCAGCCTGGTCTACAGATTGAGATCCAGGACTGCCAGGGCTACACAGAGAAACCTTGTCTCAAAAGTCAAAACAAACAAACAATAAATCCACAAATACTTACTAACTCTTTTCTTCCAGTAATGGCTCAGGCAAGTAAGGCAGCTACAGAACGGGGTGAGCCAGCAGAAGATGGTTAAATCTTCCCACGAAACTTGGACTTCCAGCCTGTTACAGTTTTTGGAAGGTTAGATAGAAACCCTTACAAGCCTTCATTTCTTTTCAAAGAACACCCAAAAAAGTCTGGGCAGATCATTCTCAATTCTCAGACAGGCTACCTCTTCATAGCTGTATTGTATTCCATTGAGAGACAGTGGTTTATTTAACTCATTACTTGTTAATGTCCATTTCTACAAATGTCCCAGAGGAAAAAAAAATTCCAGAACAGAGAATACACATCAGTCATTTGATGGTATTGCTGAATTTTCTTCTTGGGGCACTTTATAAAATGCGACCTGACTAACCAACAATTGTTGGACTTAGAGTCAACCTCAGCTGGACCAGAGCTATATTATCCTGGACAGAATTCTTATCTGCTTTGGAAAGCCCTCACATGTCCATGGGTGCCCGGTGCCCCACCTAACCCCCTGAATCTCATTTGCAAGACTCCTGCCTCTGTGAGCCAGGGAGATGTGGATGCCTGGGATCTTTCCTGATCTCCATCTACCTATGCTCAGATGGCTGGCTGCATACGTGGAGAGCTCTGTAAGCCCAATCATCTAGTTGTCACCCTCTGTGACTTTCCCCAACAAGGTTCCTTAAGTTACGGAGGCTCTGTCCTTCTCTTTGCACCTGCCATGGCCGTATTCCTCTGCAATCTGAGAGGAAGTGGGTTCACCTTGAGAACAACTCAAATAATTTAGACTCTGACCAACTACAACACTCCCTCTCAGGCAAGGAACTGCTTTTCAATATCTAGTCTGCTCTTGGTCAACTTCCAGAACCCGGCCCTGAAACTCTTAGTGATAATGTTGTCCCTTTTTTTTTCATTGTGCTCTAGAGAGATGTCGCTGTGCTCCAGCCCCGTGCATGTCTGCAGTCCAGGTTTCATGATAAGCAACCCTTCTTTGCTCAGCTTCTTGGTGTCCCGTCCACTTTGCTCCTCGATTCTCAGAATGTTCTCCTAAGATGCCTTAGCAGGGAGAGCCAGGGCTCAGTGCCGCTATGCCAGACCCGTGAATCAGATGTCTGGATGACCCTCAGCAATCTAAGGACTGGCAAGATGAGCTCAATAGGACAAAAGAAACAGAAGTGAAAATAATGTGTGACATGAGAGATGTATGGAGAGATGGCTTGTCAGGTCAAAGAGTAAATTGCTGTTGTCAAGGACCCTAGTTCAGTTCCCACACTGGGAAACCCAAAACCATGCAACTTCTACTTCAGGAGGAGTCCAGTGCTTCTGGTCTTTGAGGATATTTCATTCACATGTATATACCCACAAACATAAACATAACTTTAAAGTAACAAAAATAAATAAATATATTTAGTATAATGTGCATGGCTTATTTGCAGGGTAGATAAGAACCTCTTTTAGTAGATTAAAAGATAAAACCTTGGCGGTTCATCCGGAAATTGGACATAGTACTACCAGAGGACCCGGCTATACCACTCCTGGGCATA
>NW_022196898.1:18393964-18404552 GCF_008632895.1 Mastomys coucha
GAGGGGAAACTGGGAATGGAGAAATTCGCATGTAAATAAAGAAAATATCTAAAATAAAAAAATATATAATTGTATAACTTATAATTAAAAGTTATTTTTGTTTAAAAAAAAAAAGATAAAACCTAAACCCTGTGCCATCCCAAAAGAATCTCCACATGAAGTCCTTCACAAAGGTCCACTGCATATGGAATTCGATACAATTAGAATCCTGAGACAGAGCTGAAAGCCAAAGGACTTTGCTGTTGGAGACTGCTGGTACAATGTATGTGAAACAACACAAAAAATTCAGTGTCTCCCTTATACCTACAGAGGACGGTTTTTATAAATCTACCAAAATGGCAGCACATAAAAACAAGCATGTATTATCTTGGGGCCCAGGATCTGGAGCCAAACTCCTTCAGATTGAATCCTTGTTTCCAAGCACACCCTTTCTCTGTGCTTCGGCAGCTTTCCGAAGCTTCTTTTGCCTTCCCGCCACAGTTGTACAATGAGCATGAGGATATGGTTAACACAAGCTTGCCTTAGAGGGTTGGTTCATGTGGAAGTTCATAGAATCACACCTGACCCATAGTGAATGTTGTTTAATTTAATGCTACATTGGATTAATGTAAATTTATACAATTATATAATTGTATTATATATTATACATATAATTATATATTCTATATATTATATAATTATATCATAATATAAATTAATAAATGTGAATTAATGCTAAATAATTTAATGATGTTACTTCTTATTAATATAGTTAAGCATATCCCTGGTAAGAAACCATCGCCACAAGAATCTTCTGCAGAGCCCTGGGCAAACAAGGAAACAGAAGCAGTAGACTGAGAATCGGGCTGCTTCTTTCATACATAGACTGGTACCCACAAAGTGAGAGTGAATCTGTTCAGAATGGTCCTTCTCGGTATAGTCCTCAGATACAAGTCTGAAAGCACCTCGGAGCCGTCTCACCTTCTCCTCTATCCCTTCCCTGGCCATCTGCTGTTCTTGTTCCTGGACCTCAGCCTCCTCACCAGATAGCCACTCTCTTCCAGCTGAGCACCCAAGAACCTAAGGTCTCTTGACTTAGGGGTGTTCAGCCCTCCTATGAGGTCATGCAGCCAGGCCCCTGCCAGCTCCATGGGTTAATTAGTTTGCCAAAGCTTATATGACTCCCTGGTAGATGAGTACATATTTGAACTTTGGAAGCTGGATAATGGCTGGTGCTTTTTAAGACAACGCTTGAAAGCCCCATAATCTTGCCTTGATCACACAGATATGCTTTCCTGAGCAACTGAACTAACCAGCCGAAACCCAGCGAAGACCAAAAAGCCCATATAGTCCCATACTCTTAGTATGGACAAAAATTATGATTACTCAGTATTTGGCTATAGTCCTTGCTTGGGGATATGGGCACTAGATATCATGGAATATTTTTTAATAACTCGATCTTTTAGAAATACATGTCAATCCCATTTGAGAGACTGAAACATACTAGCAGCTCTTATCACGCTGGATCTCAAATTCATACAATAGGACATAAACGTAGGTCGACACCCTATATATTTAATCGGTAAGATCAAGATTCAGATCTAGGACAATGGCTCAGTGGGAAGATATTTTTTTCTCTGCAAGCGTGTGGACTTGGGTTCTAATCCATAGCATCCATGTAAAAAGCCACGCATGGTTGTACATCCATCCCTGTAACCTGCGCATTAAGGGGTGGAGACAAGAACTTTCTGCCAGGCAGCCTAGCCAAAAATGGAGAACTTCTGCTGTCATGACAAACTCTGTTTCAAGGCAATGAGGTGGGGAGTAATTAATAGAGGAAGGCCATGGAAGTACTACCCTGGCCTCTGCATAGGCACAAAGGCTGCGTACACTCACCAGCATACTCTCATAACACACACACGCACACACACACACACACAAAAAGACACAAATACACACACACCCATACACACACACAGAGACACATACACATACACACACAGAGACACATACATACACACACAGAGAGACACACGCACACACACACGTACACACACACACACACACACGCACGCGTGCGCACACATGCGCGCGCGCACACACACACACGCGCAAACACACACAGATACACACTGAGACACACACACGTACACACACAGAGACATATATACACACATACACGCACACACACATGCGCACACACAAACAGACACAAATACACACACACACATACACACACAGAGAGACACAAATACACACACACACATACACACACAGAGAGACACATACACACACACAGACATACGCACACACACGTACACACACAGAGACACACATACACACATACATGCACACACACGTACACATGTACACACACGTACACACACTCATGCATGCACACACACACGCACACACACACAGACACACACTGAGACACACACATACATACACACACACAGAGACACACACACACATACACACACACAGAGACACACATACACACACACACATACACACGACAACCAGAATGAAGCAAAGCAGTAAGAAGGCAGTGTGTGAGCTGCTCTACAGTGCTCCAGTGAGCACAGACCACCTGAACTCATACGTCCTCATCTACCAGGCAACTCGTGAACTTCAGGAAGCTAATTAAACCACCAAGCCTACTCATTTGCCTGGAAAGTAGTGTTCATAATAATACCTGTGCCCTGGAGTTATTTTAGGACACAAAAATTTACGCATGACATATTTAGAACATTGTTCCATATATTACTAGTGATCATAATCGTTAGCTGTTAGTAGCAGCAGCAGTAGTAATACTAGTTAGGTCCACCATGTCTTACCATGGTCTGAGAACTCAAAGTGGTCACAGAAGCTTAGAACGCTAAATGACTTTAATCTTTAAGAGACATATCTACATTACTTTTAATAAAGAAAGGTAGTTGGTGTTTTCAATACCACTCGTCCTTTTAGTAGAAGATGAAAAGGAAAGGCTTTCAGATGTGTTACTGTGCTCCCAGGTTTGAGAGAAGGCTCAGAAGATAAAGTGGATGCTGTTCAAACGTGAGGACTGGAGTTCAGATTCCCATACCCACACTGTTGAGGCATGGCAGCCTGTAATCCCAGCATTCTCAGAGGAAAGCTGCCTAGCCGACTCTCAAGCTCTAGGTTCACAGAGTTACCTTGCCTAGGAAATAAAGTCCAGGGCAATTGAGAAAGGCACCGAATATCAATGCCCAGCTTCCATGCACACACATATTCATATGCATATGTACACGTGTGCCCACACACATCCAAACTCACACACAGATACAGAAGCAGAAGAATAGACTACACACTGTCTTTTCATAATTTTATCAGTCTGCAAAGAAGGATTTCCATAATTTATGACCAACACTAAGCCGGGATCCAGAGATACTGGCGTAAGTGTGCACTTGACAAAGCCACCTACATTGTCTTATTCCCATACAAACTTGTGTGTGAGAGGTTACTTACCATCCCAGGACATATTTGGCATCAATCATATAATTAACATTATAAGAACCAAGTTGTTAAAGAACATGAGACAAATAAATTTGAAATATATCTAACAGATGTATTATTTTTATGGTGTCTTTTTGTTTTGTTTTTGTTTTACTTTGTTTTGTTCCCCAACCCCCCCCACACACACACACACACAGGATTTCCTCTCTGCAGCCTTGGCTGTCTTGGAACTTGCTCTGTAGATCAGGCTGGCCTCAAACTCACAGAGATTCACCTACCTCTGCCTCCCAGTGGTAGGATTAAAGGCATGCACCACCACTGACCTGCTTTTGTAGTGTCTTAAAATATCACACTAGGAACTAGTAAACTAGACACATACTAACATGCTGGCAAACTGATGAGAAGGAGGAGGAGGAGGAGGAGGAGGAGGAGGAGGAGGAGGAGGAAGACGAGAAATTGTTAGTTCCCAGGACATTTTGCTTCTCCTGCAAAAGATCACATTAAAAACTTTCATTTTAGCTCCTCATGGCCAGTACATACTCTCATGTTCAGATTACTAAAACCAAGTTCCTTTTAAATATGCAGAACAAGATTAAACAGATCTCTTATAATGAAATAGCTAAAAAAAAATCCCCCTTTATTGAGCTTAAATGATGTTCAGATTTTTAAAAACCTTCAACAAATAATTGCAATTAAGATTAACTACATGAACTGTTTTTTCTCCTAGCTACCTAATATCTACCTTCATGGTATATGATATATACACTTAACTTGTCCTCAGTCTCATGGAAAATATTTTTGTAAGTAAAACAGAGAAGATGGTATTTGTGGCTAGATAAAAATCATACAAACTTAATAAAGCTACTTATATTTAAAATTTTCATCTATAGCTAAACACATTCTTCTACTTATTGAATGGCCTTCTCATTCTAACTATACCCAAAGATCTGAGAAATAATTCTAAATTAGAACATGGCTGGGGCTTGCCAGTTTGACTTGCATGTTTAAAATGTGGCACAGAAAATAAAGACTTTTCATTATATTCAAGAAAGTGTCCCAGAGGAAAAGGAAGGCCACACAATCTGCCAGCCTGCCTGGCTGCACCTTGTGAAGAGCTATGGCTGAGACTCCTCGGGGTGTTTTGTGTCTTGACGTCCACAGAGAATACCCAGGAAGGTGAAGGGACAGCTTCATGTCCTAGCAGGTGTCAGTGTGACAGTCCTTGAGAGTGGTGTGGGTGAAAGGGGGCTTTGCCACCATGCTATCATCCAGCGCAGACTTAGACATTCCCATCAGGGCAGTAAAGCAAAGGCCAGTTGCATGGGTTTTGTTTGCACATCCTTTCTCCTGGTATCCTTCGCTTTCTCATCTTGTCTGTTTCCTGTTGCGTTGCTGTATAACTAGCTCTCTCTGTCATACTTTGCTTCCTCTTTCTCAGTTCTTGGCTGTTTTTCTGTCGTTTGTCTGTTGTTTGTGTCTGTTCTGAAAAGCAGGCTCTAGGTTCTACTGTGCATACTGAGACTGAAAACCAAAAGCCAGGCACCTGTGAGCAGGGTGCCCTTGAGCATGGTCTCACCTCACACTTCCATGCCTCCATGCCCATCCACCAAGCAGAAGCCCTCAAGAGCCAATGAGAGAAGGCCTTCTGTTGACATCTGTGACCACTAACAAACATACCAACTACAAAAGAAAAGATATATAATATACATGCTATATCTATTATTATATATTTATTATATATTATATATTATATTATATATTATATTATATATTATATTATATATTATATTATATATTATATTATATATACAACATATATATTATATATTTCCTTATATATGTTTTTGTTTCGTTTGTACCTAGAGGCTTGGTTGATTTGTATTAGTCCACAGGTTTGTTTGTTTTTGTTGACAGTAGGAGAGGGAGAAATTTCTACATCTGGCATTTCCAAGAGTAGCGCTTCCCATGACAGAGTTCAGTGAGAAACAGCTAGGCTTAGGAGCTGCTAAACCACCTTGAAAACCAAAGCTTCACAAGTGCATCTGAACTAACTCTACAAAATTCTAGTCCAAAAAAAAGTAGAGGAATAATGCTGGAGCAAGAAGAGCACAGAGATCAGAGAGTGTCAGGCCCCAACCCCCTGTGTTGAGGATTGGTAGAAGTCTACTGCTGCTGTGGGCAGTATAGGAACCCCTCTGTATGCATTCTATACTCCCTTAGAATACAGCTGAGGTCTTGAGACATCAGAAGAATCCAGCTGTCCCTCAAGGCTACTGGACTGAGAGTTAAACATTGCTGAAGATCAGCCTTGGCTTGGAGGGGAGTTCTGAGGAAAGGGGTGTCTGGGAGCGGCAAAACAAATGACTCAAAGTCAAATCGTGGGTCCAACCCGGAGGCCTATGTTCTCCTTGAGACTGCTTTCCAGCCTGCTTTTTCTCCTCTGTTCTGCTTCCTCTTTCAGATCTGCTTCCTCTGGAGAACTCCAGACAGCTCTCTCTCTCTCTCTCTCTCTCTCTCTCTCTCTCTCTCTCTCTCTCTCTCTCTCTCTCCCTCTCTCCCTCTCTCTCTTTCATGCTTGAGACAGTTCCCTAAGCAGTTTTGTCTTCCTACTCTAAAAATTTCTCTGGATAGCTTATCTTCTGCAAATCATAAGCCCAGTCTTTTATTTTAAATATTAATCCAATCATTTACTCCAGGTTTTCGTTTGATTATCCTATTAATCAGCATCCTGTGACCCCCCCCCAACTCCTTAACTCTTAGAGACAGCAAGCACACATTTTCTTTTAGCATTGCAAAAGAATTCAGAGATCCGCCTGCCTCTGTTAAGCACAGACAATAAGCCAGGAGGGTGGGACCCCATCCTGAAATTACTGTTTCTACCACACCTAGACCTAAATCAGCTGTGTCCCAACCTGACCTTGATCTTAGGAACCTGCCTGCATTTCTATCTGCCTGTTTTGTTCTTTCTGACAAGCTGGCTCATAATGTAGCTACTGCTCTTCCTTTAGCTTCATGAAGCCCTTTATATAATTCATACTGCATCTATATTTTTGCATGGTTGAGAAATTATATGTTTTTGAACACATGTTTTCATCATTTCCACAGCCTTAAGGGCTGCCTTGAGAGGTCCAGCATTTACCATTTTACTGAGACATTAGCCACAACTTCACCTCCTGGACTCATACTCTCTGATCATCATGGAATCATTAATGTTAACGGAGGATATTCCTAGAAGAAGTAACGTGAAAATACATACATTATTACACAAACAAGCCCTATGCCCACAATAACCATCCATGCTGGCAGAGACCCACATCTGCTGACCCTGTCCCAGGGACAGGAACCATACCATTCTGTCCCCACCAAGGTGATTCCAGACCTAATGGAAAACATTAGGGTTATCCATGGCTAGACAAACTTCACTGAACACAAAACATTGACTCATGTCAGAACCTTGAAGCAAGGACTCCTTAATGCCTTTTCTTTTAAATAACTGAAACTGACTGCCCCAAGCAGTTAGGACTGTTTGATTGACAGATTCTAGACTTTCCTCACATCCCAACCTGTCCTGACATAAAATTTGACCGTCCTGAGGCCCAGCAGGATCAAAATCCAGATAAGAGCTCATCAACTGCTGTCTCCAGGGCTCCGAGGATGGAAGTATGTTCAGGCTACTACTATTACTTCTGAAGTTTGGCCAGGCAGGGGCAACCAGAACTTCAGTCCCAATGTTTGTGGGAACTGTGAGAGTTGTCAATCAAGCAACTGCTTCCCTCCTGTTTTTCAAACTATTAGTAAATCTCTCGGTTGGTCAGGGAAACTGATCCAGCTGCAGATGTCTGAAGACTTCAGAGTAGTTCTGTGTAGTCTAAAGACACTTCTCTACAGTCCCAGAGCAGCTGACACTACCGTAGCTGCCTACAACTGCTTCAGTCCCCCATCGCAAACACACACACACACACACACACAGAGCTTTCCTCATCTGTTCAGAAAGCAATACTGGCTCATGGAGCCTGTAACTCACTGGATAGACAAGTGGCATATGCCTCTCTCTTACCTTGGAGCAATGGATCACCCATCTGCCCACTCCTTCCTCAGAATTGTAGACCAAGCCCCAGTAAAGAAAGCATCGCCCAAGGATGTTATTGCCTATCTGCAGTCTCATGTTGTGAAGCTTGGACTAAGCTGGTAACAAAAAGAACAGACAATTTCTTGGGCTGCCAACCTCAAGCATATTCATCAACAATAGCAACTAGCAGGCAGCTCCAGGGAGCAGCAGGGAGTCCAGACTGCAGAGACTGGGAAGGCCTCTGAAGACGAAAGGCTCTGAAGAGGCCAGACTGCAGAAAAGCTTCCTACTGAAAAAAAAAAAAGTTCCAGAAAGCCTCTAAGAGTTGTTGGCTCTGCCTCTCACAGACTTGTAACACTCAGCGCTGAGGCACAGATACCATGAGCTCTATACTGTTCTGGTGTCACACAGAACTCGTCTACTTCAGTTGTGTCTGAATGACAGGCCTAAAAACCTCATTATGGACCTGAGACGTATGCTTCAAAAGAAGCCAATCTCCTGAGGTAGTCAGTCGCTGACATCTCCCTAGCTCAGCTGTGTTCCAGATTGGTCTCTGCTAAAATTTTTTGGAGAGATTTGCGTGCTTTCTTTATTCAGGCTTAAAGGTGCCCTAAGAAATATTTCGTTATTAGCTAAACTGAGATTTAACATTATTTCCTGGCCTTCACAGTGTTTCAGTGATCCTAATTGATTTCCTAGCTGTAGTTAGCTTGGAATTTTTACAAAGAAGCTGTCTTATCAGACAGGGTGTCTCCAAAGTTAGAGATAGCAGTTAGGCACTAATTATCAGAGCAGTCCCACATAAGGCAGAATTGTTTTTCTAACTAGAGAGAAGTTATAGGGCTTCCATCACTAATTATCTATGTTATAGCCAAGAATATTCTCAAGGACCTCCAGCTGCTTGCCTCAGAAAAAACCCTGAGAATTTTACTTGGGGCTGCCAAAATAGCTCAAGAAGAAGGACACCACTGTTCCTCTGCCTTGCACTTGGCTGTTTGATCTTACTGACTTTGATGTGACCACTACCTGCCTACATGACTTCTGCTATTTGCCTTGTTTTTCTGTATACTATATAAGCTTGGTTTTTACTTTACCACACTCCCTTGTGTCATTTCTGTTCGTCACTCACCGAATTCTTTGCCCACCAGGCCAGAATTTTTATCACCCCGAGGAACAAGGGGTCCCCGAAGCAACCCAGTCCGTGGCACTCTGGCAGCTGTTGGGTGCTGGGCAATTTCATTTAAAACACAGAGGTAGAACCCTGAGAGGGAAACGTGGTGGTTCCCACACTGCACAGAGCCCATGAAGCAAGATTAGAACCATGGGATTTAGCAAATGAGAGATTGTGTTACTTTACAGGGCTATCATAAACCAACCCAGATAGGACGTTTTGTCTGCAGAGGCTGGAAGGCCAAAATCGGAGTTCTAGTGAAGGAAACCGGCCCGCAGTTTCACTTCATACCGTGGGTGATTCACGAACTGGGGAAGTCGAATTTCTGTGGAAATAAGCGGGTTAAGAGAAAGAGAGACCACACCAAGAAAAATGCCTATCATGGTGTATTCTTTACTTAGAGAAACGGGATATTTATACTTGAGGCGAAACAGTCATGTCTTTTAGCACATAAGTGGGAACAGGAATCGAGCATATCAAAGCGAGGACTCCAGGCAGGAGGGCGGATCAAAGTTTCAGTCCCTTTTGAATACTGGGCTCCCAGTTCTGGCTTTAATCTCTTGAGCTGGCTCCAGACCCCTGGTGAGCCGAGCCGAGTTGCTGTCTCGAGCGTAAATTGAGACCCCTCAAAAGTAGTTAGCAGGACCATCACAATTCACCCTGAACTGAATAGTAAAATATATATATATATATATATATATATATATATATATATATATGGAAATGTGATACGATCTCGACACGAATACATGGGTAACAAAGGTGCGGAACACCTTCTGGCTCCACCCTCCAAGGCGATAGTGCACAGTGGGAAATCCAGGCCATGAAACGTCTGTTACCCAGACGGCCTTCATCCATGTGCCGCCTACGGTGGCTTTTCAGCCAGAGAAGGGTCATGTGCACAATCTTCTATGTAGAATGCCAAGGCTCGTCCGCAAAACCCAAGGTCCAAGGTCCATCGTAATCTCCGAAGATGGCTGACGTAACTAATTCACAGGGCGGGGTGTGGTGTAGCCAGGAGCCAGAGTTAATAGCCGGGAGCTGATCACAGAATGATGTAAATCAGTTCCTTAAAGCTGCCGAGGAACCGAATTAACCTTTGAAAGCCCGTAGGCTGAGCGTGGACCAAGCATTATCGGGAAAATGTCTGTCCCTTCCTGCTTTGATCGGGAAAAGCAGGTATAGCAATTGACATTTCTCAGAAGCAGGCAATTGGAATATGTCTGTCTCTCTTCCCTGCTTTGATCGGGAAAAGCAGGTATAGTGATTGACATTTCTCAGGAGCAGGCAATCGGAATATGTCTGTCTCTCCTCTCTGCTTTGATCGGGAAAAGCAGGTATAGTGATTGTCTAAAGCAGACAAACAAATGTGTACACACACACACAAAAAAAACCTGACGAAGCGAGTAAAAAAAAATAAAAGATTCTAACGAGGCAAAACTGGTTGGGAGGATCATATTTTAAGACATCAGCTTTTCCGAGTCAATCTGTCATACCAATCTTTCTGTCTAGCACTCGCTTGCGTATTTCCCGAAATACCAGCTCTGTCTGGACATTCGCGTTAAAAATGGTTAAAGCTTCCGCAAATGAAGCACCTTCTGTGGGTATGCCCGCGGGTTAAGCCCCCAGGGGCGGGCGTCTCTTGTACCGCAGCAGCCACCGCTGTGCTTTGAAAATACGCCAGTCCCATGTTAACGCACAGGCGAATATACCCTGAGATATCTGTTTGTCTCTTGTGAGGCAGCAAGATAGATTTACATGTCGCATTAGCGTTCTCAAAAGCCAATTGTGAAATCAGAGGCCCCTCTGCATACGAGTTTTCCAGGGTTCTGCTAATTGCCTCCTGCAGTCTGGCCACGAAATTTTGAAATGGCTCTTCTGGACCTTGT
>NW_022196898.1:18404890-18445623 GCF_008632895.1 Mastomys coucha
TTCCGCGGCCAGACGTGTTAAAGAACTACCGTCACCCTGGCCAGAAACTCGGGCTCTGGGACCCATTTTTTCATCCGCAATCCGGTAGCTGTCTTTCTCTTTGCCTGCCTGAAGTTTAATTTCTCTGATTTCTTCAATTAATTCTCTTATCTTGGTCTCGGGATCATCTTTAACCAGGCGAGACCCACCTAGAGAACACTCCCTAATCTGGGAGGGCCCAGACTTATGCACAACACGCTGCCTTCTGAAGCGAGGTACATCACGTTTCGTACTGACAGAAAGTTGAGTCTTCCCAGCCACTGTACGGACCGAACCAGAAGAGGTTTGACTACCTACGGAGGAGGTTTGACCCTCCTCACTATCCGTAGAGCTGGAGTCCAGGGACTCCTGACCTGACTCAGCCGAGATATCGCCTGTCAGCTCTGATGCCGAAAGGCTGATGTACCTGGCTGAATGCACTCCCTCTCGCTCGGTCTCTACCTTCTCCCTTAAGATATCCAAGACCAATCCCCAAAGGCGAAGGGAAAATTCATCTGCCTTGCTTTCCTCTAGAGTTTTTCCAACCCTTTCTCACGATATCAAATCTAAACGACTCATGCCTTCTAACCAGGGACAGGAGCCTTCTATCAGCTGTGCTAGTTCATTTAACGCAGAACTTCTAACCCTAACTCCCTTCTCTTCCAGCAGCCTTCCCACGTTCCGGGAAGCTGATTTAGAAACCTGGGCACCCATGCTTAATCTACCGTCAGATTTTTTCCCTAGGCTACTAAGGTATCGGGCGAATACCTAAGTCTGCCTAGCGTTTCCCCGTAGCCTCACACGGAATCTCGGTCAGCGCTAACCAATTCTTACCGTGAGAACGACTACGAAAATCCGGATCCGCCTTTTCTATAATAAACCAGAGCTCTGTATCCTGTGGTAGGGTCCCTCAAATTCTCCCGTGTTCGCGCCCCACGTTGGGCGCCATCTGAAGGAAACCGGCCCGCAGTTTCACTTCATACCGTGGGTGATTCACGAACTGGGGAAGTCGAATTTCTGTGGAAATAAGCGGGTTAAGAGAAAGAGAGACCACACCAAGAAAAATGCCTATCATGGTGTATTCTTTACTTAGAGAAACGGGATATTTATACTTGAGGCGAAACAGTCATGTCTTTTAGCACATAAGTGGGAACAGGAATCGAGCATATCAAAGCGAGGACTCCAGGCAGGAGGGCGGATCAAAGTTTCAGTCCCTTTTGAATACTGGGCTCCCAGTTCTGGCTTTAATCTCTTGAGCTGGCTCCAGACCCCTGGTGAGCCGAGCCGAGTTGCTGTCTCGAGCGTAAATTGAGACCCCTCAAAAGTAGTCAGCAGGACCATCACATTCTAGCATGTCCAAATTCTAGCTGAGCCCACACTGCGGCTTTTCAGTGTGCACTTTACTGTCTATTCACATGGGAGTGAGCGAGCTTCCCTGTGTTCCCTCTTACCAGAGCTCTGTCTTATCACCAAAACCACCCTCAGGATATCATCTAAATTTCCTTATCTCTAAGCCTTTGTTTTCAAATATCACCTTTTTTTTTTTTGGAAGCTTGAGCTTTAAGGGTTTGGAGGATGCTAGTTCAGAGAAGAGGATGGTGGTGAGAGGTAGCAGCTGTAGAAGAGTTGGGGGGACAGAGCAGTACATAGGGTAGGGAGTGAGTGGGAGCACCTTTTTCTATCCGGAGCTCTTTTTCCTGAACTAAAGTACAAGCTTAGCTGATCTTGTTACATGACTGTCTGGAGGACTCCTCTGAGCATTCCCTGGCCCCTTCCCAACCTAATGGTTATACTATACCTCGAATCCCTCCTCATTGTGCCTTTAGATCGCTCAGAACAGCCTTCTTCTGAGCTTCACCACTGTCCAAGACAAAGTCCCTGTGGACTACACCCTCAGTAGAGAACAACCAATCCTGGCCCTTGAAACTTGGGAGACCAAAGCTGAGAAGCATTACACCAAAAGCCCACAAGGCCATAAAGAGAAACATGGATCTAAAGTCTCAGAATGCTTCAAGAGGGATATAATGGGAGTTATTCATGACAAAGCTTTCAGGAGCTGAGCAGATAAAGTAAATGAACAAGCTAGTTGCACATGGGTTATAGAGAATAGTGGTGGTGGTACTAAACTGGGGAGTATCCCCAGGTCTCTAAAATACTATGGCCTCTAATCTGTTCCAGCCAACTATTGCCGTGGAGGATTACAGGCAAGAACTGCAAGCTCTTGCTATGTCCCAAGAGAAGCCATAACTTCATATTACTATATAAAAAATTTGACCACTTTTTGATGTTGGCAACTAATTTGAATTAGGTGCGGGAGTCAACAAGACAAACTGCCTGTGAGACCTGTGGACCACATGAGAATTGGAGATTGCCTTGGATATTGGAAGAGTTGAGGGTAGATGAAGAAATATTTCACAACTATATAATTGACAGTAAACTTAGAAATGTTATTAAAATGTCATGAAAGTACAGATAAAAATAAGCTTCCCCTAAAATCTTACAAAATCCATTGAAAACCGGTCAGATTTAAGGTGCAGGGAGCACTCTGGATGTCTAGAACAGCTCTGACTAATTTGCCTCAACCACACAGTTCTTCCCTCGTGAGAATACCATGGGTTGCCTGTCGCTTGAGGGTATCCTTGAAACAGGTGTTGCAACCAGTCGGGCATGTGAGCCTTTAAGAGATAGAACCTATGGCTGGCATGTAGCTCAGTGGTAGAGTACTCCCTTATGAGAGTAGAGCCCTGTGTTCAATCATTACACTGAAAACCACGAAGAGGTGCTGCCTAATGAAGATGGTAAGGCCATCAACTTCAAAGGGGTTCCATAGAGTGAGCTTGCTCTTGAGAGGATGTTGTTATAAAATAATGGCTCTTGAGTTTCTTCCTCGATGCTTACCGCACTCTACTCTGATGTCATCTGTCATGAGGTTTCCACCAAATGAACCAATGGGATTAACAAATCTTGGAGGCTCCAAACCTGTGAGCTAAGTAAACTTGTTTTCTTTATAAGATGCTCACTTATGGTTATTGTTGTTGTTATAACAATGGAAAATAGATTTGGGATGGGACCACTCCGATTCAGGATGGTGCTAGAAGCCAAAGACTGTGAATGCACATGGGTGGCAGGAAACTCAGGACAGATGCTATTTACTTGACAGACCACTTACACTTCCTATCTCCTCTTGTTTCTAACAAAGGGAGTCAGTCTGGGATATTCCTTCATCCTTGGATTCTTCAGTGTATATTTATTCATGTCTTCTCCCTTGCTGTGGCAGCTTTGGTTTGGTTTGGTTTGGTTTGGTTTGGTTTGGTTTGGTTTGGTTTGGTTTGTTTGGTTTGGTTTGGTTTGGTTTGGTTTGGTTTGGTTCAGTAGGGACAAGCAGTATCTCTTGGACAGGATGAAAAGTGGTTGTGCTGCAGCCTCAGCCAGTCAGCACACTCACAAGGCATCTTGGTGGAAAACCAGGGCAAGAAATTGATCTCTGTAATCAGTGTCTTAACTAGGGTTACTGTTGTGATGCAATACCATGACCAAAGCAACTTGGGGAGGAAATGGTGTATTTCACTCACAGTTCCATATAACAGCAGGGAAGATAAGAACTCAAGCAAGGCAGGAACCTGGAGGCAGGAGCTGATGCAGAGACCATGGAGGGGTGCTGCTTACTGGCTTGCTCTCCGTGGCTTGCTCAGCCTTCTTTCTTATAGAACCAGTCAAGGGATGGCACCACCCACAATGGGCTGGACCCATCTCCATTAATCATTAATTTAAAAAATGTCCCATATTAGATCTTATGGAAGCATTTTCTCAATTAAGGTCCCTTCCTTTCAGATGCGTCAAGTTGACATAAAACTAGCCAGGACAATCGGTAAGTGCATTTTGACAAAGGGGAAAGATAAGGCTAAAGGAATAAACTGATGTGTTCCCCATTTCCTCCCTTTAAAAATCCAGAGAGACAACTCTCTTTTGCATATTTTCTTTTTTATTATTATTTTTATTGGTATTTTCTTTATTTACATTTCAAATGTTATCCCCTTTCCCGGTTTTCCTCCCTCCTAGAAACACCTTATCACATCCTCCCTCCACATGCTTCTGTGAGGGTGTTCCTCCACTCACCCACCCACTCCCACCTCCTCACCCTCAACTCCCCTACACTGGGGCATCTATCAAGCCTTCATAGGACCAAGGACCTCTCCTCCCAATGATGCATGACAAGGCCATCCTCTGCTACATATACAGCTAGAGCCATGTGTACTCCTTTGTTGATGGCTTAGTACCTGGGAGCTCTGGGAGGTGGGGTGTCTGGTTGGTTGGTATTGTTCTTCCTGTGGGGCTGCAAACCCCTTCAACTCCTTCAGTCCCTTCTCTAACTCCTCTACTGGGGACCTGGAGCTCCGTTCAAAGGTTGGCTGCAAACATCTGCCTCTGTATTTGTAAGGCTCTGGCAGGGCCTCTCAGGAGACAGCCATATCAGGCTCCTTTCAGCATGCACTTCTTGGCATCCACAATAGTGTCTGGGTTTGGTAACTGTATATGGGATGAGTCCCCAGGTGGGATAGTCTCTGGGTGGCCTTTCCTTCAGTCTCTGTTCCACACTTTATCTCCATAACAATCAGCTTTGCCCTTGGGCATTAAAATGCATTCACTTCTTCAATAATTCAGTCTACAAGCATTCCCTGATGCTTGCACAGCATGTGATTGGCCATGCAAGGATGGGGAACTGTGGAGAAGAGCAGACATGCTCATTTTCTCCCAGGACAGACATTTTATTAAGAAAAATAAGTAGAATAAACTAAGTTTGAAAGTATTTTTAGTAAGTGGTAAAAAAAAAAATTGCATGATACTGTAAGAAAAAAATAAATGACTTGAAGACTGGGTGTGAGAGCTTAGTGGGAAAGTGCATGACTCCCTTGTGGGTTTATTCTGTAGCAGCACACACACATACACATACAAAACACACATTCACACATACACACATACAACACACACAACTACTTCTCAATCCCCATGTCATATGATTCAGATTCATGGTGCCTTCAGCGATACAGCCTTCCCAGGAAGTTCTGAAGGGAAACAAAGAACAGTGACAGTGGCATGTAACAGTTGAAGGAGATCTATGGAACCCCACACCCCAACAACCCAAAAAGAAGTAGCCCATATCTCTCTGTTCCTGGACATTTTCTTTGGTAGCCGATGATGGCTTACACACTCCATTATGGAGTCATTCCCTTTACCCTACCCCTTTACGTATGTAGACATTTTAAGAAGTTCCTACGGTAGTAGATAGAAAATCTTATCTTATAATGAATGGATGCCACACCTAAGGTGCAGGGCACAGCAGCAATAGCGTTTAGAAAGAAGTGAAGATAGGAAGGACAAATTCTGAATGGGAGCTGGCAATGCTGATTAACCTGAGTTGTGATTGGTAAGTTGTGCATCTGACTGGGCTGTGTCTCAGGAAACTCCACAGGGCTAATGGATGTGCTGTTCTGGGAAAGAAAGACAGAGACTCCTCACTTAAGCTGGCCCCAAGAGGACAGGAGCTTCTGGGTCACTTTCTGTATCAGACACCAGAGGGAACCAAAGGCAGACCTTAAGGAAGAAGTCTGAGACCATGGGTGTTTCACAGAGGAGAGTAAGCACGGCCCCTCTCTTTCTTTTGGTGCCTGAGCAGGTTTGAACAGTAACTTCTAAGCCTGGGCTATTTCACCAGAGAAAGCGACCCATAATTACTTTCACAAACCACCCTGATAAGTCTCATTCTTGAAAGCCAGTGGATTAGAAACCTCAGAAGGCTCAGTGGAATGGGGAGGCATCTCAAGGCAGTCCTGCGAGCAGGCACCTGAGGGCTTGCTGTTCCTGAAATCCGAGCACCGCACTGATTGT
The DNA here is from genome assembly GCF_008632895.1 of Mastomys coucha. Classification (NCBI taxonomy): domain Eukaryota; kingdom Metazoa; phylum Chordata; class Mammalia; order Rodentia; family Muridae; genus Mastomys; species Mastomys coucha. Next base: position 18,410,795 of record NW_022196898.1, read on the forward strand.
GAAAGCCAAAATGGGGAAGACGTGCAGACACAGGTCAGGTGGGAGAAAACTGTAACCAAAGTTACAGTTACTTCCCAAAGAGGAAAACTAAAGATCCCACAATGTGAACTAAAGGGTCTGTGAGTGGAATCAGGTGAGAGAATTTCCTCTTGTTGCTCAGGAACTGGGGCTTCATGAGGCAGGTCTCTGGATGGACAGACCGCAGCAATGGTTCCTGGCCACAACAGGCTCTTGATGGTGTCCCATCTTCGCAGGGGCTTCAGAGAGAAAAGAGAAGTTGATGTTTGGAAGCTCACGATAGTCTTTCAGAGACCTCTTAACAGATAGTACCACATCTGGAGTCTTACTGACAGTATTAACCCCACTTGGTGAGGATAAGGCCATTACCACAAATTTTAAGCCAAATGTGAAGCAAGCTTTATTAAATACTGGCCAGGATGACGGACACTGGCCAGGACGCTACCTGGGGTTCTTAAAGAGTATGATCATGAATTTCAGTCAGAGACTTATAAAGGAAAACCTCACAAGGCTATGTACTTCTAGCCTTCATCCAACTGGAGACAAGCATACATCATGACATACTTCTTTCTACCTATTTGTGATCAAGTATATCCTGTTCAGTCGGGGCAGTCAAGCTTGTTTACAGAAGCAACAACATGTGGCTTGTTATCGGACAGCAACCCCCAGCATTCCACAAAGTTATCTGTTCTGTTTGATAGATTTTTTTTTTTGTCCTATAGATCTGTTAAGCATGGTAATCTAAACTTAAAACATAACTTTGGTCTCACAATAGGAGTAAGCAATAATTCTCAAGCAAGAAGCAAGCAGTTGCCTGTCTAAAGGAAGTACAAGGACAAAGAGTAGAGCAGAGACTGAAGAAAAGGCCATCCAGAGAGCCTCACCTGGGGATTCATCCCATTTGCAGACACCAAACCCAGACAGTATTGTGGGTGCCAAGAAGTGCTTGCTGACAGGAGTCTGATATAGCTGTCTCCTGAGAGGCTCTGCCAGATCCTGACCAATACAGATGCAGATGTATACAGCCAAACATTGGACTGAGTGCGGGGACCCCAATGGGGAAGTTAGGGCAAACACTGTAGGAACTGAAGGGGTTTGCAGTCCCATAGTAAGAACAACAATATCAACCAACCAGAATACCCCCCTCACCCCCTCAAAGCTCCTAGGGACTAACTAACAACCAAAGAGTACACAGGGGGAACCCATGACTCCAGTTAGATATGTAGCTGAGGATTGCCTTATCTGGCATCACTGGGAGGGGAGCCCCTTGGTTCAGTGGAGGCTTGATGACTCAGGATAGGGGAACACTAGGCTGCTGAGACAGGAGTGGGTGGGGGAAGCACCTTCAAGGTGGCAGGAGGAGGAAGGAGGGGATAAGGGGGGTTGTAGAGGGGAAATTGGGAAGGGGGATAACATTTGAAATGTAAACAAATAAAATAACCAATAAAAAGAGAAAAGAAAGAAAAGAAGCAAGTAATTGTTTTGCAGATGTGTGTGAAACTAAAATCCCGAACATCTTTATTGAACCATTTACAGATGGCAACCAGAAAGAAATGCCCAGACCTGAGATGAATTCCCACAGCCACCACTAGTAGAGCTGCGTAGCAGCTGGAAAAGCACAGAGTGCTTGCTCAGCAGCACAAAGCCATGGGTTTGAATTCCAGGAATATATAAGATCAAATATTGTAACAGGCATGACTATCATTTCAGCACTGGGAAGGTGGAGGCAGGAGGACCAGGAATTCAAGGACACCCTTAGCTGCTTGCCAGTTAGCTTGGACTATCTAAGACCCTATCAAAAAAAAAATGAACTTGAGGTTGAGGTGGTCTTATAATTAAAACCAGGATATTTCCCTTCCTCTCTTAACATAATAATAAAATGATATTATCCCACTGAGGCATGTCTTCTTGTTTCTGAGTGTCAAAACTGAAGTGCACAAATGTGCAGCTCACCTGGTATCAGTCTGTGATAGATAGTATGTACTGATGCAGGGACAGAAGCATGGACAGCCTTGATTAAGAATGGCTTCTGAAAGTAAGTTCTTAAGCCAAGGGATTCTTGGTGATCGATGAAAATAATAGATGAACTGGGAAACTGACCATTGTTCGGGAAGAATAGAAACTGAATTCATTTTTCAGTCTGGAGATGTCAGTTAATGAAGAAAAGCCCACGGAAGTTGTCAGTGCCAGAGGAAGTTGAGAGTACCAGAGACTCACCATCAAAGTATAGAAAATGGTGTTTAAAAAACAAAACAAAACAAAACAAAACGTAGCAAGATCACTTAAAATCCACTGTGAACCTCCCTTCCCTTAAATTACAGTCCTTTGCTCCAAATTCTAGTAGGGAGTCTTGAAGTGTGTGACTTTATGGAAGTCATTCTATGACCTTATCTCTGGAATTGTTAGTTTCCAATATGACTGCTAAATATGTATGGTTGCATATGACTAGGTACAGCATATTAGTTATCATCGGCATCCTTCAGAGTTCCTTCACCACCATGGCCAAATCACCAGTGCCCTGAAAAGAGAGAGCAGATTGGTGCCGGCAAGCCCAAGCATGGCAAACAAAGTGCCGTGTTTTGCCTTTTACCCTCCTTCTCCCCAGCCCACCCCCCACCCCCCAGCTAAAACCAGATAACATTCCTAATGCTATCACCCAAGATCTATCCCCTTATTTGGTCCAACAATCAAAATTCATCATCTAGCTAATATGTCCAGTTAAGACATACAAACTCACCATAGCACAGATTCCCTTTTTCTCCTTAAAAATCCACTCCTGCTGAAGGCTCTTGTTTGTTCATTGCTTACTTGCCTGCCTGCTGGTGTGCATGTTCCTGTTGCTATGGTTGCCACTGCTGTTGCTTCTTGCTGTCTACTTTTGAAGCCCCCCTCCCCCCGCTTATCCTTCTGGGCTAATAAATCTCTTTTGGTGTCTGGGTGTGTCGTTTACCTGTTGGGGTGCAGGAGACCTCCCTTACTGAGATGTTTGATGTTTCCAGCTTTTCGTAGATTAGACTTGGATAACAAACCCTTCCTCCCTAGTTCCGTTTCCTAGGATCCCACTCCGTTTCCAGGCACAGACTCTGCAGGATGATTGCTGTCCTGAGATCCTGGTTTTGTTCTGCCTTGGATGAGTTGCCGCCACACATTTAGTTTCACATTTTACAGCTTGTTAGCAAATCCCAACCCACACCCCAGATCTCCCCAGCACCAGCTCAGCTTCAGGAAGAAGACGCCTTCTCCCTGGAAGATAGCCACCAGCCAGAATACTAACTAAGATCGGGAGGACCTAACCATTTCCTAAAATTCAGAGTAATTAAAAAAAACAAAACAAAGAAAAACAAAAACAAACAAACAAACAAACAAAACGATCCTAGCTCAGCGTGGTAATGTATGCCCACAGTTTTAGCTACTTAGGTCAGGGAGGGAGAACCACCCAAGCCCATGAGTTTCAGACCAGTCTAAGTGCTAAGGTTTAAAGCTTCCTGGGCCCAGATTTTGGACCTTTTCCTCGGCTCTTGGTGTGATTTAGGGAGGCTGTAATACCTTTGGAAGTTATGGCCCCACCTGAAGAATTAGCTCCCTAGCAACGGTAAAGACTGTATCCACACCCAGGTGTCTGTCACACTCCCTGCTTCTTAGTCTGCCACACACCCCTACAGCCATGACAAAGATGCTCCATTGTGCCTTCCTTGACACAACACACTGACACAGACCCTCAGCAACTGCACACATCAATCTTTCTTCCCAGAGATTGCATATGTCAGAAGAGGGTAAAACTATATCTCACAACAAACATAGATTCACCTGAACAGAGGAAACCCAGGAGCAAAGAATATCATCCTATCCCAGGGCCCAGAACAGTCTGATGCAAAATAAATGCACAGTAAGTAATGTTGAGTGCATGAATTGGTTGTTTGGTCCGTACGTGTACTAAAATTGAACACATGACTTAAGCACAAATCTGAAGACCTTAATCAGAACCTTTAATGGCTGGTATGCACTATACATTGCTAAAGGATGGTGATTTGCTTAATGCATGGCCAAAGAATCCCTCTTACTCCTCACTGGATAGCAATTAACATCACATGAAACATGATTATCTAGAACTAGTTTTGAGACCTACCAGCCTGCTTCCATTTTCTCTACCAATGTCATTTATTCACTTATGATTTAGCTAGTTGTCATTTTACCAAAACTAATTGAAATTATTTTTGTAAAGACATGACTTTGTGTAACTTATGAAAGAATCTTTAACTATACATTTAGCATAGAGTTCCAAAACACACACACACACACACACACACATACAAGGGGGGAAGATGCTGGCCTTCGAGAGGCATTCATGGGAGATTCTGACTGATTGGCAGATTCCAAAAAACATAAAATTGAGACAATTTGTTGTGGCATTTTCTGCCTCAAATACCTAATTCAAATTAGAGTAGACACACCAAAATGTGTGTATGTGATGTTTTATGTAGCAGCATTACTGTAAGGGACAGCTATCTCAGAAGGTCAAGAGAGAGATGACATTTACCATGGCTGCTCCTTGGTGTCCAATGCATCCCTTGAGATACTTGCCAACTCTAGCTGCCAAGAAAATATAATAGATGCAAAAGTACCTAAAGCTGATTGTGGTGAATCCTTTGTCCATATGTATGCATACTCATTTAAAATATTTTTACATTTACTTATTTTCTTGGGTGTGGGAGGGGCAGGGGCAGAGAGCTTGCCATGGTGTAAGGACAATCTATAGGACCCGGCTCTCTCCTTCCACCCTGTGGGTCCAGGACCAAGCCCTAGTTATTAGGCCTGGTGGCAAGCACTTTTACTGCTGAACCTTCTTACTGGTCCTGTGCACTCATTCATAATGATAGCACATCTAACCAGAAATCCCTTATCAGAATAAGAAAAGGAATGTTAAGTTAAAGCCTAGATATGGTAGCACATACCTGCAATCCAGCACTTCGGAGGCAGAGACGGGACTGCCGGAAGTTCAAGGCCGCCCTTGTGTATATATTGAGTTTAAGGCCAACCTAAGCTACATATGATACTGTCTCAACAAGAAAGTAATCAAAAGAAAATAATTAAGTTGAACTAAACTGAGGTCCAAATGCCCAAATGAGACACTTCATTGTTTGTTCTGAAATAACTATGCCTTGCTCATTGCTACGTCCCTCTCTCTTACCCACAAATAGAGTCAGTTTTTTTCTTACGTAATCCTAGTAAATTTAAGTGCTTGTTTAAAGGCTTAATAACAAACTTAAAAATGGAATTATTAACAAAGTCCGACAACCTGGGACTCTTCATCCTGCTGAATAAATATCATTGTGATGACTCACTAGCCCGTTTGTCCTGGGGCCTTTATGGTCTGCCCTGGGAAGGACAGGTGGTGAAGTGATCTGTCCAGAGTCCTTGGGTTTCTCACAGGGATATTTTTCTGACTCCAAATCTTACAGAAGAACCCCAGCTTCGGATCATCTTTGCTAAGCACAGCCCAGTCTTGTATCAACCTCGTCCCTTATATAAGTTTGGGACCTGTTTCCTTTAGGAGTTGAAAACTGGTAATGTACGCCTCTACCCTTTTTTGTGTGTGATGACTAGACCATTCAAAACTAAAATTTAGGACACTAAAGTCTAAATGCAGATCATTTAGTGGTATACTTAAACTATTTGATTGAAGCAAAATCTATGTGAAAAAAGATTTTGCTGTGTTTAAATTTATATATAATTAGCTATGTGATTTGTAAATATAATAGATTGAAATTTTCCTTAAAAATGTGTTCTGTAACAACCTACGTTTATGTTGTGGCCCATGTATTTATCAGTAGACATGCCTGCTTGTTGAATTGGCTTTATTTCTCTATGCTACTTGGAATTTTTTTTTTTTCAAACAAAATTTTGTTCAAGCTGTTTGGTTTCTATGGCAGTAGGGAAAAATGAAACCTGTTTTCTCTGAAAAAAGCAAGCCTGGCCCACTTATCTGCCTATGAGAATGGCTTTTCTCTCTCCTGGCCAAGTCCAACAGGTTGGTTGGGCTCAGGAGCCTGGAGGCCTGGACAGCACTCAGCTCATTTGTAAAAATAAAGAACAAGGGCTGGCATCCATCTTGGAGGGGTAAGTAACACAGACAGTGCTTTGAGATGGACTCTAAAATGAGTCTTATGACCAGTGGGGCACACTGTGGTGAAGGGGAGGGGGAGACTCCTCAGAATCCCCTGAATCGCAGTCTTGCCTACACCTACTAGTGACAGGCAGTCCCAACAGGACGGAGAGGGACTCTGCCTGTCCTACTCTGCTACTGATCCAAGAATTCAGCCCACCATACCACCTGAGAGGGAATGGTAAAGTAAATTATGTCAGCAGAGAATAATTGTGTCTGAAGTTGGCTACCTTAACACAAACATTTGGTAAGTCTGGTTGATCCCTCAGGTCTGGGAACATTCTACTGCCGTAATGAGTGCCTCAGCATGAGGAGCTCCTATAGATATTTATAGAGCTATATATATATATGATATATATATATATATTATATATCCTATAGAGATATCCATAAAGTTATATATAAGATACATGCCATTTCATAGATGCCATAGTATTTCTGCAAAATTATAAAGTCAAGTCTTTCATTTTCTTTGTGTGTGTGTGTGTGTGTGTGTGTGTGTGTGTGTGTGTGTGCTTCTGTGGTTTCTTTGATGTCCTTCTATCAATGGACTAACCAAAGAATCTAGCTCATTCGCTATCAGGACAATGTCAGTGGGGAGGAAACACTACCAGGAACAACTCTTAAAACATCTTAAACCAAATGTAGCTTCACTAATCCTTCCTAACATTAAGACATACAGCAAATGACAAACTGCCCTTCAGCAAATTGTACTTGTAAGGAAGGTCACGTATCCAGACACGCCCACTGTCATAACTCCCCACCCACACACCCACTCCATTAACCCTTAGCTCCTGTCCTTTCTCCTCTTCCTGTGAGTAAACAAATGTATAATGGTCTTCAATGGATGGATTTGCCTAAAGTATTTTTTTAAACAGAGGTCTCAAGTAGTCCAGCCCGGCCTTGAATTTCCTATGTACTGAAGGATGTCCTTGAACTTTTGATCCTTCTGCCCTTGATATCTAAGTGCTGGCATCACAGACATGTACTACCATGATGAACTTTTAATTGTCTAATATTTTTATGATAAAGAAAACCTAATAGCCTCCTGCCATCTGGAGCCAGTCTGAGCAAGTCCTCCTCAGGACAGTGCTCTCTGGGCCTGGGCCTGTTGTGTTCCTCACACAGAAGGTCACCTGCTCACAGTCTTTTTCTCTAGCCCAGGGAGTGTGTGAAAGGCGGGAACCAGGTCTCACTCTTACCTTGGGTTCTAGCCCTGACTACGATCATGGAATCTGCACTCTGTCAAGCTTGGTGACTTTGATTTTACCAGGAAACCTGGATCAGATGCTGAGGATTGAAAGAGGAGTAAGTCAATGCCCTTACCTTCAAGGAACTTACAGCTGCCAACTGCCAGTCAACCAGAGGTGTGTTACCTATGCATGAAGGGGGTGGGGTAGGGCACACCACAGTGTTCTTCCCTCTGAGCCCCCTCTAACTCATTTCAGCTATTGGCTTTAGTTAAGGGGTTTGTCCCTCTTGTCCTTATTTGCACTATTAGATTTTATTCTACATTATTAAAAGCATTTTCTTCAGTATTAGAAGGAAGCAAATTTTGTAGCTGGGGCAAGGATGCCACCAGATTTTTTTCATTCATTTACTTTTAGTTGTGTGCCAATTCCATCCGGTAAGGATGCAACAGCTGGACCTGACTGCTATTGAAGTCATCAGCTGAATTATATCACAGAGTGCAAGGGTCCATGTCACCATATTAAAGCTGTCATTAGATATCAGCTATTCTTAACCCTAGGCCTCTCTTTGTGATGAAGGGCCCTGTGAAGGACATCTGAATTTAAAAAGAGAAAGGAGAGAGAAAGGAAGAAAGGAAGGAAGGAAGGAAGGAAGGAAGGAAGGAAGGAAGGAAGGAAGGAATAAAGGAAGGAAGGAAGAAAGGAAAGAAGAAAGAAACAAAGAAAGAGAGAAAGGAAGGAAGGAAAAAAGAAAGAAGAAAGAAAGGAAGAAAGGAAGGAAGAGAAAAGAAAGAAAGAAAGAGAGAGAGAGAGAAAGAAAGAAGAGAGAGAAAGAAAGAAAGAAAGAGGGAGGAAGGGATGGAAAAAGGAAGGAAGGTAGGTAGGAAGGAAGGAAAATTACTCAGTCAGCCTGTGTGCTCTAGCCCTGCATCAACCACTCAGCCTTTTCTCACACGTACCCACCCTGTGCTTCAAACCAAGTGAACACCCTCCCCATGCTTCTCTCCACTGTGTAGACTCTCCTCAACATCTTATTTCCTCATCTAGTCTCTACTCATTGGAAGAGTCAGCTTCAGCCCCTCCTCTCCCATAGGAGAGGAGGGTCTGTTTGGAAGAGGTCTAGAACTCAGATCTACTTTTTTGCACAAATGAATAGATATAGAAGGATATCATTTAAAAGTCCATGAGTTGTATTGGATTATCGTTGATGGTTAATATATGTATGAATTATGTTTGAGCCCTTGTGGCCAGTTCTTGCTAGTCTGAGTCTGTCTTTTTACAGTACTGGGCAACAGACACACAAAATGTGTTTGTAAAAACTGCTCTCCAGGAGGCCTTATCCAGCAACTGATGGAAACAGATGCAGAGGGCCACAGCCAAACATTAGGCAGGGGTTGAGGAATCCTTCAGAGGAGCTAGAGGAAGGATTGTAGGAGACACCACAAGGAAAAATGACAGGATCAACTAACCTGGGCCCAAAAAGCCTCAGAGAGACTGACCTAGCAACCAGAGAGCCTGCATAGGACTGGCCTGGGTCCTCTGCATATACGTTAGAGTTGTGCAGGTTGCACTTCTTGTGGGGCTCCTAACAGTGGGAACAGGGGCTGTTTCTGACTCTTTTGCCTACTTTTGGGACCCTCTTCCTCCAACTGGGCTGCCTTAATACGAGAGGATGTGCCTAGTCTTATTGCAACTTGATATGCCATGTTTGGTTGATAGCCCTGCGAAGCCTGCTCTTTTCTGAAAGGAAACACAGGAGTGGATTGTGGTGAGGGGAAGGAACTGGAAGGGGGTGAGGGAGAGGAAACTGCACTTGGGATATAATATATGACAGAATAAATTTTTTTTAAAAACACCTTCAAGAACTGTAGTATTCTTAGGACTACTATTTCTCATTTACTTACACACACACAAACACACACACTCACACCAATCACAGATTATTAATCAATGGCAGATTCAATTCTTCTCCCGGTATTTACCACTCAGGGACAAGTCTTTGGGAACATCCCCAAGAAAATCCAAGTAAAGGTACCCATGGGAACTTGAACCCCAGCACCTTTACTTGTATGTCCTCCTAAAAGGCAGGGAAAATTTTCCTTCCATGTTAATGTGACATTTTGTTTCAATATGCAACAAATGAAGGCGGGTATCAGAGAGAAGAACCAAGGAGATTCAACAAGAAGTCTCAATGTCTCAGATATCTCTAGTCATCAGAATCCAGTGTTCAAAGCCAAGAACGTGGACCAGAGACCCAAGCGTGATGCACAAGGAAAGGGTTGTGAAGTAAGGCAGTATAATAGCCATGAGCCTCTGCAGCTCCTGGATGCCTACCCACTGAACAGATGAGAAAACTGAGGCTCAGACTTGAGTGGCATGAAAGCCTGACTCCAAAGCTTGTTTACTTCGTTTACACCATATTGTGGGGGTTTTATACCAATGCTTTTTTAAAAAAAAAATATTATATATTTTTTTATTTTATGTCCACTGGTGTTTTGCCTCATGTGTGTCTGTGTGAGAGTGTTAGATCCCCTGGAACCAGAGTGACAAACAGTTGTGAGATGTGGTATAGGGCTGGGAATTGAACTGCAGTCCTCTGGATGAGCATCCAGTGCTCTTAACTGCTGAGCCATCTTTCCAGCCCTTTTCTACTGATTCTTGAAGATCATTCAAAAAATTACATAAAGTATAACCATAGTATTCTTTATGATCATAAATTGATTTTTTTCTTAAATAACTCCAAATTCTTGTCAAAGTAATGCCAAGTATTGGAGTTCAGAATGTTCTAGAAAGCTTTGAAAATTATACAATAAAATTGTTATATGGTTAGTAAAATCTATTGCTTGCTTTAGTCAACAGTTTAATCAACCATAGATAGACATTTTAATTCATCCAGTTGAATACACTGGCACTATAAAAAAAGTGAACTGACCCAGCTATGGCCAGATCTTGATTTTCAGACTTGTCTCGCCTCGCCTTGTCTACAGATGTGACTGGATTAGCGAAACTCAAGTTTGGATGGTATTCCACGAGAGCCACCCAGCAGCCAGAAGAGGGGAGCCATGTGAGCCACTCAGCTCCTAGCAGAAGGTAGTCTCATTTAAGGACAGTTTTAGATTCAATATTTTAGAGCTCTGTTTTTAAAAATCAACTTATCTGTTAGGTCAGTCCCAACATAACAGAGGGGGGAGGGGAGAGAACAAAAAGGAAAGTGGAAAGGGGAAGGAAAATAGCAAAATATGAGATACGCTATTGTGTATGCAGAGATACGCTATTGTGTATGCAGAGAGAGCTAGCTGGCCAAGGGTCTGTCTACCATAAACCTCCCCCATCTGGGAAAAGTTTCGTTTATGAAAGGGTTTCCCTGTGTTTCTGGAATTCAGTGCCCTGGAGACCACTTCTTCCCCCATTCTTTCATTTCTTTTGCACAAATTATTTTGAAACCAGCCAATCTTGAAGGCCCAGTGGAGCTAAGACAGTCACCACCCGTATTACAACAAAACCAAGTGAACTTCCAGCCCAGGGAGCACGCTAACTGGCTTCTGTGGTAACATTCGTTCATATGATCCTTGGCACTAAACCAAGATTGTTCATCATTTTAACACAAGGAAAGGAAGAAGGAAAAGAGGAAGAAGAAAGGGAGGGAGAAAACAATTACATTACCTCCAGTTTTAACAAAGAAGTGTTTGGCAAACTAGGGTTTTTTTTTCCATTGAAGTATTTTTAAATGTAAATATTTACTAAAGAAGGATATAAAAAATGAGTAGTGGTTTCATAAGGTTTTTATAGTAACAGAACAAAGAAAGTCACAAATCTAGACTTTTCAAGTATTTATTTTCACTCAAATACAATCATATCCTCCCTCCCCCTCCCTTCTCCCCTCTATTTCTCCTGCCATGTCCATCACCCCTTCCATTTTCATGAACTATTTCTAATTACATATGTGTCTGTGAGTGTGTGTGTGTGTGTGTGTACACCCTGATGAATCCATTTAGTGTTGCTTGCGTATATGTGTTTTTAGGGATGACCACTTGGTATTGGGTATCCCATTAGGGGCTGTCATCCCTAGGAAAAACTAATTCTGCATCTTTCAATAGTCATTAACTGCCTGTACTCCTTCTTTAAGGGTGGGACCCTATAAGACTCCCCCATCCACATTGTTATCACCATGACAACTGGTGTCTTCATTGTTCAGGTCTTGTTTAGGCAGCCATCTTATTGAGATGTCATGAGTGTAGCTTCCCTGTCCTATTTAAAAGACAAAATCTTGCAGCAGACTTTCCTGTTCCTCTGGCTTTTACAATCTTTCTGCTCCCACCCCTGTAAAGATCTCTGAGCCTTGGGTGCAGGAGAAGTGTTGTAAATAGATCTGCTGGGGTTAGGTACCCTACAATCAGTCGCTAGGGAGTATTTTGACCAGTTGTAATTTTCTGTAATGGTCTCCATCTGATGCCAAGAAACATTTCTTTGGTGAGTTCTGAGAGCTACGTGCATCTGTATGTTTTAAGGATAACTATTTAAAAATGCAGTCAGGAATTATGCTGGGATAGCAAAACAGTAGTGGTAGTTACCCTCTAAGACCCATGACCTCAGTAACCACACTTCTGGAGGGGAGGAGGATTTGGTAGAATAGAGAAAGTTCGTGATAAACTGTAATTGGGCTCCTGGCCGGCAACATTCCATTCTCCTCCATATCCCTAAAGTTCTAATCAGTCAACCAGCTTTTGAAGATGCAGTTGTTTTCCAGTAATTCTCATTAACAGGTGTCTGTCTCAGTCTCTCTGCACGTTAAATGTTGGCGCAGGTCACTCTCTTAGCTGAACCTAGAGCTCAAGCACTTGGCTAGTCTAGCAAACCAGTTTGTTCTGGGGGACACCCGTCTCTATCCCAAAAGCTCTTGGATTACAGACAGGCATCCATGCTCACCTGCACTTACACGTGTGATCCAAAGCTCCGAACTCTCATCTTCATACCCGTGCACTGAGCGCTCTATTCATTGTGCTATCTCCCAAGACTGACCAACCTCCCTGTGCTAATTTGGGATTTGTAACACGACATCTCCCTTCAGTCCATACATTAGGAGCTTTTCACACTCAATGTTCCTAAAGGCAGCCTTAGGGGAAGGGGGGATATTAGCAGAAGCAGCTATGGCTCAGATCTTCCAGCAGGAGACAAAAGGATGGAACTACCTACCATCAGCCTTAGAAATACCCTAAAAGGCACCAGGGAGTATTGACTCCTAGAAACTGAAGAGAGGAGAACCCTGAGAGGGACTCTGTCCCAATTATGAGGAAGCCACTCAAAGCTAAAGTTAGCGTTGATTCCCATTTCCACAACAGGTGTCAAGCAAACTTGATACCTTGTTTTGTTTTGGTTGTTCAACCTTTCACTGCTCATAGGGTTCTGCAGCTCAGTGGAAAACCCTGCTGCGTAAATCAGCCTACTTCCAGAGAAGTAAGGTAGCTGTCAGCCCAACCTGGGGAGTTCATTCATGTCCAGGAAACGTGTTAATGAGTCAGAGCCTGTGAGCCTAATCTCATTATTAAAGACTGTTTCTATCTGAGGAGGAACTAGAGACCTGGACAATGTCCCTTTCTGCCTCTTCTTATTTTAGAATATGAGACTCAGAGGGGTAAAGCGTGTTTCTTTACGAAGCCACAGGAATCCCTTCTGAAATCACGGCTGAGCAATACTCTTTTGTTTCTATTCTGTTAACATACTAATTTGCTAACAACTGGAATGAAAATATTCAGGAATTTTTACACTTAGTGTAACCGTCCAGAGCAACTCGCATAAACAACACTGCTAACTTCCTTTGGGCTTCTAGTGAAAACTTTCTGCTTTCATAATCCTTATCTCTCTTTTCTACTTTTGAAGGTTTTTTTTAATGTATTATTATGTATTGTGTATGAATGGAGTGGAGAGTTATGGTGAGTCCACATGTGTGGATTCTGGGATCAAACTCAGGTTCCTAGGAGTTGACACAAAAATACAGTTCTCACTTTGAAAGGACTAAGAGAGAGTTCATTCTAGAGCCAGATCTGAGAGACTGTGGTCTGGAAACACAGGTTTAGGATATCCCAAACTCCGTGTTCCAATGTGGAAGAAGAGTCATGACGTTTTTACGGTAAAAGAACAAAGGAAAATCGGGAATCATTGAAATATCACCTATTTCTTTGGTTAAAGCTTCCCGATGCTTCATGATACGTGTATCTACCATTTGGTGAACACTTAAGGTCTCTTGTGTTCAAGATTTTTATGTTTCACATCAGAATGGAAAGCTGCCAAGAAGAGCTACGAAAAGACTAGCTGCTGTTTATTCTGTATTAAGACGAGCTGCTGTTTATTCTATATTTACTCAGAACTAGTTTTGATTCTCAAAATGATCCTGAGAGCAAAGGTCACATGGAACATCCTACCCTCGCTTCCAGAGGAAGGAAACAGTACACAGTTAAGGCCTGACCATCGGAGTTCCTCCCTGGCTTCTGACCATGTAATAGATCTGGACAGGAGTTCCAACCCGCACACAGCTTTAAAAGGGGGACAGGTCTTAGCTTCTGCCCCCAGGGGAAGAGAGAACATGTGTGGAGAAATTTTGCTGTGGCTGTTTTTCTTGAACAAAACACATGGCCCACACATAAGGAAAATAGAGTAGTGTTAAGTCTGCACTTGTATTGTGTGATATACAAATAGGCATTTAACAAAAACAACCCTTAGCCTTTCAGATAGCTCTTAGCAGCTTGCATAGGATATAATTCTTTGTAGTTATAAAACATATCAAAGCTATTCCTCCCTTAAGAATGTAGAATAATTCCTCTTGCTTTCAACGTGGATTGTGCCTGGTTCCTTACTTCTGATAAACAGCATACATGAGAAGTGATTAGGTCATAAGCGACACCCTAGCCTCTTTCCTGCTCACCTTTGGTCACTGTCCTGGGAGAGCCAGCAGCCAAACTAGAGAGGACTCAGCAACCCAAGACAGAGAGCAGTGACAAGGGAGTCACACAATGTCTCAAGCACATGTGAGACGTGAAACTCCACAGGGGCACTGGAACCCTGGTCATGTGTTTAGATGACAGAGCCTGGCTTAGAATCCTGAGAGACTCTGAGCCAGATCAGAACTAAGCTGCTCCCAAACACCTGACACAGAGAAACCAACAACAAAGACATCATTTTCTATGCAAGAATAGATAATGGATATGCTAACAACTGGTAACTAACTCTCTCTATTCTGATCTGTAAGTATTGTTGAGAGTGAAATTCCTGAGTACTTCTTGTAGATCCCAATTGTTCTGGTGTTGTTTCTTTAAATAAACCAAGCAGCTGGAGCAAGTCACTAGGCTTCTTGTAAGAGACCAGGAGTTAGACAGACTCTCCCTGACAGGTAAACAGATAGGGAGAGGGGTCATGGCTAAGTATTAAAGGTAGTGAATTTCCAAGGTAGCCACCTTCTCCCTCACCCTTCAGTAAAAGCCTGGCAGCTTAAAGCAAAGGCTATGTTAGCTTCTGTCTCCCAGGAGCAAGCCCAGTGTGGAGAGAGGGGCTCAACAAGTCCCAGGCCTGCTCAGGACAGGTTATGCAACAGCTCTGGGCCAATCAGCCATTCAGCTTCAAACTGACCAAGTCTAAATAAGGAAAAGCCCCAGGCTTCCATAAGAGACCAGATTTTTGGCTCTGAGTCCCTGAGCTGCTTTGCAGAGGGGTCATTTTCTCTGTGTGTCTGCTGTGTGTGTGTGTGTGTGTGTGTGTGTGTGTGTGTGTGTGTGTGTGTGTGTGTGTGTTTCCTCATCCCTGACAAACAGCTTCCTTTAACTGCTGATTCTGTGGCACTTGAAATGTCTCCCCTGCTACTAGCCAGGCTCCAGATTTTTTTCTGACTTTTAATTTTTTTAATGGCAGAAAAATTGAACATTGCTAAGGCCTCTAGGCTGTATCTTGGGGCTTGACTTGGTTCTCTTCTGAAGACCAAATCACTTGCTTGGCAGCTTACTGGCTGCTTTGTGCCTGTTTACCCTGAGTAGAGGGCTGTCAACTAAGCTGCCCCTTCTTTGGTGATGGATTGGACTACCCCCAGGGCTCTGCAGCGGTTCTAAACCCTTGAGGACCACTTTAAGAAAATACCATTACTCCTGGAGGGACCTCTGCAACCATACTTATTGATGAAGCCATGCCTTGCTTCAGGCAATGCATCCCAGTTTTAGAAGCCCATCCCACTATGGGCAACACAAGCCACAAGTCTCCCCTCTCCTTGCAGCCTGTCCCACTCTGTAGGGAAGATAGCATCTCCTCATTGACTTGGCAAAAAAAAAAAAAAAAAAAAAAAAAAAAAAAAAAAGCCCATGTGGTACAATGTAAGACTTCTGACTGGCTCATGAGTGAGTGAGGCCTGTGATTAATAGAATCCGAAGCGGTGCACATAAATGGCTGTGACTGGTAAGGCTGTGATCCAAACACGTGAGTCATACCTTTTTCCTATCTATATAAACAGGCTGTACTTCAGGAAGTACCCCTAGGATTGTACCATTGAGCCCCAAATTTAGATTTTCCGAAAAGTCTTTCTATTGCTCTCTTGTGAAGTGAGCTGCTGACACTGAATAGAGAAAACTCTGGCCTTCAAGACCCAGGTACCAGAGAGCAACAGCCAGAACTGCTTGGAGAATGACTCCAGAGGCTATAAAACTCCAGCAGCTCTGTAAGCCCTTAGTGTCTTTAGCACTTTCGTGGTAGCCAAAGAGTTTCAGAGAGTGTCTGAGAAATGATGATCACGGGTACTACAAAGGGTTACAGACATGGTAGACAAGTTGTGAACAGTAGAGACACTGAACCCTGCTTGCTGGAGGAGTTTCCAGGAGCTGCCAAGAGCTGAGTGGCAATCCCAACTCAACGCTCAGGGCCCACACTGACTGACTTCTAAGCTGCTGACTTTGAAGGCCTAGCTGCTGCTTTGACTTGAGCATCTATCTTGGATATATAAGTCTCTTGGCCTCCTGGCCTGGAGTTACATGGCTCTAAGGGTTAAAAGTTTAGCCATGGGCACAGAGGAGCTCAGGGCTGCCAAATCTAAGGAAGGTGCTCCTTGCCTATTAGTGATTTTTATCCAAATAGAGTAAAAGGATGCCGAGCAAGTCATCTACACTAAACTATTCCAAGTGGTATTATGTATTACACCCACACCACGTACAAGGGTATTCTTGAGTGATAATGATGGATCAAAATAATGTCAACAATGGCCCCAAATGTGCAACTGTAGTGTGGGATAATGGGGAAACTGCCAGGGGATGTAGAGGATGCATTGGACATTTCTGTCCTTCCTGCTCAATTTTGCTGTGAACCTAAACTGTAGCTTTTAAAGTATATAAAAACCTAAAACTTCACTAAAAAAAAGTATTGACCTTTTTTTTTTTTAAGTTGAAGGTTATTCTAACCATAGAAGTTATATTAAGAAGAGACAGAGGTGGTGGGAGAATCTATGGGTTTTAGGAAGAGTCTAAATCCAACATCAGAACAAGGCACCCACGCAGTGAGGAGCACAGCCGAGTCTTCTCCAGCGCTGTCTGCTTCTTGAGTACTTGTGTCTCAGCTGTGAGCTAGAGATTGCAGACACTGGGATCACAGCCATTGTAGCTGCCTTCTGGGACTTCCACGAATAACAGTATGTACAGAAGGGATAGAGACAAGAACAGCCAGTGCCACTCAGGAGGGACATGCCAGAATGTGAGGAGGGTGCGGGCAGGAGTGCTGGCCAGTCCACAGGGGAATGAGGAGGCGAGCGGCTGACACAGTGGAGAAATGATCCAATGTGCCGAAGATGACTGTGGTGGTTTATATATGCTCAGTCCAGGGAGTGGCGCTATCAGAAGGCGTGGCCTTGTTGGAGTAGTATGGGCTTTAAGACCCTACTCTTAGCTGTCTGGAAGCCACTCTTCTCCTGGCAGCCTTCAGATGAAAATGTAGAACTCTCAGCTCCTCCTGGACCATGCCTGCCTGGATGCTGCCATGCTCCCACCTTAATGAAGATAATGGACTGAACCTCTGAGCCTGTAAGCCAGCCCCAATTAAATGTTGTCCTTTATAAGAGTTGCCTTGGTCATGGTGTCTGTTCACAGCAGTGAAACCCTAAGACAACAGCATATGGGGAAGGATGCAGGTGCTGGCGGTAAGGGTTGCTCCCTTGATGGAGGTCTAAGAGAACAAACCCCCAGGAGCTGCATTCTGAGTGACACTCCAATCATAGATTTTCAGAGAAGTAACTTACTACATGTGGACTCCATTGGACTTTCTAGGGGCTCGGGAATTAGGGAGAAACTCACAGATGATGAAAATGGAATGTTACTGTGCTTTTTATGCCCGTAAGTGGCCATACATCTGCACTAAGCACCTGTTCTAGTAAGGGGACTGATGTTTCCACTCAACCATACTTTCTATTTCCGGGCCCTCTCCATCCAGTTGGCTGACCTCACATTGAGAGGACAGAGAAGACACAGAGGAGGATGGTTAAGGCTGCAAGTTCAGAGCCCTGGCTACTCAGGCAAAGATCAGATTAACAGTCAGACCCTACAATGGAAATGAAGGGTGAGAGGTAATGAAGACAGGAACTGGATGAGTGGAGACTATGAGATGAGATACTCAAGAATTATACAGCACCATTCTTCAGTGTGTTTCAGGGTGTTCAGGTGCAGGTCTTTAACTGCTCCTCGATTCATACAGTTCCCAAAAGTGTTAACTCTGGGTACCAATAGCTGGATGCTCAAGGTATGCTGTGAGGATTCGGTAAATTCATACGTGCGTGAGCACTTACCAAGCAGCTTGGCTCACAGTGACCATTCAAACAGATTAGCTATTGTTGCGTTTGTTTCTAGACTTGGAGAGAAGTACTGGAGAGAAGCACTTGGAAAGAAGAAAGGGAGGTAGCCTGCAGCACCCATGAGCATCAGAGACAAATGTGTGGCTTTGGCAGTGTGATTAGAATTCTCAACAAGCACTATGAGGAGCTCAGTGCCTTCACTTTTCATTCTAGCCTGGCCAGAAAACCCTGACAGCTAAGTCTCACCCACCCGACTGGTGTTTAGAAAGCCACAGAAGGCTGCCCAGGAGTAGGTCTCTGCCTGTTCTGTCACAGTGTGGGCCTGAGAACCATTGCCCAGTTGCCCTATCTGGCCAGGGTGCTTTCCCTCAGCAGGTGGCCTGCGATCAAAAGTTGCTTTCTTCTTACAAAGGGACACTTGGCCTGAGGAAATCAAGTTGCTGTTATCTTGGCACAGGCAAACAGGGAGCTCACTTCAATCTCCTTGGTTTAATAAAGGAGCAGCTTCCAGACTTAGCTTTGGAATTCACACCCCAAACGCCTAAGCAAGGAGAGGATTTTACTGATTGGTTGTAGGATGAAACTGTGCCCAATTCACCATGGTCACAAACGGAAGAACCCCAGCCTGTCAGTACTGTAAGGAAATGAGTGTTTATAAAAGTAGACAGACCCGAGAGCCTAGAAAGTGCCACGTTGTCATACGGAAGCAGCTCTCCTGCTACCAATCATGTTTGTGGGGTTAGGGGTGAAAGGTTTGGAAGTCTGGGGTCTCTTTTCTGTTTTAGTAAAGAGCTGTCTCTTTTCAATTATTTGAATACCAGAATTCAGATGCTCTGGCTCAGCCTGGTTCATTTCTGGACTTGAAAGTATCCAGAAACATTGTTCATTTGCTCAGAAACATTAAGGACTTGTCGTATGCTGGCTGCTGGGCTGAACCCTGGATGAATTGTCTGTTCTCTGGGGTGCCTGACACCAGATGGGGGCACAGACATAGAAAAGTAAAATAAAAACATACTATAGATTCTGCTTTGTAAGAGTACGGGGCTTCACAAGGACTGACATGAGGATCTATAACCCAGACCTTGCCATCTGATGACTATACCATCGTTTTCCCTGGCATATCCGCCTGTGGTCCATAGGGTGCCTGCTCCTTAGGAGAGCTGTGAATGCAGCCCAACACAAACTCATACACTTGCTCAAAATCTTCTGGAAACTTTGTGATTTTTTTTTTTTTGAAACAGGATTCTAGATCATGAGCTTTGCTGGTGACAACATTGTGTCCCAATATCAAAAGACTGAGCACTGATGACAAGTTTCCCTCTCCCCAGGAAAGTTGTGTTATGAAAAAAGTAGTAAAAGGTAGGAACACTTTTAAAACAAAATGGAATTTGTCTCTGTGGTCAAAACTCTCACCAGTGAGAGAGAGAGACTCAGAGGCAGAAATTTTCTTTGTACTTTTTATGGCCTCTTCTTAAGAAAGCAGTACCAGGACCCATGTTTGTCCCTCAAATATCACCACTTCTATGCCGAGTGTCTTATCCAAAGTCACTCAAAGCAACAACTTTCTCTTTAGTCAGGGGAATTCAGAAAAGTGAGGTGTTCTGCTTGTTTTCACCCTGTCTCTACACTAAGGGCAAGGTTTATTCCAAAATTCATACTACATTTCACAGGAAGGTGATGTCAGAAGTGTATTCTTAACATAGCATCATTTATCTATCTGGTAAGGAGTGTTAACCGGGTTTCCTGGATATGAGGAAGAAGGTCTCCGGTTGGTTCGGTAGCATCTGCTAAAATTAGGCATTATCTCAGCTGTCAGGATCTCCCACTTTTGTGGCAGGGGAAGATCTTTTGTGAGAGGCAAAGGGTTCTGGTTCTTGTATTTTTACCATTCATTTCTGGCTAAGAGTGACTTCACTGGATGATCGAGACCACAGAGAAAAGGGGAAACACTCTTCCTGCTCCAGGTGTCCTGGAAAGAGATTCGAACTCTATCACTGCCACTGGTCATAGCCAAAACTGGCTCGGGTCTTCCTGTGGCTCAAGTCCTGCCAAGAGCAGACATTCATTTTTACAATAAACCAAACTAGAAACAACAACAAAATGGCATTAGTCACAGAGGTCAACAGTACATTCAAATCACAAATGCGGCGTGGAGGAGCCAAGCCACAAGCCTAGAAGATATAAGGCATAGCTTTGCTGTGCTCTCAGAGTTAGTAACTTCACACCAGCCACAACCTATCTTACAGTCACCGCTCTCCCAGACCTTAGGAATGACTAATACATTAAATCCAACCAAAGGGACAAGGGGCGTGAGGAGGACGGTCCTGTGGGCTGAAGGGTCACAGAAGACATGAGACCAGGGACGAGTCTTTGGAGCCCAGAAAGGAATGGGCTTCAGGATGAATGGTTGCAACTCAGATGAGGTTTTCAGGGACTTGAGTCAGGGATTTGAACTGAATATCTAAGGGATACAGCACATTAATTTAATGATGTCAGAGACAGCTCACCTTCCTATTATTATTAAACTCTAAATAGATATAAACTGGGAAGTATTTGTTTTTATAAAATGAACAAAACAATTTGAGTGGAAATATGCCAGTATGCTTTTTTTTTAAAAGATGACTTAGCCAAATAAAAACAAAGGCACTCATTCACTGTGTCTACCAATGTCAGGCAAGGCTGTGGTACTGAAACACAATAGGAAAGACAGTGTATAAGGTTCTAGCCTATGTGGCAAACATTGTGCTAGATAAAACAGAGAAGAAAGAAAGGAAAGAAGGAAAGCAGGCAGAGAAGAGGTGAAAATGAAACTAAGCTATTCACTGGAACTCCTAGCTCACACTTGAGATGTCAAGGAAAGGTTCTTAGGGGCAAGTGACCTTTAATAAAAATAAGGGTTGCCCGTGGTGGCACATGCCTTTAATCCCAGCATCTCAGAGCAGAGGAATTCCGGTTTCTATGTGTTCCAGACCAGCTAGAACTATAAAGTCTAAAAAAAAAAAAAAAAAAAAAAAAAAAAAAAAAAAAAAAAAAAAAAAAAAAAACCAAAGAAATGAAACACTTTTTAAATGACAGGACAAGAGGCATACAGAGTCAAGTTAGGGTGATAGGGTCACTCTAGGCAAGAGGAGAGGCATAAAGACCCTAAGGAGACATGGGTATTATATAGGTACTAACAAAGTACTACATCTAACATTGTTGCTGTGATTTAAAAATAAAGCAAAACCAAAAACAACAACAACATAATACCCTGACAAAAGCCATGTAGGGGACAGAAGGGTTATTTTGGCTCACAGTCTGAGGTGAATCATGGTGGGAAGGTCTCAGGAGCAACAGGAGGTTTTAAAGGGCTAGACATGGTGCGCCTACAGTGAGGAGGAGGGGCATGGTGAACCCTGATACTCAGCCAGCTTCCCCAGGGAATGAGATACCCTCCTTTAGGGTGGGTTTTCTCCCTTCCGGCAATCTTTATTGCCCTTGAAGACATACCTAGAGTGTGTCTCCTTGGTGATTTTAAACTGATTCCCATCAGTTTAACAATCGAGATTATTATCACAGGGCCAGCAAGATTGCACAGCCTGATTATCTGAGTTTTACACCTGATACTTGAATGATGGAAGGAGACTGATTCACACAAGTTGTCCCTTGACCTCCACATGGGGGCTGTGACGCAAATACATCCACAAACATACTCATGTGCGTGCGCACATGCCCATGCACATACAGGCAGAATCACTGACATATAATCAAAGGTTAATATCACTGCTGTACAGCCAGGTGGTGAAATACTGTTTGTGAGTGTGCATGAGACTGTTTCTGAAAGAGGTTAGTATTTGCCTCAGAAAATTGTGTAAAAAGATGTCCACTCTCACCAGTGGAGGATAGCATCAGCCAATTCTTCGAGCACCTGAACAAAGGACAGAGAAAGGAAGGATTTCTTTTGTCTGGCCTGGGACATCTATCTTCCACCATCCGCTCAGTGCTGAGCCACATCAGCATCACTGGCTCTCAGATGTGATGTTCATCACACTCCCAGCTCCCTCCTGCTGGTGCCATTTCTCCGGACTCCTTAACTAACGTGGTTATGGATCCCCCCACCCGCACCCCGATCCCTCTGAGTGCCTCAACAAATTACTCACCAATCTAAAATTGGTTTTCCTTGGCTAAATGGGCAAAGAAGGGATCCTGTTTCACAAACCACTAGATGCACAAAACATTATGGGAGATATACAGAATTTTAAGGGGCATTAGTAGAATTATTAGCCAGATGCCAACTGTGTGTATAAGCTGTATTTTCTTCTTTAGTGGTCTCCATTTCGTAAATTGGTTCGAACCAGTCGTTCAAACTGTATTTTTGTGCCAGAAAATGGCTATGGCTGTGCTAGTAAGCCCTGTGTGGGACTGTTTATAAAAGAATAATAAAGTCAGGCTTGTGTCTTAATGTCCATTTTATATGCATGGCTTGAGTTGAGTCCTTTATACATAATTCATGTGGTCATTTACAGGCTTTTACATGACTTCTCCATTAAGAGTTAACTAAAGAAGAGTATGTTTATCAGCCACAGTCACCAGGATATTATGCAAATCTTTCTATCTCTAAGCCAACAGAAAGGGGTTTATGTTGATTAATTTAAAAGATGGGGGCATTCACATCTCTCTTGATGTTACGTGTCATTAATTAATGTGGCTAGCTGAAAATAATTTTTGAAGGATAAATGTGTTTGCACATTACCTTTGGGTATGAAAATACTGTATCATTCTGAGAACAATCCCATGAATAAATGAAAAATATCTGATTTCATTCACTTCAGTTTCTCTCCTCTAAAAGGGTAAATAAATGGTGAATATAGTGTGAGATAACATCAGAAGACCTCCCCACACTCCCTTTCTCCCTCTGGTTTGGGTCTTGCTATGTAGCCCTGGCTTCCCTGGTACTTTTCATGTAGTTCTATGGATGACCTTGAAGATCTAGTAATGCTCATGCCTTGGCCTCTCAAGGGAACAACCATTATATCTAGCTACCTTTAGCCCAGTTAATTAACAACCACTTAACTTCTTGCAATATCAGCTTATTTGTATAGATAATAGTCAAGGATATGGAAGAAATATGGCAAATTGTGCACTTCTGTGTACACACACACACACACACACACACACATGCATTATCACACACATACACAACATGATATTTCATCGGAGTTGGCTCATGTGACTGTGAATGCCAAGAAATCCCACAATCTTCCATGTGCTACTTTGCGATCCATGAAAGCTGGCCACACCATTCAATCTGAATCCAAAGGCCCAAGGACTAATAAAAGAAGATATGGGTAAGACAGAAGAAGTCTAATTCCCCCAGGTAAAAACATTTCACAAAAGTGCGTCTCTGATATCTAAGGGTAGGAAAGAGTGGGGACCTCAGTTCAAGAAGTGAGAAAGAATCCAAGCGTAACAATGCACTCTATAATCCCAATGCTCTGGAAGCCAAGAGAGACTATTGAGCATCTATTTATTCTATGGTACCAGACTTGAGGTCATTTTCTTAAAAATGTTTAGTCTACGTCTCAATTAAATTCCCACCACATAGAACTTAAAAGGGCAGCTGGAATCAGCTCACAACGAGCCCCAAGACAAGATTTTAAAAGAGCAAACGACTAACGATCTTGGGGTAGAGAAATAGCTGTTCTCAGCGGATAAAGCAGCTGTTGGAGATGACAGAGGAAAGAGACTAGAGTGGAAGAAAACAGCGCTGGGGACCACACCGCCTGAACTGAAACAGTGATGTGGGAGTTGGGAGAAAGAGCAGATGTAAGAGACTTTGAGGAAGAAGAACTCAAGGCCCTCAGTGGTCAGGGTTATAGAGTAAGGGAAGTGGCAGAGACATGACCTGGGGTTAGCTGTCTGGGGAATCTGAGGTCCAATGAGCTCATTTCGGTAACACACAGGCCTATATTAACTACCTGGGGTAAATAATGTCACTTTCTAGTGAAATAGCCCATGATGGGAAGTGCAGGTGATGAGGGACAGGCAGTGGAAGGAGTTTTGTCTGAGGCCGTGTTAAGCCTAGATGACTCCATCACATTTGCCTCATCTGCTAGCTGTTTTAAAAGCAAGCAGGGTGAGCATTCCTCAATCAAGTCAAAGGAGGGTGCCATGTCTTCATAAGATGTCCCAGTTACACTGATCCTTCCTCCTCTGCTCTTCTATGACACACTCTCTTCTGAGCCTGCTTTCCCTTTGTTTCTCTTATCACTCTGAACTTCTTTGAGAGTAAGAACTAGGCACCACCCTCCACCAGAAAGCCCAAGGCCTGGAATAGAACATATATCTGACAAACACTAAGGCCTCCAGACGCTGCTGCCAGTGCTGATGGATGACAGGTGATCCTTCTACCCTTCCATGTGCCAGCTCAGTGTTGTGCATTGAAGGTACCAAGACAACCCGGGAGCTTGTCCCCAAGGAATGCAGAAGCCAGAGTGACTGAGAAGAAAATTACCTCTAATGCAAAACTGCATTCAGGGAGATGGGAGGATTTTAAAAGGTGGAAACTGGAGTGAATGACATTAGACCCAAACTCTGAAGACTGGCCAGACAAGAAACTGAGGGGTTACTGTGGGCAGATGAGCAAGGGCACAAAATGATAAGATGCATGCAGGGAAGGGGTGTGTGTGTGTGTGTGTGTGTGTGTGTGTGTGTGTGTGTGTGTGTGTGTGTACCAGCCCATTAAACACATTGAAGGTTCCTCACACGAGGCACCAAAGTCTAACTCAAAACACCAGTGATGCATCCCTCTCACATTAAAGAAAGAAACCGAAGCAACCCCCCCCCCCTTGTTTGTGCCATTTAATGAAGATCAAGCCCAGATCTGAATTCTCTACTTCCTTCTTCTGTCCTCTGTCTGTCGTACACAGCCGAGCCTGTGCCTTCCTGAAGGCTGCCTTAGGAATCCGTTCCCATGTCTGAGAGTATGTATGTCTGCAACTGTGGGAATGTACCTGTCCATGTAAGTCGCCTAACAAAGGACTCACATGGGGGAAGAAATGGAAAATACTTTACAGAACTCTTTTACAGAGTTTCTCAAGGGATTAAGTCACTGACCCAGATAACGAACAGTACTACAAACATCATTGTTGGTCAAGCAGTAGCCATATATTGTGTTCATCATCTATGGTGGACACTCATTAAATAAGATTGCTTTCAATATCTATTTTTGCATCTTCAGCAAATGATTAGAAAACACCTGCAAACATCTATTCATTACTCTTGGGCCAGGGACATGGATAAGTACATAAGTTAAGATTATAGCTACACATTAGCTTAGGTTGCAAAAGTTGACCAGATGGGAAATCCAGGGCAAATAAGGTTGGTTATTACATTGTTCTCCTGAAGGCAAGCTCAACAAGCAAACTGAGTATATAGAAATCTGAAATGTGTTGTTAACTACAGGTGGGACGTCCAGACTCTTAGAATGTAAGAGATACTTCAAAACGTTGCATCCCCATATGAGTGTGCAACATTGTTTAAAAATTAACACATAATTGTATGTTTAATGTAAGGTGTGACCTATATAATATAAAGCAACCAGATCAGAAAGATAGTCATGTTTATTACATCAATCTGTTATTTCTTTATGCTGGGAATTGTCCTCGTTAAAACTTTAAAAGCCCCATAGACTTTATAAATCCAAACAATAAAAGTTTAGTCTCTTTAAAATATCTAGTCTCTTTAAAAAATCCAAATTCCTTCTAGAAGTTCCAAGCCTTTTAACTGTTAAGTCCTATAAAAGTCAAAATTAAGTTAAATACTTTCTTCAAGAGGGAAGAACCAGGGCACAGTCCCAAACGATTAAAGCAAAACCTAACTACAACAGTGTAAATAATGCAATATCCAGTGTCTGGCTGGCATCCACTTCCTATCTTCTGGGCTCCTTCAAAGGGCTTATGCCATTTCTCCAGCCCTGGCCTCTGCAGCACACCCGGCCTGTCTTCTAGGCTTCAGGTGGTGCCACGCCACTGTTGATACTGTTCTTGGTGGTCATTCCATGGTACTGACATAAATGCTGGGTCTCTGCTTCAACTTGGCTGCACGGTCACCAATAGCTTCTCCTTGGCTCTCTTCAGGGACACCTACCTTGCCACTCAGTGCCAAACTTCAACTGCTCTCCATGACCCCTTCATGCCTTCAAACCCAGAACCACCTGGGTGACTCTTACACTACTAAGTTTGGCTGCCAGCAGACAGCTTCCGGAACACAGCTTGTGTGCGCTGACACTATGGAAACACCTCCCAAAAGACGTTACATCAATGATCTGGTCTCTTAATCACCACCAAGGCCTCAGCTCCAGCTGAGCAGCATCAATTATCCCAACAAAGCGAAGGTTCCACTTTAGTGGTCCTGGTCTCCTTGTAAATCATAGCTCCGGCTGACCAAACACATTGTATTCTTCACACAAGAGGTACATTAGGGTCTTTGTTTTCCTCTGAAACTCTACAACCCAGGCTTCCATCTGCACTGCCCTCACCATTCTTAACAAGCTCCTACAGAACAGCATACTAAGCTTTGAACACTCACTGGCTTTTCTCAAACAAAGTTTCAAAGCCCTTCCACAATCTCCCCCAAACCAACATGGTCAGGTCTGTTCCAGCAATACCACACTATCCTGGTACTAATTTCTGTCCTAGTTATGTGTCTCAAACACTGTTCTATTGTTATAAAGAGCCATCATTACCAAAGAACCACTTATACATGGAAACATTTGATAAGAAGCTTGCTTACGGTTTCAGAGGCTTAGTCCATAGTACCATGATGGGGAGGCATGGCAGGCACAGCGCCGAAGTGGCTAAGAACCGCATCCTGATCCAGAGTCAGAGTGCAAACCTGAGCCAAGTATGGGACTTTGAATCCTCAGGGCTTACCTGACCAAGCCCGCTCAGTCAGTCAACAGGTTCTCCAGCACAGGAGTGAGGATTAAAAAGAAAAAAGACAGTTAGACAACATTGTAGCATGACCCCAGTCAATTCTGAGACTGAAGGCAAATTTAATTTTTCCAATTCGCTTTTATGCCATGTTCATTACATGCAGGTATTAACGGTGAGCAGTACAACAAGGAACTAGCAAGGCAGTAAGCAGAGTCCCATGGTCACTCCCGTGACAGTTGATTAAAAGGGCTTGTCATAACGACCAAAATACTTGAGCCTACTTCCTTGTTCAATCCCAAAATCTTGCCTGAAGCCTACTTCTTTGGTTCTA
This sequence comes from Mastomys coucha, assembly GCF_008632895.1. Lineage (NCBI taxonomy): Eukaryota > Metazoa > Chordata > Mammalia > Rodentia > Muridae > Mastomys > Mastomys coucha. The sequence continues at coordinate 18,438,216 of NW_022196898.1, forward strand.
CCCTAAAACCAGATTCTTACTTCCTGGTCCTTGGCCAATGTTAGGCCCCTGCCTGAACTTACTTCTTTGTCATGGCCAGTGTCAAATTCCTGCCAAGCGGCGCCCCCAAAAGCTCTCCACATCTTACTTCCATAGTTCCTCCTACAAGGTCATATCTCCTAATCCTTCTAAGCCCATCAAAGAATTCCACTTTCTAGTGACTAAGGATTCAAATATATGAGCCCGTGGGAGCACCTTATTCAAACCACCACATTAGGGTTACTATTGCGTGATGAAACACCATGACCAAAAGCAATCTGTAATGGAAAGGGTTTATCTGGCTTACTCTTCCACATCACAGTCCATCACTGAAGGAAGTCAGGACAGAAACTCAAACAGGGCAGGAACCTGGAGACAGGAGACAGAGGCCATGGAGGAGTACTGCTTACTGGCTTGCTTTCCAGGGCTTGCTCAACCAACTTTCTCACAGAAACCAGGACCACCAGCTCAGGGATAGCACCACCCAACATGGGCTGAAACATGATTTACCTCCTTCTTTATTTGTAACACTTAGCATTTAGTTCGTGCCATTCTGAGATGATGGTGAATTGCATACTAGTTCCATACTACAGATGATTTGCGCATTACTTTCATTTAGATGTGGGGTGCAAAGCATCTTATTTCTGCTCCCAAATAACTTCCACTATTTCTTTTTTTTTTTATTAGATATTTTCTTTATTTACATGTAAATTTCTCCATTCCCAGTTTCCTCTCCAAGAAACAAAGAAACAAACAAAAACAACAAAAACAAACACCTGTTGCCTCCCCCCACCCCATGCCTGCCACCCCACCCTCTCCCACTTATTGGCCTTGGCATTCCCCTACACTGGGGCACAGAACTTTCACAGGGCTGAGCTCCTCTCCTCCTATTGATGATCAAATTGCAATCCTCTACTATACACATGCTGCCAGAACAATCAGACCCCTCCATGTGCAGTCCTTGGTTGGTGGTTGAGACCCTGGGAGCTCTGAGGGTACTAGTTAGTTCATATTGTTGTTCGTCCTAAGGTGCTGCAAACCCCTCAGCTCCATTGGTCCTTTCTCTAGCTATCTCCTTATTTCTTATTATATAAATAATTATATAATCACTATGTAAGCACATATGATTATATGTATGTTTTTCTGCTTTTTCATTAGCACATGTTAGTCATATATAATAGGTATCGTAACATTTTATATGTATACAATGTACTTTGATCAGATTCATCCCATTCTCCTTTGTTGTGTTCTGACCATTCCCACTGATCCCCTCTTCCCAAATAGCCCTCTTCTTTCGTGTCATTAAAAAAAAAAAAGACCCAATGAACATTGCCAGGGTCGCTCATAGGAACACAGATGAGGGGTTATTTACAGGAGCGTGGGCAACTGAAGTGAAGAAAATGTCTCTCCTTCCCAATATTGACCATTAACTTCACGCAGGAAGAAAGGTCTCCCTCTTTTCCTGACTGCTACATTGTTTCTTACCCTAAGCTTTGTAGGAGTCATATAGATATCCCATGCAGTGGCCACTCAACAGTCATTGTTGCCACTATAGAGTTTCTGCAGCTACTTCTGCCCACTGGGGGGTGGGGGAACCCCTCTGGCACCAGCACCAATCTATTAGCATAGGCATTGTTATTTAAACAACTTGACAAAAACATCAGGACCATTTAGCAAATACAGAATAGCTTCCCCAATTGGGTGTATGGTCTCTAGCCATGAACTCTTGACCCAGTTTACAGTACCAGATGAGACTTCCCTCTCATGATGCAAATCTCAATCTAATCAGGAAGCAGTCAGTGACCCTGTGACAGACCTACCACTATTGCTTCTGTGGACACATCTTGCCTGGATGGTCAGGAGAGCTGCTTCTAGGGTCCATGCCTAAGAAAGAATATTGATGACAAGCACATTCTAGTAATCTAGGGCCTACCCAGCCAGGAGGACACTTCCATACTAGGTCTAGCTTTATTTCTCTCTTCCTTGAGGCCAGAACATCATGTCTCTGCAATAAGGTCTTAATATCTAGCTATAGCAGGCAACCACCAATAGTGGCAATTGCTTGTACTGTTGGGGGCTCAGTAGGACTCCTGACCAACAACTCAAAGGAGGCAGCCTACCCTGAAAACTGAGATTTTCATTGGATAATTTAGATTCTGGAAGCACAATTATCAACCCACACAGAGTAACTCATTCCAATTCTTTTGTTATTGGTGGTTGTGGTCTGCTGTTTTTTGTTGTTTGTTTATTGAAATAGGGCCTCAGTAGATAGCTCTGGTTGGCCTGGAATCTATTCTGTTGATCAGACTGCCTTTGAACTCATACAGATGAGTCCACCTCTGTCTCCCAAGTGCCGGGGTTCAAGACACGTGCCACTGGGCCTGACCCATTCCTTTTTATTAAATATTTTTATTAATTATTTTTAAAAAACTATTTTAAAAATTAGTTTGCTGAGGTTTAGACGTTCTTACAGCTTTTTCTTACATCATTAGTTTTAGTTGCCCCTCCCAAGCCATCCCTTTCTTACCTTCTTGTCCCCACTTCAAACTTTCCCACCCAAAGTACAAACTCCTCTTCAGAATTTGGTGTGTTTTCTTAAGAGTTTTTTTAAATATATCTTTGGATATAACTATAATATAACATTAAATATTGCCTTTGTCATCCTGGGAACAACGTTATAATTGGAGCTGGCATCTGGTTTAGATCTCAAGATATATAATATATATATTCATGTAAACCACCATCATGGCTATGTATACTGGTAGTGGAGTGAAGACAGGCAGAGATAGGCAGATCTCAATCACTCCCATATATATCCCATATATATCTCCCATACTACCAAGAAAACCTGAAACAAACCTTCTGTCTTCTTTTCTGTTGTTGGCCTAAACATCACAAATTTTGGAGATCACACAGATGAGCCTCTCACTAGCTTTGCTGTGGATGGCACTCAGCTACATGGCTTATGCTGGTAACTGTGGCCCAGGTTACTTTTCCAGGACTTGAGAGCCACTGTAGTTAAAAATACTGACTCCGGGCTTAGACCTGCAAATGTCTGTCTGATATTATGGCTGAAACATCTCTGACTTCAAACTATACCTGTCTCTTTTGTGACCTTAACCTACCAGCCACCAAAATCAGAAATACAACATGCTAAAGGAACACCCTAGTTCCTGAGAGATCTTCTCTACTTCCCAGAAAAGACACAAATAGTTCTCCATTTTAATTAGCCTCCTTTGCTTCCTCATTATTCCCACTCTGTACCTGTAGTGCCTCAACTCCCTGGAGGGAAGATGCGGATTTGTGAACAGGGTCTCCCTCATCTTCATTGTTTGGCCACTGGATGAACCTTTTTCCTCTCCTGCCACTGTTGAGTCATTGGCTTTATGGAGCTGCCACAGGACCAAACAACTCTCTTTTGGATGCCATGGCCACAAATAATGTGTCATAAGACTCTTCTACAACTGAAAACTTCTACAGCCATTTAAAGTGGAAAATGGCCACTCTGTTCTTTAATCAGTTGCTTTTGCCAACTCTACCCAGAGCTATAAAGAAGACAGTCAAGGTCCCAAGCCTCATTGCTCAGCAAATATTTCCGGCAGTGATCACTGTAGAACTAGAGCTACTTCCCAGGCCTCTTGGCAGGGAGCTCCAGGACCACAGGGACAAAATTTCCTCACTGCTTTACTGGAATCCCAGGAATGCCAGTGCCCACAGCCCCAGCCTCCAAGTCTGACTACACTAACACCTCTGGAAGCTTTCTCTTTGCTTTCTGGGAATCAGAGATCACTTAATCTCCTAAACCTTTATATTCTTTCTTTTATTTTTATATTTTTATGTGTATGGGTACTTCATCTGCATGTATGTATGTGCACCACATGCTTGTCTGGTGCCTGTGGAGATCAGAAGAGGGCGTTGGCTCCACTGGAACTGGAGTTGCAGATAATTGTGAGCTGCCATGTGAGTGCTGGGAATTGAGAATTTCCAGAGATAACTGATGAGAAAACTAATGAACTAGAATATGGATCCGAATATATGTATATTTATCTTCACAGTGCAGCACAGAACTACAAAAATAGAAATCAAGAGAAAAGGATATGAAGATCTACCATATATTCAATCTGTGACAAAAAGAATCTACATATAATGGAACACTATCTGAAGAGAAAATGGCTGAAGGGGTTTCAAAACTGGCCAATGATACCAATCCATGATTCAAGAATCACCGTAACACCCAGTCAAATTAGCTATTTTAACATATATAATATATAAAATAAAATATGTAAAATCATTATAATAGAGGCAAAGGTGTATCCTTAAAAATATCTAGGTAGGATAACCCAAACTAGCTGCAAACGAGTACCTGTTAATCTCTTAACAAGTAGACTGAAAGAAGATTAGAGCCACCTCAAATTTTATACCCAACAAACATATCCTTTAAGAAAGAAGGTAAGATAATCAGTCTGAGATAACAAAGCCTGAGAAATGTTCCCATCATAACATCTATGTGAAAATGAATTCAAAGGACTATACTTTTCACTGTAGAATCATTTCCAAGAAGAGGGCTTAGCTGTGGGAAGAGATAAGAACAAAGAAACCAGCACATGTTTAAACCTAAATCAGCACTGTTGAGTATAAACAATTATGCCTTAGCTGGGCATGGCAGCACAGCCTTTAATTCCAGCACATGAAGAAGAGACAGGTATGTCATCATGAGAGTCTGAGGTCAGTCTGATTTACATAGCAAGTTCTGAGCCAGCCAGAGCTACATAGTACAGCTTTGTTCAAAACAATTAAAATTAAAATTCAAAAACATGTCTTGCTGCTTCAAAATACAGAGAAATTATATATATATATAATTATATATATGTATATATATGTATATGTATATGTATATGTATATGTATATGTATATGTATATCACTTGGTAGAGTGTTTGCCTTGTCTGTATGAGTATGAGACCTATTTATAACTTGGACCTGAAATACTTCTTAAAATGGTTTAGTTTCTTTGAAGACACAAGTAATAAAAGGCTCATTATAGAAAGAACAAAGAAATTTTTTAAAGAAAGGGACACGCCACACACCACACACACACACACTTGCACATATGAAACTCAAAATCACTCATCCCTTCCTCAAAAACACAGAACATGGCTAAGTGTGTATGATCCCAGAAGTCTGGGATTCTCCAAAATAGACAAGCTGTACTTCTGAGGATGGAAGTGTCCCAGCACCATATAAGAATGATCGGTGCCGGAAAGTTTTCAGGCAGCAGGTAGTTTATTAAGAGAGGTCTTGCAGAGCAGCAAAAAGGAATATAGTGGGAGTTGAGAGCCTCTAATCTCTTCTGGACCTTGACATAAATCACCAGTTTGACTTTAGCAGGCCACCTCTTCACTCTGGATCGTATTACGTTACTACCTCCCTTGAACAATGGGTTTGGAAATGAAGCCCTTTAAGGTTCCTTCCAATAAGGAAAACGCATATCTTTATGATTACTTTTAAAGTGCAATTTAGAGAATCAGTCTCAGAAAATATCTATAGACACAGCCTGTATGGTTGGAGCAGTTTGTACCATCAGAGCAAATGGCTCAAAATGGCGAGCACTTCTCCAGACCTGCTGCATCTATGCACAGCCCTGTCGTAGTTTTCATAGTACAATTTTAAACAGTAGCTATTATATGGATGTCATTTCTACATTTCTGCTTCCCGAGCTCCTCTGACACCTCTATTTCCATTCCCGAAAGCTCCAGAAATAGCTTGCCTCACTTCACATGTCCGTGTTTATTAGCACTGAGGCAGAGGATGCTCATCTGAACTGGCAGAGATTAAATAATTGAGACAGACATAAAAGCTTTTTATGCTAGTGTTCTTCTGTTTAATGCCTTCCTGACCCATTTTGGGGTTCACAGAGACATGCTGGGACGCTGTTCACAAGCCATTTGTACCGACTCTTTGGCTAGCAAATGAAGTATCCTTGAAAGGTGGCAGTTGCACATCCATATCGGTAAAATTCAGACTCTGGAGCTCTGTGCTTGATGTAGGAGCCGCTGTGGATGCTGGGAAATATGCCAGCTCCTCTGTCAGAGCAGCCAGTGCTCTTAACTGCTGAGAGCGCTGTCTCGCCAGCCTCCTACCTTGGTGTTGCTGTTTTGCTTTGGCTTTTTAGTTGTACGTTGTTCATGTGTTTTTGAAAACTGCTGAGCTAATATAATAAGCAAAATATATTCGTTTCTTAAACTTCCGTTTACTTCTTTGGTGTGAACTATGTAGGGTATACCTTCATGCCTTCGTATTCTGTCCTGGAGGTAGTAAGTAACCTTTAGGTACCTTTGCCCACTGTAATGCCTCCCTTTCTATCCAGGCTGTACTTAGGCCGGCATTGGGGAAGGAATCAAGTAACAGACTCTTTGGCCTTTTGTTTGCTTTTTAAAATTTGTTTGTTGTTTTCTTAGACCAGCTATCCTTGAACTCAAAATCCTCCTGTTTCAGCCTTGAACACTGGGATTCCCTGCATGCGCTAGGGTGTCCAGCTGTCCTTGGCCATTTCAAAAGTAAACAAATGCAGAAAAGAGGCGGTCGGCAGTCCTGAGTAACCTGATGCCCACCCTCTGTCTCCCCACCGCCTTGCTCCCCTCCCCCACTCCAATGCAGTTTTACTTTGGTTGGCTGCTATTCTCTAATTAAGTTGCAATCGCCATTATTTGCACAAGTCTACATTGACTTATGTTGTTCATTTGAGGGGTACCAGTTATGGTGAGCAAATCCAGGGTTTTTAATGTGTGCTAGATCAGTGCCCAACCACTCAGACACACACTTAACCCTCTAAAGAAGGCAGCTTTGTGCACACGTGCCGTGCCAAGCAACTATTTTTATAAATAGTTCATCAAGCAATTCCCTCTTATACAGTCTCCCTTTTTTGCTATGCCCACCCAGAGTTTGTTCAGAAATCAAAGCAGGGAAAGAGCTGTCTGTGTCTCTGTACGCATGTTATGAGATATAATTCAAATAATGCAAAAATAGTTAAGGAAGAAAAGGGAGCAAATTTAAAATAAATATGTGCAGTTTGGAGCTTCCAAACTCTGGCATTTCCTTCCTTTCCTGAGCTTATTGTGTAGCCTGTGTCCTTTGCCCAGCCTTTTTCCTCCAATGCTTCCTCCCTCCCTCCCCCAGTGTAGAAGCCTTTGTTTGAGTCCCTGATATACCCCCAGGTGCGGAGGAGCCCTGCCTGGCACACAGTGCACATGTTTGGTGGCTTTCTGCGGAATGACTCATTGCTCGAACAGGCACTCCAGATGCCTTCCTTACCCTGACTCCCTCCCACCTCCTTCTGCCCAGTTCCAAACTTGAGTTTATCCAACACTCATTTTTCTCGGCTTCTGCTATTC
>NW_022196898.1:18445757-18470216 GCF_008632895.1 Mastomys coucha
CGGGGGGGGGAATCAGACTCCCGCCAAGTGGGACCGCCAAACCTTACACAGGCTCCGCGTTTAGCTCCTGGTTTAGCTCCAGGTGCCACGACAGGAAGTTGCACACAGGGATCTTCAAACTCAGCTGTGGCCACAGCCGTGACTCTGACAGTTACCAGCAACTTTTGTCGTGGGTTCTCACCACTTCCTATGCCGTCCCTCTCCAACTTCCCTGTTCCTAAGCTGTTTCAGGTTTAAGCGCTCTTGCAGCATCCTCCCAATTTGCTTTAAGTCACTTTTTAAAACATAGGACTTACTTGTTTTTATTTCCTTTTTAATCTTCATAGGTAATTTTGACAAAGCTTTTTGTAAACTTAATCGTGAGGCTGTATTATATTCTGTAATATGCTAACGACATTTAAGCTTATCTAATGAGAGACCTACACATATTTTTGCATTCATTTCATTGTTACAATTTTTTTCTTTTGCATTTCTGAAATCCTTTAAGGTATATTCCTGGCTTTGTGGGGGAGGGGACATGGGGGGGGGCGCAACGGTTCCAAAGAGTTCAGATTCTACTTTGTCAAATTTATTTTCAGAAACGGTTTCATTATGAATTCTCTTTCATACCTTTTCAACCTGAAAAAAATTATTTCATGTACCTATATTTAGTTGAGCCCTCTCATATCTTTTTAACATATTTATTAACTATTTATAGCTTTCTTCATTGAATTGTATTTTTCTCATTTTTTCTCATTTTTCTCATTAGCCTGCTAGGGTCCTCATGTTCTTAATTATTTTGTGTGGGTTGTTGATAAACTTCACATAGTAATTTGTGTGACAAACTCCCCAGGTTGTGGCTCCACGATTCTCCTGTCTCTGCCTCCCTCCATTGGGTTTGCAGGAGGGGGCTCCAATCTGCCTTGGCCTTTCATCTCAGATCCATTCCCTGGTCTGGTAAACTTGTATCACCTCTCATGAAAGTTAGTTTGTAATATATTAGCATATGTTCTGCTATGGTATAAAATTTGCCCCATCTATCCTGGGAATTATGCTACTTTGGGAGTTTTTAAATATTCTCATTAATTCTTTGAGAATTTCGTGCAATATATTTTGGTCATATCCATCCCCTCCTCCCAGATGCACTCTCCCCTCTCCTATTTTTTTTTAACTGTTGAGTCTAATTTGTGTAGCCCAAGTACCTTGGTGTGGCCTACCTGGAGTGTGGTTGACCTATGGGGGCCCTACCCTTAAAAATTAACAGAGTCGCCAGGCAGTGGTGGCGCACACCTTTAATCCCAGCACATAGGAGGCAAGAGGCAGGCAAATTTCTGAGTTCAAGGCTAGTCTGGTCTACAGAGTGAGTTCCAGGACAGCCAGGGCTATGCAGAGAAACCCTGTCTCGAAAAAACAAAAACAAAACAAAACAAAACAAAGACAAATGAACAGAGTCTTTCTCTCCCAGCAGCTGTCAGAGGTCAACAGCTCTCTAGCTAGTGCTGAGACTCAACCCCTCTCCCCTCCCCTAACTCCATGCTGAGGATTTTGTTCCTGAGCAGTTGTCATTGCAGTCCTATAACCCTGGACTTGCCTGACCTAAATAATGCTTTGAAAGCATATCCCTTTGATCATTATAAAGTTCCTAAAATACAAAATGAAATCTGCAGAAAGTCAAGGAGTCCAGAGGCAGTTGAGGGACTGGCTTGTTTGTGACTTTGCTATTAGTACCTCCACAGCGCTCAACCTTTACCCACACTACCTTGTCCACAGTAACTCCCTCTGCCTCTGCCACCATGGCTGTAGCCATTCAAGCTATCAGGACTACTGTAGCCACTACCTTAATGGCTCTCCATTCCCTCTCTTAAACCCACATCTTCTTCCCTAGGACCTACTCCTTCTCTGTTCTCATTTCAGAACCTAATGTTCCAGAGACATCTCCAAGATCCAAACCAAGAAGACTCCTGGATGGAACTTATTATTTTTGCACGTGCCCAGCAGCATCCTTACGTGCCACTGGTTCTACATCTGCTTCTTCTACTACTCTGTCCTCAGCTCCAAAATCTGCATGAATCCAGTTGGATTCAGTGCTAAGAATCAGCAATGCTATTTTCAGTTGCACAAGAGAGACAGCCCTCTCATGGGAACAAAGTAACCACCCCAGAAACCCAAGTTTGCATCATCAGCAACAGCACTGTGTCGGTCCATATGGCTCACTCCTCACTCCATCATCAAAGTTATCATTCCCACATATTGCCACCATAGCATCAGAACCTCCAGAGCCTCTGGAGCACAGACAACCTCCACCTAGCTCCATGGTAACCCAATCCTCTTGCTATTGGTCTATGATATGGTCCCAGTGGCTGTCTCAGCAATGTTATAAGTGAGCTGCAAAATCCTCTGTGCTATCCCTGCAACTTCTGACTGTCTCTATCCAGCTTTAAATAGTTGAACGATTCCCTCTGACACAATCAGTAGACACACTGCCCCATCTTTAGCATCAAATTGAGCATTACATTTCAGAACCCAGTGCACACCAATACTGTTGATGTAAATGCTTCTTAGTGATAGTAACTCCAAATGTGTGTTCACAGGACATGATTTGAGAAGGACACTTCCAGTGTACACAACTGCTCTTCCAACCACCTCTATGTGAGGAACTGCTAAGCTACACAACAGAGCCACCATCAGTCTTGACTGGCTCAGAAATGAGCTTCCCCGTGTCTTAGTTCCTATGAACCAGCCAGTGAGGTTTTCTATTGCTTTGTTCCTCTGACTCTTCACTCCAGTTTTTCTTTTCTTTTTCTGGGCAGGAATGTTCCCACTTTCATCAGCTCTGTCTTGTTTTGCTCTGTGTTGTTTTGTTTGAGGCAAGCCTCATGATGTACCCCAGGCTGGCTGAACTTGAGATCCTCCTGCCTCAGTGCCCACCCCCAAGGGTGGACTACCACATTAGGCTCTTCAGCTCCCTTCTGTGTATGAAACCAAGTCCCTCTGCTCTGTTCATCAGAACTCTTCTATTCCATAAATGAAATATTTCCCAACTCTGGAATAAAAAAACAAAGATAAGACTCATAAGCTAAGCTGTTGCAGTTTTGTTTTTTGTCCAGATACGGTCACATCTGTTGGGAACAGAGAGCAAAGTATGGTAAACTGAGTTCTCAGGACCTGCAGTGTATGCTGCGGTACAGCAGCAGGTGAACAACCGCACCAGCTACACGCCAACAATGAGACATAACAGATATTATTAGCTAAATCAAAGACAGAAGTGGCCAAAAATCTTACTTCATCTGGATACAGAAGTGTTTCACATTGAGTCTTAGAGCCCAGGAAAAGCAGCCACTCCATCCCCCTCCTTTGTGTCTCTACTATAATGATCACAGCCATGTGCCTGCCTATCATTACTACCCAAAATGTTAACTAACACTGTTAACCTGGGCCTCAAAACTAGAGTTACTTGGTTTATTTTTCTAAAAGTTGTTTTAAAAGGCTTTTAAGAGGTGCTCCAAAAACATATTCCCAAAAGGGCTGTATCTGCATAATATTCTTCTATCTTCAAGCATCCTTCTCACCACACTCTATTTTAAGAGAGCAGCAACACTCTGCTGGGTTCAAATCCCTCCTCTTACATGGCTTCGGAAGGTTATCCATAGCTTTCTAAAGCCGTTTCCTGGTCTGTAAAACTGTGACAGCAATGACATCTGGCATATAGGATTTATGAGGACTGGACAAAATGATAATGAAAAATTGTCTGTGACAGTCCCTGGCAACAACACAAACACAATAAACATTAACAACTGTCACCACCAAGCAGCAATGCCACTTCTTCCTGAATCACGCTACCTGGAATATTTGGGGTGAAAAACCCCCTAAACACAAGTGGAAAAAGTACCAAGCTTCCTTGGAGGGCAAGGACTGAAGACAACTATCTTATTGCAACAGAAGACCCTGGCCTTAAAAAGTGACAGCCTCGCTGGGCGGTGGAGGCTCACACACCTTTAGTCCTAGCACTCAGGAGGCAGAAGCTAGAGAATGTCTGGGTTCAAGGCCAGCCTGGTCTACAAGACAGAGTTCCAGGACAGTCAGGGATACACAGAGAAACCTTGTTTTGAGAAACCAAACCAAACAAACAAACAAAATAACAGACTATTGGTTCCTACTGCAGTACGCAGTCTTCTGGAAGGCATTCTCTGCATTCTATGCATTATTTTAACAATGATATCATTTTCCTTATTATTTGAAAGGTAACAGTTGTTTTTGGCTTGGCTTGGTTTGGTTTGGTTCTGTTCGGTTCCGTTTCATTTGGTTTGGTTTTTAAGGGGAAGTAGCTCCAATTTAGAAGGCATGCTTTTTCAGAAATGCGTGGGCTCAGCGTGAAGTCTCACAGTGCATCCCCTCAGCACAGCCCCAAAGGCATCCATGTGCCCTTAGCTCAGCAGAGATCTGAGTTATGAGGCTTTTGTTTAAAAAGTCCCTAATCGGTTTGTTCAAGAAAAAAAAAATCTTATTAATTTGGAAGTCCTCATGGAACTTTGTATACAACTCAATGACTTTTGTTTGCTATATCCCCAATTCTTGGCTCAGATGATAATGACTTTTTGTAGAATTTGTAGAATCCATTTTTGTAGATTGGTAGAAGCCATTTGTCAGATGGCTGCCCTGAAACCATTGCAGCAAATTAGTTTAGCCCTATTTAAATACAAAATAGATCATTTTCTATTGCATTACAAGAATACATTTGCTTAATCTCTTTATAGAGCTATATATTTTTGGATGTGGGAATATTACTGTCTGGTTTCTAGAGGAAAACCACTCAAAGTAGTTTATACCTGTTACGTAAAGGATGCTATTAGCAGGGGTAACACGCAGGATGTGGTCTCAGATCCTGGGAGTTCTTTGACATGAGTTAAGTTCCTGTCTTTACTCAGGAGAGAAACACTGGAGATCTCTCACTGTGAAAACACCAGAGGAAATGAGATTGTGGGATGTCAGAAGCGGCCTCTCTCCTGCAGCGGCTTCTCTGAAAACCAACAAGATCCAAAGCTTTCCTCTGACACTAAAGGAAACGTTTAGGACAGAAAGCTAATCTGTCTCTTCCTTCTGAAACACAAATCGGCCCTGTGTTTTCCTGGTCTGTTTACCTTCTTCTTTCTTTGAAACCAATGGTCTCAGTCTCTGTGAATTTCCCAAGCAATGGGTCATGGAGTAAACAGAGGTGTGTAACAATAAACGGCAGGTTCAGACTGGCTTCCTGGGAAAGATGGATTAGGGAGTCGCTACAATCTAGAACTGCCTGGTGAGCTACAGCTTATTCCACAGTGCATGGAAGAACCCAGCTCAGCCCAGAAAGCGCCAGAGAGACTTTGCCCTCCTCACCCTGCTCTACCAAGCACAATTCTCATTTTTTTAAATTTTTTTTTATTTTGTAATTAAAATATAATTACCCTGTTTCCCCCCTTTCCTTTCCTCCCTCCAAAACTCCCTGTGTCTCACCCAGTCCCCCTATACCCCCTTCTCAGATTCATGGCCACTTTTTCCTTAACTGGTACTGTGACATCTATATGCATAAATATGAACTCAACCTGCTGAGTCCATTTTCTGTTGCTCGTATGTGTATGAGCTCAGGAATGACAGGTTGCTGTTGGATAACTGATTTGAAGACTCATCCCAAAAGAGAATTAATTCTCCTTGGCTACCTGTAGCTCTCTCTTTAGGGGTAGGGTTCCATAAGATTTTCCCCTCCACTGTTTTTTTTTAATTATTTGTTTATACATGCATGTTGGTGTGAGGATATGTGCACAGGGGTGCAGGTGTCCTCAGAGGCCAGAAAATAGTCTTGATCCCGAGGGTGGAGTCACAGGCAATTGTGAGTTGTCCCTTCTCAGTCCACGGTACTGGCAGGGACCAGTACTCAGGTTCTAGAGAGCAGCACAGGCTCTTACCCACCGAGCCATCTCTCTGGTCCCATTATGTCTCATCTTCACAAATATTTTCAGTAGTAACACAAGAAAAGCCACTGGGACAAATGATGAAACACAACGTTAGACTTCCATTCACATGCAAATCCAAATGCTTTACAGTGAACGTCCACATCCTCATGCCTAGTGACGCACAGAACTTCAGGGTGTGAAAAGGAAGGTTTCACCACATAGATTCAAACCCCGGCAGCTGCTGCTCACACTAGCTAAGACGGCACCCATGCCTCGGTTTCTTCGTTTGTAAAAATGAGAATTGTATCAGCTACTTTTGTAAAACTGTGACCAAAATATCTGACAGACAGGATTTCAGGGAAGAAGGTTTTCACTTTGGCTGATGGTTGTGTAGCATTCGGTCCATGGTCAGTGGCTCTGTTTCTGGGCCCACTTTCAGGCAGGTTACCATGGTGATGGGATTAGGTGACTGAGGAGCATCTTAACTTGTTGACAGACAGGAAGTTTAAAAAAGGACAGAAATTTAAAAAGAGAGAGAGAGAGAGAGAGAGGCAGGTGACATATAACATACTCTACACCATTCCAACCCCCACTGCCAGGCAATGATCTACTTTCTCTGATTATGTGTCTTCTTCCCTTTGCCACCTCCCAATAATGCAACCATATTATGTATTCAACAAGGGATCAATCCATTGATTAATCCATGACCCGTGAATCCACGAAACAGCATTACAGACATATTCAAAGATGGGCTGCACTAACCCCCTAGCCATTTCTTAATCTAATCAGGCAGACAATTAAAACTTGTTGTCTCAGGGATAGTAATAGCAGTATTGGCTTGCATCATTATTATCTCCATCCATCAGACCTGTCTAGTCCCACAAATATTGGGAATGGAATATTATTTTTTAAAAAGAACGTAGGCAGTTAAAACTTCAATTTTGGAATTTTAATCACATTCCACATTCCAACTCACTTCTATTTGCAAGGGGTGGGAGAGGTCTCAGCGTCTCAGTGGGAGAAGAGTTGCAAAGCCCTGTGGCCCATCCCCACACATCTCCCCCAGACACTTCCAGTTTCAGATTAGATTGTAGGGGGGGCCTATTCTATAAAAACAACTAGAAGAATCTTTTTCCTTTTTCCTTTCTTTCTTTCTTTCTTCCTTTCTTTCTTTCTTTCTTTCTTTCTTTCTTTCTTTCTTTCTTTCTTTCTTTCTTTTTAACATTCTTTTTCCTATCCCAAATGCATTAATAAGCTGTATGTGCAGCCGGGGCCTTGAGAAGCCAAGATCTTTGAAAGACAGAGAACTCTCTGAAAAAGCCCCAACTGTTGGCCCTCTCTACTCAGGCACTTGCCAATTCATAAGCACAGTGGGTATGAATCGAAAGCTGAAGTGCTGGACAGAAAATGGCTGTTAGCAGGAAAGAGAATCAGGCTTGGGGAGGCTCAATGAAAAAAAAAAAAAAAGGCTGAAATTCAGATACACCAAGATAGCCAGGGCTTCAGACAAAATCCTGAAGGGAGAATGTAAAACGGAGACTCTTGTGTAGACAGAGCTGCTCTTTGCTCTTGTGTCCTTCCTCATTAGTAAGCAGAGCAGGGCAGGTACTAGACAGACAGAACACAAAGTGGCTGAGAAATTATGCAAAGGTAATCGTGGTCCTGTGGAGGTGAACAAATAAACACAGAGGGAGCGTTCAGAGCCCACCAGAGCGGGGAAGGCTTGGGAAGCACCTCGTGCTATCAGTAGAAACTCTCGGGGAGCCCCACTCTAGAAAGAAATACAAATACATAAAAACTAGCTTTTAGAAATGGAACCTCAAGCCAGCTTCATCCCTGATGGATTCTGGGAGTTCTGTTTTGGTCTAACTGCTGACACCCCTGAACACAAACCGTGTGTGTGTGTGTGTGTGTGTGTGTGTGTGTGTGTGATGTCTATGAGTTAACAGAAAATTACCAGCCATAGAGAGACAGGGTCAAGAACGAGAGGTACATTCAGATCATTCATAAGTAATGCATTCATTTGGAATGATCAAACCTAGAACATGATGACTGTCAACATGCTAAGAATGAATGACAGGACGGGGGACTGCCTCAAGGACCTAAAATCTATATAGTTTTAAAATCTAAGTAGTGTTCTAGTCCCAAAAAATAAAAACACAAGCAGATAGTAACTAAAAAGTCAACCTTCAAAAACAGAACCTAGAGATGTAAGTGAAGAAGGTGTGAGTGACCTGGAACAGTAAGCTGGTAGAAACTGGGCAGGTGGAAACACCTGACCCCAGTTCTTAGAAAGGAGGAGGAAATTCCAAAAAGCATCATCACACATGTAGAAGGTTTCAGGAGGTTGTCTACGTTTAATTGGAATCCTAGGAGGCTATCGATGGAAACCTGAAATGAACTCAAGTTGAAAACTATAGGCATTATGCGAAGAGCTAATTCATAGCTAAGAACTTTCCAAAGCTGATTTAATCACACTATGGACTCCTAGAGAGAAAGTGCAACCTGGAACTCCAGCTAATTGCCTCAACTTGCCCAGTCAGTTTCCCCTGGACCTTTGTAAGGCCCTGCTCTCTCAGTCAGGCTACTGCAGTCATCTCTGCTGAACATGAATTCCAGAGTTGATGATGTATTCCTATCTTCTTCCTGTTTCTACTGCCACTTGATATTTATTTATTTATTTATTTATTTATTTATTTATTTATTGTACTTTCATTTGCTTTAAACTTAATAAATTCACCCACTCAGAACTGAAACTATGGCTCTCCTAAGTCATCCCCTGAACAGTTATAGTCCTTGGCACCACACACGAGATTGCCTGTACTAAGCAAATGCTCTGCCACTGAGCCATATCGCCAGCCCTCTTTTAAAAAAAAAAAAAGAAAAAGTTTCTAGTTTTAAGACAAGCTCTCATTTAACTGCTCAGGGTGGCCTACCGCCCTGTAGCCAGGCAGGCCTTCAATTCGTGCCTCAGCCTCACACTTAGCTGCAATTACAGGCCTGTACCACTCACTGGCTCAGCTTCTAGCAAATTACATTAAAAATGATTGTTGTGATCATAAAGAGAGAAAGAGCTATAAGAATATGTTCTGGTGAGGTGTAGGGGAAGGGGGTCTCTGGGCGGGCCCATGCTGAGGCATCCCTTCCCTCTGAGGGACCAGACACACACTGGTATAGTATAGAATAGAGTTTATTTAGGATGTGGGGAGGGGTGTTAAGAGGGTAGCAGAGGCAGAGGAAGGCAGAGAGAAGGAGAGAGTAGAGAAGTAGGGGATGGCTATGATCACATGGAGAGGGGGGGAAGGGAATGGGGAGAGAGGGGGAACAAAGGGGCAAGAGGCAAGGGAGAGAAGCAGGAGTAAAAGAGAGAGGAGGGGGCAAGGCCTTTTATAGGGCCAGGCCTACCTGGCCATTGCCAGGTAACCATGGGGCAGAGCATATCTGGCTACTGCCAGATATCTGTGAGGGTGGAGTTTATACAGAATGCTAACAATGATGGTCTTGTTTTTTCATTTCCAGCATTAAAATCACTCATTTGTTTTTCTTTCCTTATAGCATTGACCTCCACCTCTAATATTGTCTGTTAGAACTACTAGGCAAAAAATAATAATAATAATAAGCAAACAGCCTTAAAGAAAAGTAATATTACAGAAGAAAGTAAAAACATCAGAAAATGGCAAACATACGGAGAATAAGTACCCATTGAGTGCTCATGCTCGCTCATGGAGAGCTCACCCAGGAATGAGACGTCGACATCATAGCCTGCAAGGTTTATTGACCATGAGGAAGAGTGAAGTGTAAGAGGAAAAGTGTAAATGGCAGAGGTCAGGGAAGACTGAGGAGAAGCAGTGCCTTCTCTGGACGATACAGCGACACTGCATTCACTAACCCATGGCAGCCGTGGCTGTCTGCACAACCGTTCTCAGGTTTACCCAGGCAAGATTTCAACATGGAGCATGAAGGAGCTCATGAGCCCCTACCCCTAGCTGCGGGACCATGACGTTTGATGACTTCTTCAGGAGGGCCATTCAGGCTTTGGGGGTGGGGGTTGTGGCCCCTGGTTAGTTGACTCTGCTCCCAATTTATGAGTGTATAAACAGGACAAATTAAACTCAGTGGGTTTTCTTTTAAATAAGTTAAGACATGACAGTTAGAAGAGAGTGAAGGGTCATTTGTGAAGGCCTGAGGGACAAATATGATCAAAATACATTGTATCATGTGTGAACTCTACAGGGATTTTTTAAAGTTTTATTTTAAAAAGCATGGGTTAGGAACTGGATCTGGCGGCCCAGAATGCACATTGGACAGAGGCTCTCGGATCATCTGGATGGCAGGAACTACTTTTTTGTAAGAGGTGTGCCCTCTAGGAAAGGAAAGGCTCCCTTATGGCGAGTTTCGTCCTAATCTCCTGGGTGCAAGCACAGATCTACATAAACTATTATGACATCAGTGATTCTAATTATCGATTGTCCCTTGCCCCCAGGTCACAGCCACGGGGAACTTACAGATCAGAGCTGCGATGGCATCCTTCTTACTGGCTTTGCCATGCCCTTTTCAGCAGAGGCCCACCCTGCTGAGTGCTCACTGATCTCCTCTGTCCATGCTTTAAGGGACTTCAGAAGGAACAAGGATCCACCCTTCTCTCCTGTGCTCCCACAGGCTTCTTATTATGGAGATGGTTGCCTCAACAGGAGGTGGGCTCTGACAGCTGGATCGGTCTGGGGGAAGCCAGACACATGGCTGGCTCCAAGTCAATGACCAAGCAGGGCCTCCTCTCTCTGCACACCCAGAGGCTGTCTTGGGGTAGAAAGGAGTAAAGTTCCAAGGAACCTCCTACCCCCAAACCTCCAAACACACACACACACACACACACACACACACACACACACACACACACACACAAACAACTTGTCATTCATTGCAAGCATCTCACACCTTCGCTGCAGGAGCTGAGGACTATGCTCATTCAGCCTGGGGAGTTATCTAGCATTAGCCTGCTGCCCCATTGGGAATCCTTCAGCTCACCTTTGTTCTCCAACTGGAATGGAGCCATGGGTTGGCCATATCCTGCCATCTACTCCCTTGGATCGGAGCTGGACCCTTGCATCCAGCATCTACATTGCTGCTGAAGGGGGTCTGTCTGTCAAGCACATCCAAGGATATCTCTATGGTAAAATTCCAGAAAAGCTAAGGATGTTGTCCAAAATCTCTCAGCAATGGCCAGATATTTTCCCACCAGTATCACAACTTGCAACACTCTTTGTTCCCATCTCCCCCCTGCCTCCCTACTGTGTTGATTCCCATTTCCAGAACTAGCCCAGAATGCATCCCACTGGTAGCCAGGCAATGCCTTCTTGCAGATCCGGAGGCTTGCAGGAGCCTTTGCTGCCTCCCAGGCTCCTGCAGAGCGATGGCCTTGCTCTCTGGGCCTTTTTCTCTCAAGATACTGTGCAGTCATCGTACTAAATCAAAACTACCAGAACCTAGTTTTAAGTGATATATAGCCACCACGTCTATTTTGTTCCTTTTTATGTTCAAGGCAGGACACATTCGCAAAACACATGGAGTCAGACTCAGTGTCCACGGTGGAGGGACAAGTGGATAGCTCGTGCTTCTTCGGAGGGGGCACTGGGCAGCGTGTCAGGGCTAGGTGGTAGCGGGGCAGGAACAGACCTGTCCCAGGACAAGAGCAGCTACTCGCAGGCCGGTTTTGCTTTCGCTCTGAGTGCGGTGGGAGGTGGGACGGTCCCGAATCTCCTCAAACGGGCACTCCGAGAGTTAATTCGAAAGCACCACCACCCCCCTGGGGGCGATCGACGCACTTGTCCTTGAGATGTAGAGACAGAGAGAGAAAGCAAGAGACACTGTCCTGGGAAAGTCCTGCTGGCTATCCAGACAATTATAAAAATGTGTCCCCCGGGGTCAGTGTTCCAACCTCTTCACCCTCGGCATCCAGCTGCTCCTCTCAGTGCTGGTCCAACATGTGTCAATCTCGCTGTAAGTAGCTGAGGGCCGGGGATCAGGGTGACTTGGTCAGGGAAGAAGGCTCGGGAAAGAGCAAACAGAAGCCCTGGACCCACTAAGGGAGACTAAAGAGCTGCCAGTAATTGCAGGCCAGGGGAAGGAAGAGGGGAAGGACAGTCGTGGTAGGTTGTGCTGCACCTGGTATGGTCTCCTCATTATAGAACAACCCCAAGGGGCTATCACTAAGCCCATTTCACAGAAGAAAACAAAAGCCCAGCCTTGAAGCTAGAGTAAGGAACATGCAGGTCTCAGTCAGTCCCCAAACAAGATCTGGGAGGTCTTGCTTCTTCTGTAAGCCTCGAGGAAGCGGTTAAATTACGGGTTGGAGGGAGGTCAGTACCCAGAAGGAATGGATGGCAAAAATTGCCAGAATGGCTGAAGAAAAGAGGCAGGTCAAAACCAGGTGGACAAGCTCCACCTACCCTTCGTTTCCCTTCCAGACCTCCTCTTTTTGGCCACCCTTGCCCTCCTAATCCTCGTCAGTTTGGCCAGGGTCATTCCAGTCTCTGGACCTGCCAAGTGCCTTAGCCAGTCCCAAAACCTGCTGAAGACGACAGAGGACATGGTGAAGACGGTGAGTGTCCGTCTGGCTTCAAAGCCCTGCCGTTGAAAAGACTTCTAATCTATCTGGTATCGGCTGGGAGCAGTAGTTCATGGGTAGCCGGCAGGAACGGTAGAGGAAACTTTGCAAACCTTCTAAATATAATCTAAAGGAAATTGTGTCTCAGAGAAAGGAAGAACGGTAATAAATTACAACAGCATCGGTTTGGGCTGTGTGTACACAGAGGAAAGGGGGTACTTACAATGTCCCTCCCAGCCTGCCTGCCTGCCTGCCTGTGTGACACTGTGTCCACTGCTCCCCGCTTCTGCTTCAGGGCAGGTGGAACAGGGAGACAGTCCCTAGGTACACTCTCTGTGCTTCACAAGCCTTAGAGATGAATTAGATTGTCTCTCCCGCTGCTTACCGATGTCCAGCCCGGTGATGCAGTTCCTCGTTGGATGCACACATCTCGGGGAGGACTCAGACATCAGATATCATGCCCAGCCTCCATTTTTCTGGGGCGAGTGTGATCCACTTTTATTCACAGCTCCATTCAATTTTCTCAGGTTTCATGTTTGAATGCAAAATAACCCTTTCTGTTGTAAGATTGCCACCGTTTTGTCTCAATTTTGCGACAAAGCTACAGCAAAATGCTAATGTGTTGGAGATGTCCTGCAGCTGCTAGGACTGGATATCTGTAGTCGAATTCTGGCTTAATTAGGAATGGGTACCCGTGCTCTATCCCTCAACAGGGTGTGCATTCGTAAGCACACAGAAGCCGAGAAGGAGAGGAGGGAAACTGTGTCTACCTGTGGTGCTTTTTAAATCTTTCTTGAGGATCTTCTAGCTTGTTGTCTTATGGCTATCTCAAGATAAGCTCCGCTCCAACAAGGCCTTCTTGGTGGATTCCTTTCTTTCCTTCCAATCTTGCATAATGTGTTGCTGATTGTTCCTCAAAGCTCAATCTTAATTAAGTGGGGTTCCCAGGCAGGAGAGGTGGCTCTGTGGTTAAGAGAGCTAGCTGCTCTTCCAGAGGTCCGGAGTTTCCCCACACCCACATAGTGGCTCACAACCATGGTAACTCTGGTCATAGGAAATCTGTCATTTTTTGGCCTCTGTGGGCACTAAGCACATGGTACACAGACATACATGTAGGCAGAACACTTGTAGTCATGAAACCTTAAAATTAAGGAAAAACCTTAAGGAATGTTCCCTAAGGAACCCCCGCAGAAAGAAGGGACTGTTTTCCAACGGGGAGGTTTGGTATGGAGGGGATGAGGTATTCAAAGTTAACTAGATGCTCTTTACTACTCTACTGCCAAGTAACAGTGCTGGGCTTCAAGACACAATAGAATTCAACCTTGTCTTAGTTTGGTCACCATGGAGCTCTAGCTGAACGTGGAATCCAGGAGGGCACATCGACGTCTGTTCTTTGTCACACCCCAGTACCCTAGTTGAATGGAAAAGTCATCCCAACCTTCAATCAGTGAGCTGTTGACTTCTTAATATGTTGTGTAATTCTGTTCAGTGGTGCTTCCCAGCACACCAGGGAATAAGAGACAGTCCCCGTGTATGTAAATTAAAGCTCAACTGGAATTTAGGGCTTTCAAGTTTGTTACAGCCATCAAGCTGTGGCTTTAACCGTTTCCCCTTTAGAAGAAGTTAAACTTAAAAAGAGAGAGAGAGAGATTCATAGGGCACAGCTGCTTGGCAAAAGGAAAAACAACAGGATTCACCAGAAGCAGGCAGCACAGTGTGGGCTGATGCTGATTAGCACAGCCTGTTGCAACCACCCCAGAGTTCGCATGGTGGAAAAAAAAAAAATATCCTGCTGGCACAGACAGCCTAAGCAAAGGGGGAGGAAGGGAGAGCACGCAGGAGGTCGGTTTCTTCTCATCTTCTGAAGAGCCTGAGTTTCCTACCAGCCAAAGAGACGATGGTTCAGAGCTGCCAGCCTGGGCTCTGCTGATCTGCTGGGGTGCCGAGCTGCCAGCCTGGGCTCTGCTGATCTGCTGAGGTGCCGGTCTCAGAGGGAGCCGGCTATCTTGCTGTGAGATTCACCTCCACTTCTCCTTACGGTTTTCCCAGGCCAGAGAAAAACTGAAACATTACTCCTGCACTGCAGAGGACATCGATCATGAAGACATCACACGGGATAAAACCAGCACACTGGAGGCCTGTTTACCTCTGGAACTGCACAAGGTATGGAGGACTTCCCCCCAGAAAAACACAACTAAGAGCTGTGCGGCCGACCACAGCTGTCTCCAGACATTCACTATGACACATGAGAGTTTGGGGGAGGGACACATGAGAGTCTCAACCATATAAATACTTCTACAAGCTGAAGGATAGACTCCGTAACTCCGATCTGGGTATGGTGGGACAGACCTTTAATCCCAACATTTAGTGGGTAGAAGAAGGCTGGCTTCTGTTAAGCTAGAGGCCAGCCTGGTATGCATGGTAAGCTCCAGCCCAGCAAGGAATGCCCAACAAGATTTCATCCTTCAAAAGATGAAAGTGTCAGGTGTAGCTCGGTTAGTGTAGTGTGGACTCCACAAGCCTGGGGACCTGAATTCAGATCCCCAAGACCCATGTAAAAGCTGGGTGTGGTGGTTTAGCCTCAGTGCGAGGGTAGGCAGAGACAGGATACCTGGGCCAGCTAGTCTAGCTGAAACAATGAGCTGCAGGTTCAATGAGAGATCCTGTGTCAGAAAAAAAAAGGTCAGGAGAAGCAATTGAGAAAGACCCCCAAAGATCATCCTCTGGTTTCCACATGCACACAGGAATACCTATACATATCCACCCAGAAGTGGTTTGATAGTGAAATTTCTTATGTGTCTACTGTAATGAAAAGTTAGTTTAAGAAAAAAAAATATCAGAGAGATTTATATTAAGAACAAATGGCCAGGGGGTGGGTGTGCATGCCTTTAATCTCAGCACTTGAAAGGCAGAGGCAGATGAATCTCTGTGAGTTCGAGGTCTCACAGCCTGGTCTACAGAGTGAGTTCCAGGACAGCCCGGACTACCATAGAAATTGATGATGATGATGATGATGATGAACGATGATGATGAACGATGATGATGATACCATCTTTGGTTTATGATTTTCTTCTAGAACGAGAGTTGCCTGGCTGCTAGAGAGACTTCTTCCATAATAGTAAGTAAGCACTCTAAGGGTTCCTTCCTCGTAGCAGATTCATATCACTGATGCCTGGTCATTCTTTCCTCTAGAGAGGGAGCTGCCTGCCCCCACAGAGGACTTCTTTGATGATGGTAAGCCACATCACCTTTCTGAAATGCAGCAGGGTCCGGTAGTCCCAGCCCATCTCAATGGCTCCTTCCCCATTTTTGTCCTGCCCTCCAGACCCTGTGCCTTGGTAGCATCTATGAGGATTTGAAGATATACCAGACAGAGTTCCAGGCCATAAATGCAGCGCTTCAGAATCATAATCATCAACAGATCATTCTGGACAAAAGCATGCTGGGAGCTATTGATGAGCTGATGCAGGTAAGCCTTCCTCCTATTAGCAAGGGCTCCTTTTTCATGTTGAAGAGAGGTCCTTTATTAGATATAATAAAATCAACATGTCTTGGGTTGGGAGAGACCTGAGCGTGCCCTCCCACCCCCTACCTCCCTATCCGTGAAAAGCCTTGCAAGGTTATATTTGCTAAGACAGCCTTGAGGGGGTCCTCTACAGTAAGGGCAAATGCAAGCAGCCTTCTACTTGTTGAGTTCATGATACAAATCAAGCTCTTTTCAAATGCGTTTTCTTGTACCATCCCCACAGCAAGCAAATAAGGTCTGTACAGAGGAATAGACTGAAGCTTAAGAGGATGAACTAGGGTCCCCTACAAAAGAGTTGTTGTTGTTGTTGTTTTAAATACATTCTTTTCTTAAAGGTTCAAGATTAGGGCTGGAGAGACAGTCCAGGGATTAAGAGCACTTGAGTTTGGCTTGGGGCTCCTATGTAACAAACAGGATGTGGTCTTGAACTGCTTTCTAACTTCAGAGGGTGGAAACAGGAGGACCACGGAGGCTTTCTTGCTGCAAGTTTAGCCATGAAAAACCTCCAGGTTCAGGGAGAGAGCCTGCCTCAAATGAATAGGATGGAGAGTCACATGATCTCTTCCCTGGCTTCTGCATAGTGTAGGCACAAATATGCACATGTGTGAGTGCATATAATACACGAAAACATACACGTGTCCTTTTTAAAATAGCACAGGATGGACACTCTAGGGGCTGCACACATAATCAAATATTACTAGGGAAAACAGGTGGGGCTGGTGTCCAATTATAATCTATGTTGAACCAAAATGGGACCAAAACGAAAAGCGATCTTACATCTAGGGAGATGTAATGTTAGGCATCTGTGGGGACTTGCTGTACAATGGTAACACAAAGCACAGAAGTGTGCACATGAGAGATGACCATCTTGGCAACTAAGGCATGGGATGAATGGATGTTCAGAAGTCACTGTCGGGGAAAAAATTGTTTTTCATTTCATAATACTGTCTTGGCTAGGGTTTCTATTTCTTCCATAAAACGTCATGACCAAAAGCAAGTTGGGGAGGAAAGAGTTTTTTATCTTATAGAGTGTAGTGAGTCTATCATCCAGGGAAATGGAGGCAGAAGCTGTTGCTGGAGAGGAATCCTGGTGACTGGAGTGTAGTGAGTCTATCATCCAGGGAAATGGAGGCAGAAGCTGTTGCTGGAGAGGAATCCTGGTGACTGGAGTGTTCCACATGGCTTGCTCAGCTTGTCTTGTGTAGCATCCAGGACTGCTAGGCCAGGGTGAGGTGGGCCCTCCCACATCATCTGACAATCAAGAAAATGACCACAGGTTTGCCCACTGGGCCAATCTGGCTGGAGGTGTTTTTCTCTCCCTCTCCCAGAATGGCTCTAGCTTGTGTCAAGTTAACATTAAAAACCACACAGGACATTATATATTGCCAGATGACTCACTGGAAAGACAGTGAAGTTTATGCAGATGTCAGACACTCTATCATACAGAGATTCGTAGTGGATATTGCATATACAAGCCCAGAAGTCAGGTGATTTGGGTAGCAGGAAGAGGTCTACCAGGAACCAGCCAATTATGCTGACAGAGTTAACTCCTGTCTGCCTGTTTGTAAAATAGGATGGCTTTAAACACCCCATGTCTTTCTTGGGATTTTGTGAGGAGCAAGCAAAAACCATGGTGATAGAAACATAAGTTCTTATTCTATGTTATACAATCAAAAGTGAGAGTGGGAAACACGGTGCTAACTCGTTTATCAAACACAAAGAACATTTCTATCGGAAATAGGTCTGTTGCTGATAATAAGCTCTAATCCATAGACCCCACCCACCCCCAGCTCCCTCCTCTAAAAGGACAGGGTTCCTTAACATAACTCATAAAAATTTATTGGCTATTGTTGCAAACGTTTCCTCATAGACTCATACCTTCTGACAGACCAGCCCTAAATAATGACTTTTCATCTGGGTAATGTAGGAGTCTTGTCAGAGATCATTAAGAACATAGGTATGTTCTTGCAAAGAGTATTTCTTCCCTCCTTCCCTGTAGGAACACAGCAGGAGTAGATGTGAGATGGACCTACGAGTGTGATGAGGGACTAGGTTGCAGGCGCTGACCTGGGCATCGACTGTATCCCCTTTTTGCAGACCAGTGTTCTGATTTTTATGTTGTATGTACGCTGTGCTTGGTGTTTTTTTGTAGTCTCTGAATCATAACGGCGAGACTCTGCACCAGAACCCCTCCGTGGGAGAAGCAGATCCTTACAAGGTGAAAATGAAGCTGTGCATCCTGCTCCATGCCTTCAGCACCCGAGTCATGACCATCAACAGGGTGATGAGCTACCTGAGCTCCTCCTGAAGGGCTCAGGGCCCTCCCCCACAGTGCCCTCTTCACAAGAATCAGAACCAAAGAAAGGTTAATAAGAGGAGGGCTAAGAATCGAGAGGTCTTGGCCTGGTTGACCTTAAGCTCCCTCAGGAGTCTGTTCTCCTGTCACAGTCTCATACCCCCCACAGGTGGCACAGCTACCTCAGCATGGTCCCCTCCATCCCGTCTCTAATATTTACTATACAAGTTGTCTGTAAGTTTTCATCAAAATATTGTTAAGGGGAGAATGCGTCCTCTCTCAAGGCTTCAGCAGAAGAGCAAGAACCGATAAGCTATTATTTTTGTGCCAAAGTGTATGTGAAGACACTCAGTCACCCCTTATTTAAAAATATTTATTGTTATATTTTATACTCATGAAAGTATATGAGTCTATTTATATTTATTTATTTTATATTTATTATAATATTTCTTATCAGATGAATTTGAAACATTTTTGAAACATACCTTATTTTGTGGTTCTAATAAAGTAATGTTGTAAGCACTTCACAGATGTTCTTGGCATATCTATCTATTTATCTATCTATCTAGATTATTTATTTAATTACTTAAACAGGGTCTTACTATGTAGACCAGGCTGGCTTCTGACAGAGATCAGATGATTTCTGCCTTCTGAATGCTGGGGCCAAACCTATCTATCACTTTGCCCAGCTAACTAGAGTATTTAAATGCTCTGAGACATACTGCAAGAAACCTCTTTGCACTTTATTGCTCTGATAAACAAACACTATGACCAAAAGAAACTGAGGGGAGGGGCATATGCCATTTTATAGTTTATAGTCTATCACTGAGAGACATCAGAGCAGAATCCTGGAGGCAGGACCTGATCCAGAGAGGATGGAGCAATGCTGCTTACTGGCTTGCTTTCCATGGCTTGCTTAGCTGGCTTTCTTATACAACCCAGGACCACCAGACTAGGACTGGCACTTCCCACAGTGTGCTGGGCCCTCCCACATCAATCCTTAATGAGGAAAATGCCCCCTCAGACTGGCCTACAGGTCAGTCTGATGAAGACATTTTTTTCATTTGAGGTTCTGCCTTCCTAGATGTCCCTAGTCTGTGTCAATTTGACAAAACAAACATAAAAACAGCACAAAAATTCTGATGACACCTGAACAAAATAATCTTGCAAAGATGGGCCACGATGGGGCTTGGGAGGCAAAGTGTTCATCTCACAAGTGTGACGAGCAGAGTTCAAATCCCCAGAACTCAACCTGTAACCCCAGTGTTCATCAGGCAGACTGGGGACTACTGAAGCAAGCTGGACTGAGTTGACAGGTCAGACTGAAGAACTCTAGGTCTGAGTGAGAGATGACTGAGCTTCAGTATACAAGGTGGCGAATAATCAAGAAAGACACTCAACAACAACCTTGGGTCTCCACACCCATGTGCATGTGTGCATGCATACACCTATGTGTCCACACGTTTGAACACATTACACAAGCATATACCACAGATAGATACATGAAAAAAAATGGCCAAAGTGTTCTGACTCATTTCCCATTTCCCTTAATCTCGTTTTTGCTGGGAGACCTGGCCGGCCTCAATACTCAAGCGGCTGTGTGAATTACAGCTTTTAAGGATCACTTTACTATTTCTGTTCAACATTTGAACCTCAAAGTAAAACATACAGAAGTATTCTCCCTGACAACCTCGGGGCCATGACCTGCTGTGCATTAAACAAATACATTATCATACTCTTCAACTTGGAAAAGCTGTCCTGTGAGGCTCTCTACATTATTCCAATTCGTGTGACCCTCTGGGCTCTCAGAGGGAAGCCCCTTTTAAATTACAAACAGAAAAACTCTCTACTGACCTAAATGATATAGAATGCTTTCCCAAACCCCATGTATAATTGCCTTCCATTGGTTTAAGAAGTGTCTTCCTCCCAGTCTTAGTATTAATTCTGTCTTTCTAGTTCTCAAAGCCACGTGAATTTAAAGAGTCCCACAACAGAATACCACACCATTTGGTTCTGGGATAACCGCGCTCCTTCCTAATAGAAAAGGGCTCTCGGGGCTTTATTCAGAGAGCTGTGCTTTTTCTAAGCTCTTTCTTCACACCAGATCCCCTATTCATCTCCAGGGGTCCAGAGGAAAGTAAGCGTGGCCTCTCCTCTGTGACAAACTCACTGTCCAGATTCTCACTCTCTGCCCATTAGCATGCAAAAGTCGCTGGAGGCCAAAGAGCTGGGCAACTGCAGGCTCCTTCCAGGCAAGGAGTCCTCCCAGGCAGGTGCTCCTCCCAGGCAGTGCTCTCCTCAGGCCAGGGCTCCTCCCAGGCAGGGTTTATTTCCTTTGAGCAGCTCAGGTCACAGTGACTCTTATAGGCTGTAGCATAGCTGGCTACTCCTTCTAGAGAATGACACCTGCTGTCTATCTCCTCTTTGAGTCAAGCCCAGCAAGAGAAGGTCTCCTCCACAGACTTGTGTCCTTGTAGAGGAACACACTCATTACATTTGTCCTAGGCACCAATATGAGATGTGCTTTAAATAAGGACTGGAGGTGAACATGATGGTACGTTCCTACAATCCCAACACTTGGGAGGCTGCAACAAGAACGTTGTAAGTTCTAGATCAGCCTAAACTTCAGGCCAAGACCATATCTCAGACAAAACAAAAGCAAACCCAACTGGCCCAAGCGAGGTCTTCATGTCGAATTCCTTTCCTCAGTCTTCCTAGGCATGTGTCTAGTGTGTATGCACTCTGACCAAGTTTTTAAATGGCTCCCTCCCTGTGCCCTCTTCCAAGAAATGACGATTATACTCCAACTTGCCCCCAAGGATCAGAGTGATGGCTAAATAAAATGATTCAGGCAAAGCATTTGCCTAGCCCTTAGTGCATAGCAAATCTTAGTAAATTTTAAGAGTTATTACTCGTCTTCGGGGGTGACAACTCAGATAAAGTAATTAAACCCTCTGCGACTTCTTCATTGGTGGAATTTAACAGAGTAAAACCAAACTCACAGAGTTACTGTAAGGATTGAATGAGACAGTGATGGAGGCAGGTGTGGGGACACATGCCTGGAATCCCAGCACTTGGGAAGTAGAAGCAGAAGCATCACAAGTTCGAGGCCAGCCTTCACTACACGTGAGTTTGACGCCAGCCTGCGCCAAAGGAGACCTGTCTCAAAAGCACACACACAGTAAAGAAAAGACAGTGCAGCTACCTAATGGGTGCTCCAAATCAAACTGTTAAAGCTCTGGGGTTATTGCCTTGGGTACCTCTCACTGGTCCCACCAGGTAGGGCCAATGAGATGGCTTAGCAGACAAAGGCACTGGACCCTGCAGGGTACTCAGCTAGAGAGTGCCCAGCCAAAAAAGGCTGCCTGGGGAAAATGCTGGCAAAAGGCAAGGCCCCTCCCACCAAGAATAAAGGCTGAGAACCTGAATTGTTCAGACCAAATCCCTCTGCTTTAAAACCATGCCCAGGCACAGCCCATAGAGTCACCTTGACCTAAATGCTCTGCTAAAAAGGTAACAAGCCTGACCGTGTCTCTGACACAAAGAAGGATCAAGAACTGGCATGGAAAACATGGGAATGGAATCCGCCTATTGAGAGTCCTCAAAACTGGAGACAGGGGCCTGGTCACACGTGTAAAGGAAGATTTGGAAAACAAGACATGCCAAAGAGTCTTCGATCTCCCAAGGAAAAGTGAAATCGCAGAAACAAATGGGGAAAATTAGCTTAATGTGAGGCCATCTGCATGTCTACAACAGACACTTTTGACTGTGTCAATGGGCACTTCTGTTGTCCCTTTACAGTCAACATTTCTTTTCAGCTGGCACAATTGTGACTTCATAAGTTAACCTAATGTACATATAAAATTTTAAATCAAAAAGTCGTGCTACATCTTCTGAAAATTTAATTGTGTATACCTAAAATGTATGCATGCATACACACACACATGCTTACACCACACACACAGTGGCATGTGGTTATCACAATTACTAAGGAGGCTGACAAAGGTGGATCACTTGAGAAGTAAAGTGTAGAGAAGTAAAGTGAAGCCTAGCCTTGACAAGGCAGAATTTGTCTCAATTTTTTTCATTAATAATTTTTATTATATTTATTTATTATGTGTGCACACATGCATGCAAGCATGCCATAGGACACTTGGGAAAGTCAGAGGACAACTTTTAAGAGTTGGTTCTCGGGGCTGGTGAGATAGCTCAGTGGGTAAGAGCACTGACTGCTCTTCCAAAGGTCCTGAGTTCAAATCCCAGCAACCACATGGTGGCTCACAACCACCCATAATGAGATCTGATGCCCTCTTCTGGTGCGTCTGAAGATTGCTACAGTGTACTTATGTATAATAATAAATAAATCTTTAAAAAAAAAAAACAAGAGTTGGTTCTCTCATTTCACCATGTAAGTTCTGGGGATCCAACTCAGGCTGTCAGCAAAGCTTCCTACCTTCCCTACTGAGCCATCTTTCTGGTCCTCAAAAGGTTTTGTAATTAAATGTTTACCAACAAGTTCATTGAAATGTATTTGGTGAAAGACTTCAGTGGTATCTATGTATCCTTAAGTTTGATACTAAAATATTGATATAAGAGCCAAGTATATGGTGCAAACCTATAATCAGAACATTAGGAGACTGATGCAGGAGGATTGCAAGTTAGAGGGCCCAGAATGGGCTATTTACTGAGACTCTACCTCGCTAATAAAATAAAACAAACAGATAATAAAATGATCTTTAAAAAAAAAATCAAATTTCAGTGTGGAACTGAGAGTGTAGCTCTGTGCACCGTGGATGAAACCCCAGGTTTAATTCCAGCACCAAAGTACACGTGGGGGAGGACTGCTAACTAGGATGTCAACATACAATCAGATAACACATTTGCGGAATCCTTTTCAAGAGAAAACGTAGCAGTTAACGTTTTGAGTGCTGCGTGTGCTTGCTCACACTACTCTGTAGAGGAGCCTGTGGCTGGAAGCACGTCGGTTCTCATGGTGGATACGTGGGCAACGCTCATTTGGACCAGTGAACCTGAGTCCACGCCTCTGAAGTACCTCTCACTGCCCGTATCAGAGTCCCAGTAGCTCAAGGGAGCATCTCCTCCCCACAGCTGTGCAGTTCTCACAGTGACAGAGGCTTCTGGGCTGCTTCAATTCACCAGAGAGCTCCAAGGACAGAAAGCTTCCCATTACTTAGATATGTGCGTGCCTCTGGCTTCTGATACTCAACAACAGGAGCGAGAAGAAAGGGCCACGGGAGAAGAGACTGAAGGAAAGGAGGTCCAATGACAGGCTTGACTTGGGATCCATCTCCTGGGGGGGGCCACCAAGGCCTGACACTATTACTGATACTATATTGTGCTTACAGACAGGAGCCTGGATGCCTGTCCTCTGAGAGGCCCTACCAGCAGCTGACTGAGACAGACACAGATTCTTCTACCCAACCTTTGGACTGAAGTTGGGCACACTTGTGGTTGAATTAGGGGAAGGATTGGAGAAGCTGAAAAGGGGAGCAACCCCATAAGAAGACCAGCAGTCTCAACTAACCCAGACCCCAGGGAGCTACCAGAAACTGAGTCACCAACCAGGAGCATACACAGGCTGGTCCAAGACCCCTGGCACACATGTAGCAGAGGACTGCCTGGTTTGGCCACAGTGGGAGAAGATGTGTTTAATCCTGGAGAGGCCCCAGGGAAGGGGAGAACCCCGTGGGGGAGGCTAGAGGGAGGAGGAATGGGATGAGGAACTGTGGGAGGGGGGTTGAGGGGAGGAACAACTGGAATGGGAATAAATAAAATAATTTAAATTTAAAAAAGAAAGTGCCACAGGCTTCCCCAGGTTTCTCATTTCCTTTTCTAAACAAAGTATAGTCAATGGAGTATTCTTCATAAATTACTTCCAATGACTAAAGCAAAGGTAAAACATTAAAAATGCTTGCATCCAACTCCGCCAGCCAGTGGCTCTGGTTCCTTCCCATCTCTCTGGGCTAGTGTCCTGAGCAGACCTTGGGCACAAGCTCTGCAGCCACTCCCTCAACACCCAGAGGAAACTCCACTCCCAAGTGCTCTAACAAGCTCAGGATCACAGGATCCCAGAATCACAGGATCACAGAGACAGCTTGACTCTGAG
>NW_022196898.1:18470599-18471287 GCF_008632895.1 Mastomys coucha
GATAGAAGAAAGAATCTCAGGGGCAGAAGACACCATAGAAAACATTGACACAACTGTCAAAGAAAATGTGAAAAGCAAAAAGCTCCTAATCCAGAACATCCAGGAAATCCAGGAGGCAATGAAAAGACCAAACCTAAGGATAACAGGTATAGAAGAAAGTGAAGATTCCCAATGTAATGGGCCAGTAAATATCTTCAACAAAATTATAGAAGAAAACTTCCTTAACCTAAAGAAAGAGATGCCCATGAACATACAAGAAGCCTACAGAACTCCAAATAGACTGGACCAGAAAAGAAATTCCTCCCGACACATAATAATCAAAACATCAAATGTAGTAAACAAAGGAAGAATATTAAGAGCAGTAAGGAAAAAAAGGTCAAGTAACATATAAAGGCAGGCCTATCAGAATTACACCAGACTTCTTACCAGAGACTATGAAAGCTAGAAGATCCTGGGCAAATGTCATACAGACCCTACAAGAACGCAAGTGCCAGCCCAGGCTACTATACCCAGCAAAACTCTCAATTACCATAGATGGAGAAAACAAGATATTCCATGACAAAACAAAATTTACACAATATCTTTCCACAAATCCAGCCCTACAAAGGAAAATACATGAGAAACATCAACATAAGGAGCAAAACTACACCCTAGAAGAAGCAAGAACGTAATCTTTCAACAAATCCAC
>NW_022196898.1:18472641-18480888 GCF_008632895.1 Mastomys coucha
TTAACAAATTCAGATAAATTGAAATCATGTAACTTTTCTCATCATAATGCAATAACAGTTAAAAAAAATGCTTGCTTCCTTCAAAATAACTATCCATGTTATAACATACAGTGTGTATAAGTACGCCTTTTAAGTAAAAACTAATTTAAATATCTGGTTAAGTAGTTAAGTGGTTTACCATACTTTAAAAATAATTCCTTGCTGGCAGAGCATACCGCAGTGGTAAATGTGGCTTCCTTCCTGTTCAGATGTATCAGTCAAAAACACGTCCTGGGTTGGATGGGGGAGCTCAGTTCGAAAACTATTTATCTAGCATTCACAAGGCCATGTTACTCCCCAGCATCCTGGCAGTTCTGGGGAATGGCTCCACTGCTTCTGCTCCCCTTTATGGGGAGGCAGAACCAGGGCTGGGGGCGGAGCTGGAGCGAAGTGGTTTTCCTCACAGAGGAGGAGAAGCAAAGAGCAAGGGGACGGGGTGGAGGGTTCCTATAAAATCCTCACGGCCGAGTGTCTGTGACCTCTGTTCTCCAACTGTGCTCCACCTTCTAGAGTTTCCACCACCATATCACCAACAGGCAACCAAGCCTGAGCCTTTGGTCGACATTTCAGATCCAGACCATAGCATCAAGTAAACATCGCATGTTCTGTTCCACACTGTTCCTAACAGAAGCAGCTCGAGGGTC
Organism: Mastomys coucha; assembly: GCF_008632895.1. NCBI lineage: Eukaryota > Metazoa > Chordata > Mammalia > Rodentia > Muridae > Mastomys > Mastomys coucha. The sequence continues at coordinate 18,473,325 of NW_022196898.1, forward strand.
CCAGTGGAGTCCTGGTAACTGCACCTCCCTAAACCCTCTCTCCTCAGTGACTGCCTGCACAGTGACTCCACTTCGGAGTGCTTTTTCAGTGCATGCTCCAGGGTAAGCTTTCTGTTGCGGTTTATATATAAAATGTACCCACAAATGCTCAGGTGTTCAAACACATGGATTCCCAACTACTGACACAAGTTTGAAAGGGTGTGAAATTTTAAGAAGTGAGAGGCCTAGATGGTAGAAATAGGTCATTGGGTTCAGGTTTTTAGGATATTAGAATAGCCACCTGTCAGCTAGAGCCCTCCACATCCTGAAAGCAGCCGTGGTGTGACTAACAGCATCGCGCAGCACTGCGGATACCGCCGCAGCCACTGCTGCTGCAATCTTTCCCAGTAGACTGTATCCCCTCCAACTAGGAGCCAAACAAACCCCTCCTTTCTCAAGTCGTTACCAGGGAGTCTCCCACAGAGACCGGAAACGGAATCCTTACTCAAACAGGTTTTGGAACTAAGGCAGAGAGGAAAGCTCCCTGAATTTATTCAAGTCACTCGTGTCCTTATTTCTGTAATAGACCCTTTAGCTTGTTACCTTTTACATTTTAGCTTTCCAAGCTTGCCTGAGAAGAAAAATGTTGCTATAAAGGCAAAGAGGATCTTCTCAGCTGAAAATCAAGCTTTGTAGCAAATGTGCTCAGCCCTTCTGAGACAGGAGCCATCCGTGAATGGGCTCCTGCAGGATAAAGATGGATGGCTAGCTCAAGGGACTCTAACCAAGGAAGATCCATCAACACGGGGCAAAGATGGACGGAACTCCACCTACAGACTCCAAGGCACAACTGGAAGTCTGACCAGCAGCCAGACTTTACCCAGGGCCTCCCACCAGCATCAGTAGCTGGAAAGCCATTGTCAGAACTCCTCAGACCAGCCCGTGTATCAGGGAGACCGGGAAATGTCTGAAATCTCCATCACAACACTGCATCTCTAGTCACCTAACCTGGGGCTAAGCCCTTCAGCAGGCCAACTGCTCTACCCCAGTTACTCCAGACCATGGACAAATGTCTAGCCCCACCTGCTAGAAACCACCATTCTCACAGGGACACAATCATCAAACAGGGGTCCTTAGAGAATGTCGTGACATATGCTTCCACATGAAAATGCACAGGGGGAAATGTTTATGATATAACCCAGCGAGCACAGGATACAGAAAGGTATACACACACACACACACACACATACACACACACACGTCCTCCTCCCTCATCTGATCAGGAATTAATAGTAAAATATATTTGGTTTAAATAAAAACATCTTGCAAATTGAGAGACTCTGCTCACTCTTCTAATAAAGGAACAAGGGGAACTTAACAGTTGTTCCCAAATCAGTGACAACATCTGTGTGATCTTCCTTACCTGGACTACATTCACGGAGCCTCAGTTTGTGCACCAGAGAGCTGGGTTTGGAACCATCTGCTGCTCACAGAGCCAAGAGGACAGCAATCTCAGAATAGGATGCTTTAAAAGGTGACTCATGAAGCTAGACACTTGATGGTTAAGAGACATACTACTTTTTCAGAGGACACAAATTTGGTTCCCGGTACCCATATCAGGTGGCTCACAATCACCTGTAATTCCAGGGGATGTCCTCTTCTGACCTCCATTGGCCATGCATTTACCTGCACGCACGCGCGCGCACAGACATACGCGCGCGCGCGGGCGCGCGCACACACACACACACACACACACACACACACACTTTCAAAATAAAACAGTTAAAAAGTGACTGACTTGGAATTGGGAGTTAAGTCCAATAGTACTTCACTTAGGTAGCAAATGCATGACCCTGAGTTTGACTTCCCCACCACCACCACCCCAATAATTTGTAAATAAATAACAGTACAAAGAAAATGGGAGCCACTGCTAAACAGTGATTTCTCTCTCCACCTACAATTTGTGGATTCTTTTTAAAAAACCAGTTGAATAAACACATCTATCATGTTAATTTCCACCAACAAAATCCCTGGAGGGGACCACTACTCTCCTCCCCACACATCTTGCCGACTCCAAGAGTCAATGGGGTCCATCCTTCTCCTGAGAGAATCCTTTCATGATAAGGCAGCTGCTTGAGACACTCGCTTGATCCCTGGCAGGCAGGGGCAGGGCAGAGACAGAGAGATGGATCCGATACTTTTCTGTTGGTTTTGTTTTGACTAAACGTATCTCTGCTATACATTCTCCCTGCTTCCCTGGAGCAGGCCCTGAATTGAGAATCAGACCTTGTCGTTTTACCAGAGCAAGAGAATGAAACTTGATGGTCCTCTGAAAAGATGCTTGAATTTCTCTGGAGAACCCAGCACACACCAGCTCTTTGGTGCGAGAGAATTACAGTGTCCCAGGCAAGGGTGAAACTTCTGTATGCAAACGCCAGAGGGCAGCAGACCTCAGGAGATGTCCTGGAAAGAGCTTGGCTTTTCAGGAAGCAGACCAGCCCTGCTTGGACTAGCAGTCTGAAATGAAGTCATTTGATGGTTGGTTGGTTGCTTGCTTGCTTGCTTCTCTCCCCCCACCCCTCCTCCCAGTTTCTGGGGATTGCTTGAAGACTTCCAACATGGTGGGCAATTGCTCTGACACAGAGAAGCCTCGTTATTAGTTACTTTTCTTCTTGTGACAAAATATCCGACAAGAAGCAACTTGAGAAGAGAAGGGATTATTTGGGAGTGTAGTCACAGTTTCAGAATACAATCTGTCATGGTGGGCATGACATGGCGGTGTAAGAAGTTCTTTTTATTTTAAGATTTTTTTTTTATGTATATGAGTACCTGTACAGATAGTTGTGAACTTTCATCTGGTTGTTGGGAATTGACCTTAGGACCTCTGCTCGCTCCAGTCAACCCCGCTCGCTCCAGCCCAAAGATTTATTTATTATTATAAATAAGTACACTATCGCTGTCTTCAGACAGCACCAGAAGAGGGCGTCAGATCTCTGGTGGTTGTGAGCCACCCGTGTGGTTGTTGGGATCTGAACTCAGGACTTAGGAAGAGCAATCGGTGCTCTTACCCAGTGAGCCATCTCACCAGCCAGGTATAAGAAGTTCTATGTGAAGCAGTTCTATTGTACCGCATAGTCGGCAGTAAGGGACCTGAGAGAGATGAAGCCTGGGGCTTAGATCTCTCCTTCCTGCTCTTTTATTCAGCCTAGGATGTCTTCCTTCTGCTCTTAAACCCCTGCGAAAGCACCTTCACTAGCACAGCCAAATGTGTCTCCTAGGTGATTCTAAAACCTGTCACATCAAAGATTCAAGGTTAGCATCACATGCCTGAAGCCCGCTCGGACTTCTAGTGTACCCTAATGACACATTTATATACGTCTGCATTTTTAGACTAGAAAATGTATAAGTAGAGTTCCATGAGAAGCAACTAGGTGTTCTGATCATGTAAACTATAAATAATCAAAGGTTTGAGTTGTTTTGAGCTCAGGAGTAGCAATGTGATGGGGGAAACAGAGACAGAGAGTGAGACAGAGACACACAGAGACAGAGACACACAGAGAGACAGAGAGGAGTTTAAAAACAGAGGAATGAACCCTGTGGTCTGGATTGAGTACAGACAACTGCGGTCCTTACTGGTTTTCCGTGTTCTGTTAGTGTGGACAAGCCTCACTGGTGCCACCCAGTGGCCTCCCTGAGCACTGCTTCAGTGCCTGGAGATTGGAAGGCTCAGCCTATACTAGCTGGGTCTCTAGCAGCAGACAGCCATCATCTACCCTTGACTGAGACTTCTTGCCTGCCTAGAATTTGACAAGTACCTGTGTCTGTCACTCTCAGAGTGGACATTGCACTCCGGAGCAGATAGGGACAGAGGCTTTGAAGACAAGTTGGGCTCGCTGAGGTCACCTGAGCTGGAATTCCAACCCTTCCTCTAACTGCAGCGGCATGAGTCATCGTTGTTGAACGGTGGTAGCCCTGTACTTACCACTGAATTTGCATAATTCTCTGAACTCAAGTTTGTAAGCAAACAACCAACACTTTCCATATTAGAAATGGCTGTTCCCTGAGACTCATGTTGATTCCACGTGAGCTATTAATTCAGATAATTTTCTGCTTACTTTCCAGGGTGGAGGTGACATCTTCCACGTGGTTACCAAAATGCTGGGCAAGGACAGCACACTGTCCCTAGCTTACCTAGAATTCAGTGATCTCAATGTGCACATTAGAGCACTGTGGCTTCTGTCTAATGTCACCAGTATTGCCATCTTCCTGCTCCAGCTGCGTGAAAGCCATTTTTAATCCCCTCTCCCCAGCCTCCTAGCCAGGGTAGCTAATGACACATCTGCTCAGAGCATTTCAGTCTTCATTCTACATAAGAATGGATGAGGCATTTAATATTTCCTCAGCTTTATACTCACTTAAAACTCCTTATTTAAGAAGTACATGGCCGGGCAGTGGTGGTGCATGCGTTTAATCCCAGCACTTGGGAGGCAGAGGCAGGTGGATTTCTGAGTTCGAGGCCAGCCTGGTCTACAGAGTGAGTTCCAGGACAGCCAGGGCTACACAGAGAAACCATGTCTCCAAAAACCAAAAAAAAAAAAAAAAAAAAAAAAAAAAAAAAAAAAAAAAAAAAAAAAAAAAAAGACATGTTAACCACCTTTAAGACGTACCTATACAGCCAAAAGCTCATTGTTTCTCTTTTTTTAAGTTTTTATTGATTCTTTGTGAATTTCACATCTTGGACCCCAATCCCACTCATCTCCCCATCCCTTCATATCTGCCCTTGCAATCTTCCCCCTAAAAGAAAACAAAGAATACAAATAAATAAGCAAATAAATGAATACATAAGTAGATCTCACTGTGGAAGCTGTGCTGTGTCCCACAATATACCCTTTTGCCCAAACAGCTTTACTTGCAAATGTTCGTTGCAATGAGTCATTGGTCTGGTTTGAGGACTCTGGCTTCTGCTACACTGTCAATACTGGATCCTCACTGAGACTCCTCCAGGATGTCTTGCTGTGACCCTGTGTCATGGAGAGCTTGCAGCTTTGGATCTGCAGGACTGGCCCTTTCGAGTATTCTAGTATTTCATAGATGGGGTGAATGTTGGAATGGTCCAACTCAAAGCCCTGGATCTGGGCCTGGGTGGAAGCTGAGTTGGTCAGCCCACAGGTTCCCTTGTCGCTATGAAACCAGGGGCTGCTCTACTATACTGCCCAAGTGAGGTGTGGGGCCCACTTTTGTGGGTACTGTCGCCAGTGAGTGGTGGGACCAGTTCTCTTTGTTCTCACAACCTGTGGGGACAGCTCATCTGCCTGCAGGAGGTGGGTAGGCCTGGTGCTGCTTATATGCTTCTAATGTAATATTGGGCCCCAAGACCTGGTTGTCCCAGAGAGAATCTACATGTAGACCCAACTGACACTATGTGATCTTGCCCCCACATTATTTCTGATTGGTAAATAAAGATGTTGTTTTGAGTTTCAGCTACACAGCTTTGGCTCCCAGCAGATCACATGCGCTCATCCACTGAGGATCTATCTTTGAGTCTGTTAATGAAACACACACACACACACACACACACACACACACACTAGTTTATTTTTAAAATGCATTGGCTCCCTCAAAGGCTGGGCCCTCCTAAATCTTCCTTTGCTACTCCAGTCTCACATGGCTGCTTGGCTTTATTTCCTGCTGCTCCTGCATCCTATTCTTCTACCCCGAGTTATGGAGAGTCTGTCCAGTTCCTCTTTATGTTCTTGCCCTCAAAACTCTAAGGGTCCTGCCCCATGCCCCACCACTGATAGTTGGCATCTTTATTGACCGATCAAAAACCTATTGGGGAGAAGAACATTTAGTGTTTGGACATATGTATTCCTGATCAAATCAAAGCATTTGAAGCAATCTCCAACATAAAAGTGCTGACAGTCAATAGCTGGGCAGAAGAGACATAGATGGGATTTAGAATTTCTGGGCTTGGGAGAACCACCCATGGGGAAAAGAAGATGAAGGAGGAGGAGGAAGACACCAAGGGTTAGAAGTCATGAAAACTCAGCATTAAGGCTGGCCAATTGAAGTTAAGAGTAGCCCAGATGAAACATAGTAAGTAATAACTCTGTGTTATCAATAGGAAAGTAAATTCTATTGCATAGAGGGTGGATATCTGCCTAGTTCTTGTGCTGTTTAAGCTTTATTATAAATATAGAGGTTGTGTGTGCTTTTATTTGGGAACTGAATGATCAAAGACGGGATAGAAATGATAGGGATTAAAAATTTCAATAGCAGGTAGGGTGCATCTCTCCCTCACCCACACCACCTCACAGCAGGTGAGGGGAAGGGACAGCTCTACCGCGCTCTCCATAAAAGGCGCTGCCTGCTCTTCCTAGTACTGCACCCGGTACGGGGCAGGTTGAACTCTCCCTAACTCACTCCACTGAAGCCAGCTCTCCCACCCCAAAGCTAACAGAGTCAGCTCTCCCATGCTGTCCAGGTGAGGGGCAGGGACAACTCTCCAGCCAGAGGCAAGGGGCAAGGTCAACTCAGCACAATGCTTGACCATCAACATGGCTTCAGACAGTAACCCAGAGCAGGCACATCCGCATGGCCTTTGATGGTAACACGTGCCTCCAACATCAACACAGACCCTGGCTGTGATAGGACCCTGGATCCTGACATGTTCCAACAGCAGCATGGGCCAGGAAGTCACTACAGCTTCAGGTGGCAACAGGCCACTTCAGATGAGTTTGGGCCCTGGTATCAGCACTGCCTCTGGATATCAACATAGGCTCAGGCGGCAGCCCAGACCACTGACATGGGGATGCCCTCCCTTCATTGGCAACAAAGTTCACAGATGTCGGCATAGACCCCAGGTGCAGTAGGGTTACAGACCTTGGAGGCAGCTGGGGTCCAGATATTACCATGACCCCCGTGGTTGCTCAGGTACCTCATATCCTCCTGTCCCACTCCAGCATCTCATCTCCAGTTCTCTCTCTACATTGCAGGGACCACTCATCTTTGCTTTTGCTTTCTCTCCATCATCTCCATTCTCTCGTCGGAGTAATACCCATTGCAGGGCCCAGAGTGGGTATTTGGGTGTCTCTCTCTTCAGGCTCCTCCCAGCCGGTTGCTTCTTAACAGTTTTGAAAGACTGAGAAATCTATTCTTTCATATGATATAGTTGTTAGGAAAATGCACTGTCTAGTTTTTATGTCAACTTGACACAAGCTAGAGACACATCAGAGAAGAGGGAACCTCAACTGAGAAAATGCCAACATGAGATCAGCCTGTAGGGTATTTTTTTAAATTAGTGATTGAAGTAGGAGGGGCCAGCCCATGGTGGGTAGCAACATCCCTGGGCTGGCAATCTGGGGTTTTAGAAGAAAGCAGGCTGAGCAATTCATAAGCAGCAAGCCACTAGGCAGCAGTCCTTCGTGGCTTCTACAGCAGCTCCTGCCTCCAGGCTCCTGCCTAGTTTGAGTTCCTTCCTTGGCTTCCTTCAGGTTATGTAAATCAAATAAACCCTTTCCTCTCCAAGTTGCTTTTGGTCATGGTATTTCATCACACGAATAGAAACTCTTTTTTTTTTTTTCGA
>NW_022196898.1:18489467-18518808 GCF_008632895.1 Mastomys coucha
GGTCAAAGCGGTCCCTGGAGGCAGACCCGCCTCGTGCAAGGGAGGGGCAGCTAAGGTCGCTGATCCACGTCTGCCACTTGGAAGCTGAGGGGATTCTGTCCCTGCCACCCGGCGGCTCCCCTGACTCGTGGGGCCTGTGCCTCTCTGTTGTCTGCTCCCGGCTTAGGAACTCACTTGGAGAGAAGATGGCAGCTCTCACTGGAGACTCCAGGTCAAAGGGGTCCCTGGAGGCAGATCCTCCTCGTGCAAGGGAGGGGCAGCTAAGGTCGCTGATCCACCTCTGCCACTTGGAAGCTGAGAGGATCCTGTCCCTGCCGCCCGGCGGCTCCCCTGCGATTCTTGGGGTCTGTGCCTCCCTGCTGACTGCTCCTGGCTTAGGAACTCACCGGCCAATAGAAACTCTTAAGACAGGTATAATGTTCATAACAAAAAGTCAGGTAAAACTGTTTTGCAAGTCAAATTACATTGAAATTTAATGAAGTATAGGCAGCAAAAGTAAAAGGATTCGGCACATAGCAGACAATTCACCTTTGCCCTTGTCCAGCTCCAAGCATCGAAGCAAGCTCCAGCGTAAGGCAGCTGTCATGGCAGTGACCGACAATGAGGACAGAACTCCAGTTTCTTCTGTGCTATTCCCCAGTGCCAGCAAATGGAAGCATTCATCAGAGACCTGCAAATGGAAGAGGTGTTTGTATCTCTTCTGCAGTACCCATTGATCTCTCAGAAACATGTTCTTGGGAGAACCTGTGCCTGCCGGTGCAATCCCACTGGTCCGCAGAAAACATCACCTGCTTACTGCATTTCCCACTTTGGCCTTTGTGATCTCTCCGTGTGGTGGTGCAGAAAAGCCCCTTGCTGAAAAAGGTTAAGGTAAAGCGCTCCGGTCCTTCACAAGCTTAGCTGGTGACTTAAGAAGAGAGGGGTGAGAATGCTTCCTGCCTTTTCCCCAGGATCCCATTGCCTCATCTCATGCTCAGTCAACAATTCATTAATAAACATCCAACGTTTGGACTGCCTTTTTCCTTTTAAACCGCTCTAGGATCTAGAGTCTAGATTTGAAGAGCATCGCTAAGGGGGTCACTCACGCCACCTAGTGGCCTCCTGGTGTATGGCTGAGTACTCCTAACTTGGAGTTTCCACTTTGTAATTTTTAATGAATTCAACTTTTCCTAGCGTCTATTATAAACATAAGTACTCAGAGCCATCTAAAGGCTACTGTGTCAGATCCTGAACCTAAACAACTAACGAGATCTGTTAATATTGAATCTGCCTGTGCCTTTTAAATCTCTGTGGTGATATGCTGCGTCTAAAACTACCAGAGGAGTGACTGGGTAGCTCAAGGTCCTTATAAACAAATAATATAAACGGTGACTACTGGATTTAGAAAGACAGAGAACATGATGGGGGCATGCTTCAGCACCTGCCCTGAGATAAGTAACATACTGGGAACAATTTCTAGTGTTCTATAGCAAAGCAGTGTGACAAGAGTTTGCAGGAAACTATTACAGGTCTGCGGAGGACCTACATGGAAAGAGTTCAAAAGCCCAGATATGAAAAAATGAGGTCAGAGTGTCAGAACACGGTTAAAAGAATGATGCATAGTAAACAATGCCTTGGAGATCGTGACAGAGGCTCCAGGAAATCAGGCAGAGGGCCTTTTACCTCAGGGCATTTTGTCCCCTGGATGGTTCTTGGACACGCGTCCATGCCTCCTGTGACAAACCTTTACATTCCATTTATAAGACACGTTAGTTCTTGTTGGATGCCAGACCACAGCTACAGGACCCAATCTGGTCAGTGTAGTCTGATCCTGGACATGGCCTCCTTCCTGCCTTGCTTTCTAGCTTTCCCAGATATAATATGTAGTGCATGCCAGACAACTGTGTTTGAATTGGTCTGTCCTGAGAAAGTTCTGAGAAAGGCTGCTCTGTCGATTCTTAGGTTGTGCTTACTGGTGTTTATTTACATGTTTTTCTGAACTCAAACAACCTTCCTTGCTTTCTTTGTTACAGTCGTGTATGAAAGTACACTGAGACAGGAAAACAAAAAGGCTGTTATAGATCAGATTGTAATTCACCCCATTCTCTTAGGTCCTCAGATCTCAGGTCCAGCAGCCAAGATCTGCACAGGTCGACCAAAGTCAACAGGAGAGGTAGCTCAGAGGCAGGAGGATGACTGCTATCACTTGCCAGATGAGACAGAGGTTATTAAAATAAAATAAACATTTTATTCTCCGTGTGCTTACAAAGCTCCTACCTGTACCACTGAGGGTGGGCGATCGCAGAAAGCTCTGCTGGGCAGTATTGCCCTACTCATTGGCAAGCACCATGCTTGCAAAGCTCCTTGTGGACACCTCCATGTATGCTGGCACTACTTCCCACACTTGGATTTTAGCCCCCTTTCTACAAGATGTCCAACAATAGCATTACACATCCTTGAAGGAAGAGTCTAAAACCATAAGTGAATAATATCAATTGGCTGTTGTCTTAGCTCAGAAAGGGGCAAGTGATACAAATATCTCATAAGGCATAGACTCAGTTAAAATGTTCCCCAAAAATTAAACTATCTGGTCTATGAGACAGGGTGATCACAAGTTCAAGGCCACCTCAGGCTGTGTAGTAACATCCGGTCTTAAAAACAATTAAATCAGACTCGAGGACAAGCCAGTGGACAAGAACACTCACTTTGCAAGCATGAGAACCCAAGTTTGAATCTCTAGCACCCATGTAAAAGACAGGCGCGATCTTACAGGCACCGTTACAAATGCCTGTAACTCCTGCATTGTGGAGTAGATATGGACGTGTCCTGAGGCTAGGCTGCCAGCCAGGCAGCCCCAGCAATCCTCCTGTCTCCACCCCTCACAGTGCTGAAGTTACAAGTGCTTGTGACCACATCCAGCTCTTTTTATGTGAGTTCTGGGGATTACCACTCAGGTCCCCAGTATCTCTCTCGCCTGCACAGCCGGCTCCCCACCCCACGCCCAGACTGATTTCTTCAGTGGAGATGTGCTACTGTCTTTCCTGACTGATGCTTATTGTATTCTGTCAGGAGTCTGGGTTCATGGTTAACAGAATGGGACCATTTTGAAAAGCATCATTAGAAGTAGGTGCCAGTCACAAGCAAGGGAGGGGCATTTTGATGGAGAGGCTTTGAGAGCTAAGAGCGGTCAGACATGGATCTGAAAGCCCACTAGATGGCGTGAGCCACTCCTTCATGCTCACCTTTCAAAGAGCCTTTAAAAAGTTACTTTAATTGTACAAAATTATGGGGCACCTTGAATAATTTGAAATGTATATGCAGTGTATATTGCTCATAAAAGGAGAATTCACATTTCTATCTTGTTAAGCTTTTTCAAAATTTTGAGTAACATAACAATTGTGCATATCTGTGAGGTATTTGTGAGCAAGCTATGCAAGTGACATAGATGAATCACATCTTCCTACATGTCAGGTTATTTAAAAGCAGCAGACTTAGAGCTATGCCCAAGCTTTAAGTCACTGAGAGGTACGTGGTACCCATGGCCATTAAAAACATGGGTTCTGCTCTCCCTCTAGTCTTAATTACCAACATTATACATCAGTTACACACAGTGACATAAAGGAAGGCTACATTGGCTGGTGACAGCAGGGTTAGAAAGCCTTGCCGAGACCGGGATACAGAGCGGGTATAGTGGTACAAGAGCCGTTGGAGTGAAGAGAGGATGCAACAGACACATTTTGCATGCTGACTTAAAATTACTTTAAAAAGTGTTATTAAGGAGCCCATGCTCAGAGCTGGCCAGGCTCAGGGATGCTTTAGTGTCCAGCTAGTTCAAGACACAGAAACTGGCCACTCATCCCCACCCTCCCAGAATAGCATTTCTTAAGACATGCTCTAAGGACCAGAATGAAAAGTGCATGCATCTCATGTCTTGTGAAGACTGTTCCTGGGCCTGCTGAGTCAGAGTCTCCTAGGAATGGGGGAACAGACAGGAGAACACAGTATTTAAACACGCGAGTATTTATAAGCTTCTAGTTCTCACATAACCGGGGTTTGGTTTTTTTGTTTGTTTGTTTGTTTTCTGATTCGGGTTTTTTAATGTATACGAGTACACTGTAGTTGTCTTCAGACACACCAGAAGAGGGCATCAGATCCCATTACAGATGGTTGTGAGCCACCATGGTTGCTGGGAATTGAACTCAGGACCTCTGGAAGAGTAGTTCGTGCTCTTAACCACTAAGCCATCTCTCCAGTCCTCATTTAATAGTTTTAAGAAGTCTATGAGAACCATTGACCAAGGCAGGGATCTAGGCTCAGAAATGTTAATTAACGACCTCATGATCACTCAGCTTGAAAATAGAAAATAATGCTTTTGCTGCTGGCCACTAACAGTCCGGTACCTCGTCTCCCCCGTCTTCCCTTCTCCCCTCCGCTGCACCCTGTAGTACTAACTGCCACAGCATGGTACAGTCAGTCGCCTTCCCTAAAGGACTTGTTACACACTGAATTCCTCCACGTATTTATTATTTCCCGAGAGTCGTGGTTCTAGAAAATACACGAGCTCTCACATTTCACCCCTAGGTCCTCTTGTTGTTTAAGTTCCTGTTCTAAAGGGCTGGGGGAAACATGAACTTGAAACTGGGAGATATGGTTTTGGTGATAATCCTGAAAAAAAAAAAAAAAAAGATTCAGCCGCTACAACCTTTGCATCTTGTAATACAATCTCTACACATGTTCATTTTATTAAACCAATTATAGGAGTATGCAGAGCAAGCCAACCTTACACAAAGCCAGATCTTTACCCAGGCAAACGCATACTTTTCCCTCAGCCAGCGCTGCATAGTTCCTTCCTACAGCAGCCCTTGAAGCCCTAAAGAAGCCTGTACCCTATACTAGTGTTTTTGTCTCTGTGCTATGAGAAAACACCTGGCAAGAAGTAACTTCAATAAAGAGGGTTCATTTTACCTTCCTGTTTACAGGGGGCATAATTCATAGAGGTGGAAAGCGAGGCGGCGAGATCACGAGGGCGCTGTTCACGTTTCTTGTTGTTGTTGTTGCTGCTGTTGTTGTTCCTTTCCTCCTTTTTATTTAATTTCATCTAGCAGCATGGACCAGTGCCACCCACATTCAGGGGAGGTGTATCCTAAAAGTCCCATGAAAGGCCAAGACCCTCTCACGAGGAATATTTTCCAGGTGATCCTAAACCCAGGCAGGCTGACCACGAGGATGACCTAACACAAAGCCCTTTAGCTCCTCTGTGGGTAGGGGAGAACGAGAAGCTCTCAAGGCCAGCGAGATCCTCACAGGGAAACTCTCACAGCGAGAAGGGGGAGCCGATATGCAGGAAGACGCCAGACCCCAACAGCCAGAGCAGGAAGCTGACTTGTCCCCATGGTTTTTAGTTCCTTGGGGAAGATGGGGCGGTGGGGGGGGTGGGACGGGACGCCCATCGCACATACTACAATGAAGGAAGAGACAGTTTCATGTCAGCTTTGTCACTCCGTTGTATATTTGCTGCAGTTCCAACTTCATCATTAAACATAAACATCACCTCACAGCTATACAGCTCCAGGCTTCGCCTCATTGGAGAACCTAGTCTCAACGGAAGGAAAGCTCAAACAAAAAACCTGCTGTCGGGGCACTGTAACCTGTCTGACTTTCAAACTGCAGTAATGAAAACCAGGTAAAGTACTGGGAAGCATAGTGAAGATATTTTCCATATACTTGAAGAAACAAACGACTGGTTGTACTAAAATATTTTCAGGTAAAACCGAGTTCAGTCATGACTTCAACGACATGGCACTTGGCCACGTCTCCTTAGAATATGCACCGGCTGCATCCTAGAGCCTGGAGCAGGACCCCCAACCTTCCCATGTTCAGGGGAGCTTTCTGCTCTGACATCCCCAAGCAAGCACTCTGCAAGTCCGCCTGGAGCCCGACGCACTGCCACCTCCTGGTCAGGGGGAAAACTGCAGCTCGGAGGACCAAGGTTCTGGGCCAAATCCGCACAGGCGGGGAAGGAGAGCAGCCCTAGAATTAGAAAGAACCACGTGGACAGCAGGCCTGTCCTCCATTCCAGAACCTTGACCTGACAGCCTAAGTTTTATCCCTGGGACCCACATGGTGGGATAGAGAACTGATTTCAACAAGTTGACCTCTAAGCCCTACACATGTCCAATGGCAAGTGTACACATATAAACAACTGATTAATTAATTAATGCAACAAGAAGCCACTCATCTTGGAGGTCATATGACCTGACAATAGCAAACCTATCAATCAATCAATCAATCACAGCTTCTAGCCAGCCATGAGACAGCAGGAAAACAACCCTTACCTGACTGTGTACTTTGCTGCTAGACTGTGATGGCACATAGCTCAGGGGTGCCAAATGCATTCTGGGTTTTTGTCTTTGTTTGATTTGGCTTTGCATTTATAATGCCAAAGACTAGAGAGTCACTGTTAACAGCTAGTCTCCCAACTTTTGTATATTTCACTTCTGTGGGCTGTGTTGATAACAGTTGCTTAGACTATGTTTTAGGGACCTACTTTTTTTGAAAATATAAGTACTCAGGGCTAGAAAAATGGCTCAGCAGCTAAGAGTACTGGCTGTTCTTCCAGAGGTCCTGAGTTCAAATTCCAGCAACCATACAGTGGCTCACAACCATCTGTAATGAGATCCAATGCCCTCTTCTGCTGTACATGAACAGGGTACTCATACACACTAAATAAATAAGTAAATAAATCTTCTTAAAATTTTTTTTTTAAAGAAAATATATATAAGCCATCTTCATTTGGGACTATAAATGTTGTGGTGGTTTGTATATGCTTGGATCAGGGAGTAGCATTATTTGGAGGTATGCCCTTGTTGGAGTAGGTGTGGCCTTATTGGAGTAGGTGTGTCACTGAGGGCATGGGCTTTAAGCCAGTCTTCCACTAGAAGCCTTTAGATGAAGATGTAGAATGATCAGCTCTGCCTGCATCACGCCTACCTGGATGCTGTCATACTCCTGCCTTGATGATACTGGACTGAACCTCTGAACCTGTAAGCCAGCCTCAATTAAATGTTGTCCTTTATAAGACTTGCCTTGGTCATGGTGTCTGTTCACAGCAGTAATACCGTAACTAAGGCAGAAGTTCAATACAGTGACTAGAACAAGCTAGAAAGATGTACAGGCTCTGTCTCCACAGTGAGTCAGACTCCTCTACACGACAGCCGCCCTCCAGCCCTTTAACTAGAAACACTAGATTCTGAAGGGAATGAGAGAGGGTATCTGTGATCCTAAATGCTATCCATGTTGCTCCAGAAAACACTGGAATATTTCGTCCCTTGTTACCTTCTTCCTCCCTCTACATCTGGAACTCCCTCACCTTCTAGAGATGAGAAAATTTTGTGAGTGAATATCCCACTTCTCCATCATTTGGCCACTAAACTCCCTTTCCTGATAACTATCAAGTATGTGGCATTATAAATGCAAAACCAAATCAAACAAACAAAGACAAAAACCCAGAATGCATTTGGCACCCTTGACCTATGTGCTATCACAGTCTAGCAACAAAGTACACAGTCAGGTAAGGGTTGTTCTCCTGTTGTCTCCTGGCTGGCTAGAAGTTGTGATTTCTTTTTTTTTTTTTTGTTCTTGTCCAGGATCAGAAGAAGCTAGCCCTATTTTGCCAGCCTGAAACACACACACACACACACACACACACACACACACACACACCCCAAAACATCAAACAGCAGGTTCATCAGGATGTTCAGCAGGAACATCAGCCCAGTAGGTTCAGGGGCCTTAGATTCAGAGTAACAGAATATTTCTGTGCTCAGGGACTTACTGTGGAAGTGTGGACCACTAAGTTTTCATGTTCAGTCTCCTGGTACACACCATTAAACAAATGCCTTATGGTCTTCCTTAGAAATAAATGATTGCAAAATTAAAATTAAAATGCATACCTGGTCTCAAATTATTGTCATTTTCTCCTGTGAGAACCAGTAAACAATTCATCAAACTATTTAGATTGGAAAATAAACAGAATTTACATTTTCTAAATGGAAATCTCCCTCTTCTTTCTCTATGATCCCTTTTCAAATCTACCAACTTGGTCTAATTTTTTAAAGTGCTTTTCTCAACTAGCTTTCAAATAACTTATTTAACCCCTGAAGATGTTTTAAACAAGAACCCAGCCAAAGCTAATGTAAGTAAACCCTGAGGAATTTACAGCACAAAATAAAAGCCTTTCCCCCTTTTTAAACAAAGCTACAGACATTTAAGGAATAATGGAGAAACAATTTCAAATTTCAGTTTCCAAGGAGAATAAATAATAACAAGACAACCCATGAACTTTCTGCAGGAAGCAATTCAATCACCAGCGTGTGTCTAAGGGTGTCTACTAACTCCGAGCACTCTTACGCAGAAGAACCTAAGGCATGCTGGGTCAGAAAAGGACTTATGGCAACATGCTCCATAGAATGTTAAGTGACTATGCTGACATGAAGGATCTAGTTGAGGAACTTTAGAATGCAAGATGTATGCCTTAGTTAAGGTTTTACTGCTGTGAACAGACACCATGACCAAGGCAACTCTTAATAAAGACAACATTAAATTGGGGCTGGCTTACAGGTTCAGAGGTTCAGTCCATTATCATCAAGCATGGCAGCATCCAGGCAGGCATGGTGCAGGAGGAACTGAGAGTTCTACATCTTCATCTGAAGGCTGCTAGCAGAATACTGACTTCCAGGCAGCTAGGACTAGGGTCTTAAAGCCCACACCCACAGTGACACACCTACTTCAACAAGGCCACACCTACTCCAACAGGGCCATACCTTGAACCAAGCATATACAAACCATCACAATGCATCAGCAAGCATAGAACACAGACACACTCACACACACATACGCACATATATACACATTCACACACTCTCACACTCATTCACATCCACACACACTCATATACACACACATATATACACACTCACACAACTCTGTCACACACTCTTAACATACACCTTCATGCACATTCAGTCACTCTCTCACACACACACACACATACACACACACACCTTCATGCACATTCAGTCACTCTCTCTCTCACACACACTCACACACACACACATTCATGCACATTCAGTCACTTACACATACACATTTTCACATACACACATATACACACAACTCTCACACACAGTCACATACAAATACTCCTACGCACTCTCTCACACACAAACACACTCTCTCACACACACCCCTTTTCAGTTTTAAGTTTGTTGCAGGGCTAGGGATTAAACTGGGGTCTTGCACAGGTGAGGTGAGCCCCATTCCATTCAGTCACATCTGTCACTACACAATGGCATTTTATTTTTATGGCCAGTGACAGGCAGGAAAAAAACTAGCTAGAACTTTTCAAGCTAGTGAAATAAGAGTGGAAAACTTTGCATTTTTTGTTCTGGAGGTAGAGACATCTCTAACAAGGGGAATTAGGAATCTGGGGGCGGGGAGTTCAGCTGGAGACATAGAATCTGTTCAAGGGTAAACTATAAACCTTGCCAGTCTTGTCAGAAGGAGGCAAGCAAGCGGGAAAACAGCAGAAGCTGGATGGACAGCAGAATGTCATAGGCACAAGTCTGTAGAGCAGGAAGCTGGGCTCTACCTGCAAGAAATGTTTATTTCATTGTGAAATCCCAGACCCCCAAACTCGAGGACCCTTTGTAATACTTTCTCTGGTAACAGGCCACTGATGGTGCTCTCTGGGACAATGAGAACTGATCTTGTTTTCCCACCTATGCACTCCCAGTTTCAGAGTGACACAGGGTTGGAATCTAAATCCCTCTGCTCTGTTTCACCCTTGAGAAACTAAAGCCCAGAAAAGCTTTTGTTTTATTTCCTCTTCTCACTTCAAGTTCTCACTCACAGACTCCTCACAGTCACTCCTGAGTGCCTCTCTCTGTCAGGACACACGCTGGAGCCTCGTGCAGTGATTCGTGTCAGTGGAATTCTTAAATGAAGCTAAAGGTTTTCCAGCCAGTTCTGTGCTCCATTTCTTAATAGCTTCCTGTGACTCTGCTCCTTGATTTTAAGGAGGCCATGGGGGAGAGGTTCTTCCCCAGCTCAAACGAAGGGAACTGAAGGCAGCTAGGCTCCCTACATTACATCTCTATGGAAAAGCTTGGGGTGATCCGAAATGTAGAACTGAGTTTTAGTCAGTGAGGGGCCATGCCTCCTGCTTTCAGGAGCTTTCCTGGATTCATGTTTCAGAGGTCCTCCTCCCTGGGTTCATGTTTCAGAGGTCCTCCTCCCTGGGTTCATGTTTCAGTAGTTTTCCTCTTTGCAATCAATAGAAAACTGCAGTACGGACACATCACATTTCTGGCCTGCTTCTTAGAAAAACACACCATTACATGTTAACCTTTAGAGTTAGCTAGCTGTCCCATCCCACCTCTAGGGAAGACATCTTACCAAAACCCAGCTCTGGCATTGCTGTCAAAACCACAGGCTCGGGCGGGGGAGAAGATGCCATTGGTAAACAAGAAAACATGAGGACTTGACTTCAGATTCTCAATACCTACATAAACACTGGGCAAACTGGTGAGCTCCAGGCTTAGTGAGAGACACTGTCTCAAGTAACAAGGTAGAGAGGGACTGAGAAGGATGCTCAGTGTTAGCCTCTGCCTCCACACATGTAAACACATGTGTACATAAGCAAGTACACACATACATAACACACACGTTCAAGAATAAAACAACTGTAAGCTCAACATTCCTAGAATTGGTCCTTGAACCTTACTAGTTTAGACTCCATTTCCCAAAATGTTCCTATGAGTTCTAGAACCTCTCTCTCTCTCTCTCTCTCTCTCTCTCTCTCTCTCTCTCTCTCTCTCTTTCTCTCTCTTTCTCTCTCTCTCCTTCCCTCCATCCCTCCCTCTATCCCTCCTTCCCTCCCCCTCTCTTGACACAGTTTGCAATCTCCAAAAAAATTTTTTTTCAAAAGTTTTAACTCCTTTCCTTGGTGCTTGAAGTACTCCCTCACATCCAAAGAGGACCATGGCCTCTTATTTCTAAATCTTTGGCCATCCATCCACTCAGACTCTATAACCCCCCTTCCAACATGCTCACACTCTGGTGTGAAAGCCTAATGGTGTGTACCAGTTGGTATAAGACCTTAGGTTCATCAATAAGACTGTGGTCCCCGCATACCCTGTTGTTCCAAACCTTCTTGAGAGATGCCCATGGGGACTTTCTGGTTATGGTTTCCTAGACCCAAATGATGTTTCTTTCTGTATCTCAGTACTTTCTGTCTGCAGTTTGCCTTTGAATAACACAATTCCAATTCTCTAGTTACTCAGTAGTTAACTATCCTGCCCCATGGTTTCTGAGACAGTCCCCATCTATTTGGCTGGGGACTGGGTGAAGGGTCCTTCAGCTTTATAGTCTGTTGTCAATAGCATCTTCCTCCAATGGATAAATGATCCTCTCATCTGTAGCCCGGACAAGGAAACTTTTAACACCATAGGAGTCTCACAAAGACTGACTTCCTATAGCTTCAAAGTCCCCTCATCCAAGGTTAAATATCTTCCCAGAAAACAAAATTCTTGGAACAGGTATTAATTCCAGAGACAAACACCCAGACACAAAGAAGCTCTTAGACATGGGCACCTCTGCCAGTAAGCACGGGAAGTGACAGGGTGCTAGTTGCATGTGCATCCCCTAGACAGGACTCAGCTGACCTTTCACATGAGGTTCTCAATTGACCCAGAAGAAAAACCTCTAAGCTGACTTTTCATGTGCAAAAGGCCCTACAATGCACAGACATGCCCTAACCACCAACCCTACCTTGACTTTATCAGACCTAAGGAAACCCTTCTCTTTGCATGCTCAGAAAAGAAAAGAAAGGTAAGGCTGGAGAGATAATTCAGGTGTTAAGAGCACTGGCTGCTCTTCCAGAGGTTCTGCGTTCAATTCCCAGCAACCACATGGTGGCTAATAACCATCTATAATGGTATCTGATGCCCTCTTCTGGCCTGCAGGCATACATGCAGTCAGAATGCTATATATATAATAAGTAAATAAATCTAGAAGGAAGAAGAGGAGGAAGAAGAGGAGGAAGAGGAGGAGGAAGAAGAAGAAAAAGAAGAAGAAAAGAGAAAGAAAAAGAAAGAGCATTGCATTGATCAAGGATGACCCCCGTGTCTCCAAGCTTTGGCTTCAGTTACCCTCTTGGTCGAAGAAGCCCCCAAGCCAACACTGCGAGAAGGAATCACTATGTTTACCATACTGGGTGTTAGATACATTTAACCTTAATGCTTTTCTGACATCTTAATTCACAAATAACAGATCCTCCTCATAGAAGCCCCAACTCAGCTTCCAGTTTTATCAAACCCTAAATCTTGCTGCCTTGCTGCTAAACCCAACTCCTCTGTCTCCAACAATCCTGCCTAAAACTCATCGTGAACTGTCAGACAATATCTTTGTGACATTCATCTTCCTGGTCCTGAGGCTACTTGGTTCACTGATGGCAGAAAATACATCATGAATGGAGACTGGCTATCTATGCAGTTGTCAGCCATATGAAGGCTACCAGATCTGGCTTCCTGGCAGACAACACTGCCACATCAGCACTGGAAGCTGGAGTTAATCTACCTCATCATGCCCTTCAGCTAGGGTCAAATGTGAGACTTGATAATCTACACTGTAGTCTATGCCTCCCCTGTGGATCATGTCCAGGCCTCCATTTAAAAAGAAAGGTAACTGCTTTCCAGACATGGTCCTGGAATCATAACTTTGCTGGAGGCTAGCAAATGCTCAAAGCAGGTAGCCACCATTTATTGCAAGCCTTACCAAAACCAAGACGACCAGTGTTGTTTGAGGAATGAAGATCACCCCAAATGTGGGTTCTTGACTAAGTAAAAATGAGAGATGGCCTGCGTGCCAGCGTGAGTGTATTAACTCTCTGTGCTCTGGTCTTGGTTGTGGATGAGATGTGGCCAGTTCCCTCAAACTCTTGCCTCTGTCACATAACCTATGACATACTATAACCTGGATTATGAGTCAAACTTTCTCCCATAAGTTGATTTTCTCACAGTATTTTATCATAGCAACAGAAAAGAACTTAAGAACATGTTCACCCACCCTAGCACACCAGGAGGAGGCTCGAGGTGATTTAGCCAAAGGTTTTAGTCATAAACCTTAATGTCTCAGCCTTCCCAGTAGAAATTCTCAGCAGCCTCCACAGGTGCAAATGCCCGAGTTTGCTCCTGTCAGAGAGGAGATGTCCACTCACACACCAAAAATTCTGAGAGGCTAGGAGATGGCTCAGCTGGTAAGGTGCATTCTGGGAAAGTGAGCATCTAAGCACAATCTCCAGCATTCCAGTTTTAAAAGCTGGGTGTGGCAGTGCACCCTGGCAGCCAGAGAAGCAGGAGGAGCTCACTGCACAGCTAGTCTTGCCGAACCGGTCAGCTCCAGATTAAGTGACAGACCTTGTCTCAAACAAACCAACAAATAAACAAATAGCTCTCCACAGAATATGTGAAAGAGAGCTGACATCAACTTCTGGCCCATGCATTCACACACACACACACACACACACACACACACACACACGCACACGCACACGCACACGCACACGCACACGCACACGCACACACATACAAGGACTCCTGAAATAAGCAGACATGTTCCGACATTTTTCACCCACTATTTGGAGAAGCTATTTTCCCATATGACTCTTTCTTTCTAGAAAGTTCTTATTCCCACTCATTTTGAGAGGTGCTGCTTTGGTCTAAACTCACTTCCCACTTACCAATTATCATTTCAGTGTTATTTCCTCAGAAATCAGTTCGTGTCATGCTTTTCATCCTGATGGCTTTTGTTTTTTTCAGAAAAAGAGATTTTTTTTTTTTTTTGGCTGTCTTCCCAGATTCTCAATCTTCTGAGCTTTTAATCACAAACTATATAAAAAATGAAATTCCTGTAGTAAAGCAAGGAAAAAGAAAATGGAATCCATGGGTCACAGCGAGCTGTCAAAGCCTTACTGGGAACCAAGGGAATATAAGACACCTCCATTTTAAGAACTGCTTATTTTAAAACACCATTTTTCTTTATTATTATTATTATCATTATTATTTTATCTAATTACTTCTGTGATGAAAGACATTTCTGAGGTGTCCTAAATTTAATTAGAAAGGTCTAAGATTGAGGGAGGAAAGTTTAGGAGATTAAACAGTCAGGACACTTCATGCTCTTCAGTTTATGTAGAAAACCTCATCTCCAACTCCATGTACATCACCCAGCTTATAATCCCAAGCCATCTAGGATCAAAAATGTCCTTACGCTCCATCCCTTCCCAAAGTTCCACTCCCATCGTCTGCAATCTCCCCTTCTCTACAGAGAACGTAGGATCACTGTAAACAATTACTCCTTTCCCTGGGTCTCCGTACTGTATGCTTTCTGCCTCTGGGCTCCCTTGGTCTCCAGGGCTTTGTTAAACAATATGGTGGCAGCAGTAGACTCCAGAATCTGGTTGTCCAATATGGTGGCAGCAGTAGAATCTAGGATCTGGTTGTCCAATATGGTGGCAGCAGTAGAATCCAGGATCTGGTTGTCCAATATGGTGGCAGTAGTAGAATCTAGGATCTGGTTGTCCAAGATGCTCTCGGGGCTGAATATAGCAACATGTTGCATTTGGGATTCATCAGGCCTGGCCAAGCAACCTCCTCTCTGACCCGCAGCTCACCAGGATTTCAATCTGGACTGTTGGGCCTTCTGTTTCTAGTCAACTGGTACATGGCTGCCCTTGACTTCTGTGGCATAAATACTAATCTGGAAAAAAACAGTAAGCTATGGAGGTGATGCCTTCAAGTATGGTGAAGATAATCCTCTAAACTGATGTATTTGTGAGAGAGAATCACTTGAATTTAGTTATGTACCTTTCAGGTGGTTTGGGATATCTTTGTCCAAAATAGTTTTGATTCACAGTGACATCTAGTGGCACTTGGGTGCAATCACAATTTGGATTTAACTAAGAAATTTAACACCTCTGGTTCCTGGGCTTGGTCAACTGAAAGCAGCTCTTCTAACTTGTGGTAAGTTTAACTCTTCCTCAACTCCTCCTTTCTGGAATACCAGATGGTGCCATATGTAAGTAGGATGGGGCTGGCTTGTGCACATTTTTTTTTTTTAAATCAAAATGGAGTAAACTTTTTAAAGTCTGTAGTGGGCACTACTTTCCAAGTTCCCCTTTGTTGGGCTACTACTCCCTAAAGAGAAATTGCGCCTACATGACTAAGATATTAACCTCGAAATAACTTTTCCTGGGTCTGGAAAGATGGTTCAGCAGTTAGCACTGACTGCTTTTCCAGAGGATCCAGGTTGGATTCCCAACACCCACAGGGCAGCTCACAACCAGCTGTAACTTCAGTTCCAAGGGATCCAACATCCTCTTCTGGCCTCTGCACAAACTAAATACATGTAGTACATAGATATACACACAGACAAAACATCTGTACATATAAAAATTAAGTTTAAATTTTAAAAGAAAATCAACATTTTTAGAGAAAAGACCATAAACATTCTAAAGATTTACTGAATGCAGAATTACTAGTCACCTTCTGATAACAGCCCAATGCTGAATGCTCATCCATAGTCATTAATTCTTCATATTGATTGACAAAAAGCACAAAATCTCCTGTGAGTTTTAACTTGTAGAAAACTAGTATTCTTGTTACTAGCCCCAGGAGGTCAAGGTTAGCTACAATGTTGAGACGAACAGGACAGTCAGTTCTGACTGGTACCACACCTGGCATGTAGCCTTCCAATTCTGCCCCTGCCCTTCCCTCCCCTTCATTTATCGATCCTTGATGCCCTTGAGTTTCCTGAGACAAAGCCCTTGAGAACAATACTATGCTTAGTCCAGGGTGGAATCTTTTAAGTAGACTGAGAGAGGCTATTGAGGGGTGAGCAAGCCGCCCTGAGTCTTGTTAAGTAAGTTTCCTTCAAGATTGAAACATTCTATCCTGTAGAGAAGCTCTTTGAGCAGGAAAGCAAACAACTCAAAATAGCTTCCGGAAGTCCCTGAAACTGACTAGGTTTGCTAAGCCCCTCCCTGCCATAGTAAGCAATAAAGTAATCCTTCTCAGATAACCCAGCCTCAAAGAAGTCTCTTGAGACCAGACCAGAAGCAGAAACCAGCTAAGCTACCTAGAAGAGGGTTAGCCTAACCGAGGCACCTGGAAAGGACATTCTCATATAGGAGCTGCCTGCGAGCTGTGTAGTGTGCTCCAGGTTTCCAGCTTTTGTGAGCTGTCACCCATGCTGGGGTGGGCTTTAGTGATGCAGCTGTCTTTGAGTCATTTCTGATGCTATAAGTAAACCCTCACCCGTATTCCTGTAAATAATCCCAATTAAACTCCTGGCTCACTACGTTGTACTCTTGTGGTATACATTTGGTGTGTCATGGGCTTCCTATCTATCATGAGTAAACGTGTGTTGTGGCTCCCTCCATAGGAAAAGTTTTACCACAACATAATTAGCACCAGAACAGAGACACAACAGAAACAAGGTTATGGAGGAGTGAGTACATGGTCCTTGCTATGTGTAGCAAGGCACGCAGCTGAGGCTGAGAAGCCTATGGCGGATGCATCCACAGAGGAGTTTCCAATGGAGTTGTCCTTTCCTTTATGGTGTGTGTTAATGTGCCTTTGTGCCATGACAACTGTCAACATGTTCTTGTAATGGATAATGAGACATAATACTAAGGCTAAGCTATCAGGATGAGGAGTATCTAATGGGAGAATCCCAGCATGGCAGCCTCATCTAAGAAGTAAAGCTTATTTTCCAGTGATAGACCCTGTCTCAGACACTAAGGTGGATATCACCTGAGAACAGAGCCTTAAGCTTCTCTGGACCCTGTACACACACATACACCGTGACCCATGCAAGGACACATGCATATATGTACACACATGCAGACACTTGTCTCAATAACTTGAAATATTAGCATGGTATATTAAATTAAACAATAGATACTAATTACTTGTGAATAAGTTTTAATTGGGGGAAACTTTTTAATGAAGTATAATAACATAATTTCTTCCCTCTTCCCTTTTCTCCATATCCACTCATTCTCTCTCAAAGTTGCACTCATTTTTCTTTATACATATATATGTGTGTGTGTATGCATATATATGCACATAAGAATAAAGATATAACCTTCTGACTCAATTTAATGTTGCTTGTATTTATATGATAGGAATAATTTTTAATCAGGTAACATACTAAAATATAAATGATTAAGCATAAGTTACTTGTTTATTAGTATGCATATGATATGTGTTTGAATCATGTGTGTGTATAGTGTGTATGTGCATGTGTGTTCATGTGTATAAATGTAGGCCAGTGCACACACCATAGTTTATTGGTGTTAGAGGACAGCCTTCAATCTTGGTCTTTGCTTTCTTCTTTGTTTAAGACAGTTTCTTTGTTGTTTGTCAATGTGTATACCAAGCAGGCCATGAGTTTCTGGGATTTCTTCTATTTTGGCTCCCATCTCACCTTAGGAGCACTGAGATTGCAGGTGAGTGTGATTGTATTTGGCTCTATATAAGTTCTTGAGATTCAAATTCAGCTCCTTATGTTTACATAAGTTCTACATATACTGAGCCACCTCCCCACACACCAAGCAAAAAATTTATATTCTTTGAAATGTTGCTTATGTATATTTTTTAATCCAAATATATTTGATTCTGATAGTAATAATAATTTCCTCTTGCCACTCAAAAATTTTGGTATAAGAAGGTACATAAAACGCATGAAGTGACCTGGGAATGGCATTAAAATTGAAAATGTAAAATCCAGTGTGAATCTCCACAACCTCAGAGTGGCTATTCTAACCGTATAGTTCATGAGATGGACTGACTGTGGGTCTGGTTAGTTTCAGATCATGATATTTTTTTATTTGTAAACCTGTTTAATGACAAGGTTTATAGAAAACAAAAAGTACTTCAAAAAATAAAGAACACATGTTTAAACTTTATTAAATGGCGTCAGTAGAACACTGGTCAGCAATGCTAGAAGTTACTATGCAGGAACTAAAATGAAAAGTGAGTAATCTGGTGCAAAGAGCTGTGCTTCATCAAGGAGGCTACGGAATATAAAGATCTGTGGAGGGAAGGAAGGAAACATTATTCTGCATAAAATGAAATGACTGGATGTTCCAAGAAAGGCACAGGACAAAAGCTCAGGGTTGGACAGTATGGTACTTTGAGTGAGAGTGGCCCCCATAGGCTCATATATTTGAATGCTTGGTCCTTAGTTGGTGGAACCGTTTACGAAGGATAAGGAGGTGTGGCCTTGTTGGAGGAAGTGTGTCACTGGACATGGGCTTCAAAGTCCCAAAAGCCTATGCAATACCCAGACTCAGTCCTTTCCCCTTCTTCCCACCCCACCTCTTCTCTGTTTCCAACTTTCAGATAATATGCAAGCTCTCAGCTACTGTCCCGGCATTATCCTTGCCTCCCACCATGCTCCCACCATTTTGATAGTAGACATCCTCTGAAAATATAAGGGAATCCCCTCTCTTTTGTAAGTTGCCTTGGTTATGGTGTCCCTTCACAATAGAATAGTAGCTATGACAGACAGTCATGAAAGGATTGGAGGAAGTGGACGCTCTTAGGAGAAACTTGATGTGATCCGCTGATAAAAGTGTTTCTAGGTTTTCTTAGACACTGAACACTGATACAAGTCGTGCTGCTGTGGAAGCAAGGTCCATCCCCCTTGCTTTGAATGACAGCTTTTCACTGGAGCACTGTGGTCCTGGAACACCTGTAACTCTCTAGGTAGTCCAGGCTGGCCTTGAACTCACAGAGATCTGCCTACCTCTGCCTCCTGAGTGCTGGGATTTAAAGGCATGCGTCACCATGCCCAGCTAAGTTTTTATTGGCTATTCTTACTGTGTATGTGATATGGCCTGGAAGGGTGGCATGTGTGTCACGGTACACCTGTGCAAGTCAGAGGACACTTTGTGGAGTTGGTTCTCTACTTCTGCCTCTGACAGGGATCTCAGAAACTGAACTTAGGTTGTGAGCAAGTGCTTTCCAGGCTAAGCTGTCTCTTTGGCCCCTGACGATGAGGCAAATAGTGCTCTTATTCCTCACAAAATTAAACCAAAGTAAGGAACTGAGGACCCATGGTGCCGAGACATTAAAGACCTTCCCAAGCATTGTGGGAACCTTCAACATCAATGCTGGAGCATCTCTTTGAGAATGTAGGTTTTTCACTCTTTGAAGTCATAATAGGAAGACCAAGGTATATTTCCCTGTAGCTGTACACAGTGTAGTAAACAAAGAGGATTCTTGTATATGTCAAAAATTTAATAAAGCTTATAGGAAAATCTACTCTATGGTAAAACAATGTCTTCACAGTGACAAGGATAGTGTTACCACCTCCCCAGCAAGCTCCCCCCACCCCCTGCCAATCTCAAGCAAGTCTATGGTTTCATGAAAAAGGTATCTCCATAAAAATACTTTATGGCTCCATTGAAAAGGTCTTGCCCAGGTACTTCTTGTGAAGACTTGTGATGCCAAGTTACAGGAAATTGATCCCTAGATCCATGTTTCTCACTAAAAAAGACAAAGAAAAGACTGATCTACTTGAATGGCACAACACCCGCATCACTGGCTTTATCTGACCAAATCCATGAGCTCAGTGAGAAATCCTGTCTCAAAAATTAATCTGAATAGCAATCAAGGAAGATGGCATATGCCAACCTCTCTCTCCTAACCCTGTCCATACAGATACTACATTCATATCTCTGGTCTGATGAGTATTTTCCAACTGCCACCTAGCCTGCTGCCAGTACTTGTGGGAATTTATCCCAGAACCTAGTCCTTTCTTTCTGGCTGACATCTGCAATAGCTTAATCAGCTCTTTTATTCAGACATCATAAAGTATCACAAGCTGGTTTTTCAACCCTCAAAAGTTGAGGCAGCAGGGTCAGGAGTTCAAAGCTAGCCTGGGTCACATAGCAAGCTCCTATCTAGAAAAGAATCGAAGACAAAACAACAACAAAACAAGTTTGGTTTTACAGTCGATTTTTTTTTTTTTTGAGAATCCAGATAAATCAGAGAACTAGCTTCGAGTTGAGGCAGATGTGCTACCTTTCTCTACCCCTCAAAGGGGTCGTATGAAGCTAATACTTCCACAACAAAAGACAAGCTGGCAAGGCAAAAGCAAAACAAGTGTATTTGATCACACCCTCAGCGTGCTGACCTCTGGACTCAGAAGAAGTCTATGTTTATGTCTGAAGTCAATGAAAAACAAGCTACAATGTGGGAATGACTCTGGGTGAAAGGGCACTGTGGCAGCACAGTGGCAGGAAAACCCTGTAAGGCTCGGGGCTTCAGAGTCTCCTTGGCTGCATGTGCTGCATGGGGCAGAGGTCGGCAGAGTGAGGCTTCTGAAGGAGAGAAGGGAGGGAAGGGTGATTTTCTAGTGTCTATGTCTGTTTGGGACAGTGTGTGTGTGTGTGTGTGTGTGTGTGTGTGTGTGTGTGTGTGTGTATGCACGCGTGCTCTGTGATCCATTTTTGGAGAAGAAGACAGGAACCAGGACAGCGATGTCAGGACAAGAGGTGTCAGAAAGACCTTTTCTCTAAGGCCTTTCAATGTCATCTGCCCAAAGTTCTTAGTGTACCATGCCTCCTTTCTTGAGGGTGTTGGGACCTGAGCCCTGACAGAATCTGTCGCCTGTGATTGCTGAAGAGACCTTTGTAGAAATTAGAGTTTATCCTATCTCTGGTCATCCACAATTTGACTTTCATCTTTCTTAGAAATGAGAGAAGTTGCTCAGTGAGTTAAAAGCAGTTGTTATTTACAGTTGATTTGCCTTGTTCTTTGGCCATCAACCCAATAAAAATCATTTTTTTTCTTCTTTTGGTCTTTTTGTCATCATTTCTCTCTTAAGGTCTCAATTGTCGTTTTAGATTCGGCACCAGAAGGAGACAAGAGCTTAAAAGAATAAGTCAGCCAGCTTTCTAAAGTAAGCTGGGGGAGAGCTCACAAGCTTGCTTGAGTCTTCCTTGGAATTGCAAATTGATTCACTTCGCCCCTCTGTCATGGATCTCCGGCTTGTGACATGGAATGTCTACTGGCAAGCTTTCCTCACATGGAAGGAATGAAGCTATATGTGTAGGCTATAACCAGAAAACATCTACGTTGCAGTTTGCAAGTTGGTGGTCTCCTGTTTTCTTGATGGCTGCCCGTGGGGTTTTGAATGAGAATGGCTCCCATAGGCTTGCACATTTGAATAGTTTTTAATTTGTTTTCTTTTTCAGAGACAAGGTTATGCTCATGTATTCACAATTATAAACAACAACCACTTTGAATTCACCAAGCTACCTTTTCTCTCATTTATAAAAAAGATTAAAAATCAAATTGTGGATGGCCAGAGAAAGGATAAACTTTAATTTCCTCAAAGCCTCTTGTCAGCAGTTGGTTCCCAGTTGATGGGCTGTTAGGAAGGACTCGGAAGTGTGGCCTTCGGTGGGGGGGGAGGGGGACAGATATGTCAGTGAGAGTGGGCTTTGGGGTTTCATAAACCCATGCTAGGTCCAGTCTTGCTCTCTCTGTCTGCCTCCCACTAGTGGTAGCTGAGGATGTAAGCTCTCAGCCGCTACTCCAGGGCCACCAGCTCGATGCTCTCCTTTGTAAGCTGCCTTGATCATAGTGTCTCTTCACAGCAAGGGACAGTAACTAAGACCGTGTCTAATGACGAGATCACAATACATTTCCTTTCTGTCACAACCATTTTTAATTGCAGAATGGTATCAGACAATATTTCTTTCTATGAAATGGAATGGGTGTTTTGATGACTGGAGAAGGTTGGTTTTGCAGACACGAAGGGCTGAAGAAAAGAGAAGCAAAGAACAAGAAGTAGATCGGTTGTTTCAGGGTTACCTTCCTTACACAAGTTAAAGCAGAGAAGATACCTTCCAGTGTGAAAACTAATGTCTTCTTTGAAAATTCGCTTCCTTTCTCTCTTGTACCTGGTTTCTTAGTAGGCTGGATAAGCAACTGTGTTGGGCTGTGTCGGCTGTCCAATCTAGAACAGGCTGTCCGATCTAGAACAGGAGGTCCGTCTGAACAAACAGCCCCCCCCCAATCTTTTTCAGCCAATGTTTTTATAAAGCTCACTTAAACGTCAAGCAATTTTTGTCCTTGGTTTTGTTTGTTTGTGTTTTTGTTTTGTTTTGAAAATATATGTGTATGTGGTATATGTGTGTACACATCTGTTTGTTTGTTTGTTTGTATGTATGTATGTATGTATGTATAGGTATACATACATGCCCATGCGTGTAGAGACCAGAAACTCCACCATCATATATTGAAGGGTTTCTCACAGAACCAGCTGGCTCTGGAACCCCATCTCCACCTCCAGAAGCCAGGATTTACAGGCAGGCTGTCACATCTGCCTAGCTTTATATGTGGGTCTTGGGGACCTGAACTCCATAGTCCTCACACTTGCTAGTCAAGTGCTTTAGCCCAGCCCCAGCTTCTATTTTTAGAGTGGATTTTACTTGTCATAATAAAATCACTACTTAGCATGTTAACTTATTTTTTAATTAAAAAATAATACTTTAGATTTCACTTAAAAATCTGTCTTTCTGGTCGGGTTGTGGTGGTGCCCGTCTTTAATCCCAGCACTTGGGAGGCAGAGGCAGGCAGATTTCTGAGTTCGAGGCCAGCCTGGTCTACAAAGTGAGTTCCAGGGCAGCCAGGACGACACAGAGAAACCCTGTCTTGAAAAAAAAACAAAAAACAAAAAACAAAACACACACACACACACACACACACACACATACACACACAAAGTCCGTCTTTCCACTTTCTCGGGGAAACACAACACGCAGCTCCCTTCTACATCTACATCCGGCCCACACCCTCACATGTGAAACTGAGGGGCAACTCTTGCCTTGGGTAAGCACCTGTTTTCCAGACTACAGTGGCACCCGATGTTCCCATGCATTAACAGGGCCTGCCCAGTGCAGCAAATAAAGCCTTAACTCTATGAAGGAAGGAAGCGCAGCCTTTGGGCAGAGGTATCTTTATTCAGACCTCTCCGGGGATCTGTGACATCCTTTCTTCATACTGGTGTTGGGTCTATAAATTAGACTCTCTGATAATATTGGGCTTCCCTGAGCCCTGGCTCTGACAAACAGGGACAGTTAACCATCGGAGTCTTTTGTTTTCTGAAATTCTGCAGCCTTTTGGTGCTAGCAGGACTTGGATAAAGGACCAGCCTTCCCAATATGATTTCATAAGATTCAGAGTGACCCCTTGTTTATCTGTGGAAACACCAGGCACAGCCACTCCCTTCCCGTTCTCTCTCTGGGGAATTGTTAGTTCAGCTGTTTCCTGCCTTCTCTCCCAAACATGAATCTAGTTGAGCTGACTGACATAGACTTGGGACAATGGGATAACGCAATACCAGCTGTCAGGTGACTTTCCTGACTCCTCACCCTAAAGGTTTAAAGTAAGGCCCCCTGATGAGAGACTTTGACCTTCATGCCAGACAAATTTCCCCTCCCACAATAGTCTGAACACAACCTGTTTCCTTGCTCACTTGCTCCCCTCCGTTTTGCCCTCACCCCCTCTCCCCGTCCCCCCCACGGCCTCTTCGACTCTGTTCTGAAATTTGTATAGAGGTCTTTGCCCAGAGTGTGACCCTGTCAGTAAGCATCTCAGACGCAATGTGCCACAGCACTGGGAAGAGAATGGGGCTGAATGTTAACAAGAAAGTCGAAGGAAGCTCTGTTGGAAGAGAAACAGGAGGCCAGCACGGGGCTGCCCACCTCTTATGCCAGCACTTGGGAAGCTGGGGCAAGCGCATGTGACATTCAAGGTCGGCTTGAACTGCCTGAGATCATTTAGCTCATAAACAAAACCACCACGCAAACGAAAGGAAGCCAGGAGGCAGGAGGCTCTCATAAGAAGCAGGATTTATGCACATCTCCAGCTCTGCTCGGCATGGAAGCTTTCCCCACTTTGCCTACAGGCATCCAGAATATTAGGTTGTGTTCATTGGGTTAAGAGACACATCAGCGCTCTATCTTCCCAATGCTCTGCTCAGCACATGCGCACTTGTTATCTCTCACCAATCTTGTAGCCCTTGTAGACTCGACGTTCTTTTCCAACTTCAATAAAAGTTTCTCTTTAGATAATCTTGTCTAATTAACCTCTTCACATACACCCTAACCCCGTCCCCCACATAAGCCCCGGATCTGTCTTACAGCCCCTCACTCCTAAGACTCCAAATAAAGCTCTTTGTTCTTTACTGACTCTCTGTCTAAGATCATTGACAAGTTCTCCTTGATTTAGGATAGTGGGAGAGAGAGGTCCCAAGAAGTCAGGGACAGATAACTGGAAGCAAATTTGGAGATATTCGAAAGAAAGTCTTTACAGTGGACAACGATCCTCTGAATGTCCTTTGCCCTTGCTTAAAATTTTGCCTCAAGTCAGCATCTCTATATTTTTTGGCGCCATCAGGGCTGCCTGACACAGCTTTAGTTTCTTTATCTGGGCTGTGTCCTACACACCTCTCGCCTATAGAAAACACAGCCCTGACCTGCTTAAAATATTTTACATTAAGATCACATTTTGATTAACTGTTTGGTTAAATAGTGCAAGTTGAACAGTCTTGTCAAACTATCACAAAACCACTGCAGCGAGTGGGATGAAATCATGTTACCAAGGCACCATCATGCCCTTTCTATCCATGTAGCCTTAGAAAATGCATTTTCTGCTAAAGTCAGATGTTCCACATGACTTACTGAATTGGCTTGCTGAAAGTAAGAATGCTCTGTTTTATAAGTTTCACATGGTGTGTTCATGTTACTCTCCAAGATGGGAGTCCGTAAAATAAAATCTCTGAAAACCTGGCTGTAACTGAGTTGATTGTTATCATCATCATCATCATCATCATTTGAAAATGATTTGAAAAATGATTGTAGATTAGATGAACCAAGTTGAGGAGGGCAGGAAATCATTATGATTACAGAAACATTTTCTGCCTTTGATATTAAAATTTTGTGCTTTTGCTAGCCAAGGCAGTCAATAGTCCCACCATGCTCAAGAGACCAAAAGTAATTTAAAACAGCACCCAGGTTTTCATCCAGGATGTCTTTCACTGAGCAAAAGTCTGGTGGATCTCTAAGGAGTCTGTAGTAGGGAGTGGGAAAATTGAAGCACTATTAGGAAAACACAGACTGGAAGACACTTGGATACTTCTCAAGAAGACTGGGTTTTTAAAAATATTTTCTCTTTTGAATTATGTGTATGGATGTTTAACTATGTGTGGACTTGACTTCTATGCCCACTGAGGCCAGCAGAGAGTGTCTGATACCCTGAAGCTGGAGCTCCAGGTGGCTAGGAAGCATCTGATCTGAATGCTGGGAACCAAGCCTAGGTCCTCTGCAAAAGTAGTAGTGGTTCTCACCAGCCAAGCCATTGCTCTGGCTCCTACCACCCCCGACTAACTAAGGGAGAGTAAGTATTGAACACTAAACCTAACAGTGGTGTTCTATTAGCCAGGGCCAGGCCATTTTGTAAAGTGCTTTCGTTCTGACTGGATTGTGACAAGTCCTAAAGGTACAGTAATTGGATTTCCAGCGTAACTTATTTTTCTAGAATCTTGTCCTCCCACACTCATGGCTGATTCAGTGACAGCCCGGCCGCAGCCACATACTACGGGCAACTCCTCAATGAGGTGGCATCAAACCTCTCTGCTTACTCTGAAATCTGTAAGAAGGAACTGCCATTCTGCTATATAGCCCTGAACTCTCCTCAGAAGCCCAGCCTTCCTGCTGTCTGTCTGTCTGTCTGTCTATGATGTAAATACCTCTCCTGATCAACTTCTTACCAAAAAGGATAATCCAACTCAGAGCCCCCTCGCACCCTGAATCTGAAACCTTTCAGTAGAAAAGTACAGGCATGGCTGGACCAGTGCTAAGACCTTCTGATAAGGGCAGGACATAACTGGCTAAGATTATACAGTCCAGTTGTGGATCAATATTACAGAGGGGGAAGGAGCGTGAACCACAACCCTGTGTGAGTAGATCCAGAGCTGAGAAAACCAAGCATAAGAAAATAGCAGAGTATCAGAAAAGGAAGGAAAGAATGTCTAAACTATTCTTGGCCCTGGGCTAGCCTTGTATGAGTGGCAGTGCTGATAACCTTGGAATTCCCAGTCTGGGTGCTGACATCTTTCTCCCCGGCCAAGGATGACTGGGTGACGTAGAGCTTTTGGACTTCTAGGCTTTGGCCTGCCCGGCTTCCAGAGTAAACTTCAGGAATCATGTCTTATCCCAAATAAACAGTGCATAACTGCCAATCCTGAGTCCGTGGCTCCTGTCTGCGATGACTGTGCACTTAAGACACAACAGAACTACTGTGAGAACAGGAAAAACCGTAACTCACTTAATCCTCAGGACATGCTAAGCAGTTACACTTCGAAGATCTGCAAGCTGAGGTGATGCGAGTGTCTCAGGGTCACGTAACTAATAAGAGACAAAACCGGACTTGAACGCTGGCATTCTGGTTTCAGCCAGCTGCAGGGAGACTAGGAAAAGAGGGTTCAGTCTTCCCAGCTTGAATTTAGAGGCAAGTAAGGAAGCCGTTGACTGCATCATCTACATGCCTGCCAAATCTCACTGGCCAGTTTCCTTGGCTGGTGGCTGTTCCCCTCTGCTTTCAGGTTTATGGGTAAGTCCTACAAGCCTCCAGTGTCACACGCGCTGATTTGTGTGAGCTACCTCACACACCAAGTCCATGGTTGCACTCTGCTTTGGATTTCATTGCAGTCTTCACATTCGTGCATGTCACTTGAGAATGGCAGACACCGTTACAGAAAGTGACAGATGATGAAAGACGGCCCAAGTATGTGATTGATAGTTGGTATTGATCCTAGAGTGCCTGGGAGGCATGTAATGATTTAAACAAATGGACAGCGTGGGAGTGTATTTTTATAAAGGATGCAGTTGGACATCACATAATAGCATTGAGGTCAACCGTGGATCGCACATGCCACTGTAGTCTTGTGCAGTTATGACAGGGTTGAAATTAACACCTGGTAACTCCGTACCTGTCAGAACATTGTAGTGTTATATTTCCTACAGGTAAGTCTGGCACATACCAATGATGACAAACCACCGTGTTTACAGTATTGTACTTACACCATTATTTTAGAGTATGTTCCTGTCCATTCAAAGAGTTTATTGTAGATGCCTTGAGCTGTTCCTTCCAGTGGATTTTCCAGAAGAAGGCCATGTTATCACAGAAGTGACATCTCTGTGTGTGCTGTTGTGTAATTTAAAAATACTGAGCTGACCAGGCAGCTCAGAAGGTTCTTGCAGTCAAATCTGGCCACCTGAGTTTGATCCCTGAAACCCGCAGAGATGAAGGAGAAAATCAACTCCCATGTTAGAGAACAGAAGAATATAAATGACTGGAAAGAGCAACTATATGGCCACTCACAACCATCTGTAATTCTAGTCCCAGGGAGTCCAATGACTTCTCCTGGACACTGCGGGTACCATATATGTAGTACACAAACATACATGCAGACAAAACATCCATATGCATACAATTTAAAGAATAAGACACATAAAAGTTATCATCTGACTTCCACAAACACACCATGACAATCACACGTGCACACATGCACACACACAGGAATAAATAAGTTTATTTATACATAAGAGTACATTGTAACTATAGTATAATTAAATTATAAATAAGAGTAAACCAGTAAAAATATTATGAGTGAGCTTAAAAATGGCAGTTACTACTTTAAAAGGCAGGAGACATTTTTCTTCTTAGAAGATTCATAAAGCCAAACATGGTGGTCCATGCTTCTAATTCCCAGGCAGGAATGTAGAGGCAGGAAGATTACAACTTGGAGGCCAACTTGGACTACAAAGTGAGTGTGACAGAAGGAGGAGTTCTAAAGCAGTTCTGAGTCACCCAGGCCTTTTCTACTCTAAATAGGAATTGAAATTGTCTAAAGAGCTGGCATTCTTTTGATAAGCCACTTGGCACCAGACACGCTCAGACCTGGCTTTCTACACAGGCAAACAGACCATCCCTCTCTGATTTGAACCAGTGCCTCCAACCCCAGAGCCCTGTGACGCAACAGTTTACTTTGAAAGAGATTGAAGCAGGGAACTGAACTGAACCCCAATACCCTTGCAGATTTGGGAGTTGCCTGTGAAGCTGCAAAGGAGCCAAGGGTGCCCACAAGCCACACCTCATTCCCTCAGGCAGCCGGATTGCCCCACACCTGGCACAAGTACCCTTGGCACACATCATAAGTGAAGCATTCATAACATTTAAGTTAGAATGTACGATATATAAAAGTTGTCCTCTGACACATCACATGTCACGCTTCACATGAATCACCTCACCGAATTCTCTATAGCAGCTGTACATGGAGATGCTGAGATGCCTCATCTGCGGATGAGAAACAGGCACAGGCAGTTTCACCTCATGGATTTAAACTGAATCATGGACACTGAATAAGGGAACTGGGATTCTAGGCCTGGCGACCTGACTGCAGACAGATGTTGTTGACTAGCTCACTTCTTTATGCCGATCCTCTGGAGTTGACAGTTGCTCAGTTAAAATGCCATTCTTTTTTTCTTTTTTTTTTCTGTCTAACACGATGCAGAATTATGTCTGTTGGGCTCAGCATAGCTATGGTAACCCTGATTAGGAGACATGAACTCTGGAGCTCTGAACACCTGTGAGCATCACTTGTATTTTGTACGAGTGAGGGAGGGGAGCTAGCAAGGGAAGGAACGTGCATGTTCCACAAAGGCCTGCCTAGACTAGATGCTGTATAAGTTCTAGCTCTGGGCAGGAACCCTATGTGGGATATTTGTCAGGCCTGGCTATGAGCCACTATAAGGACCCCATGGAAGAAGTTGCCCTGGTCAGCTTCAGTCATGCTTATCCAGCCCAGGAGCCTCCTGTTATAGGGGTGGGGGTAGGGGAGTTCATGGGGGTGGAGCAGGGAAATCTCTTTGACCTTGCCAGCCAGCCAGCAGTGATGATCCATGGGAGACAAGAAGACAGTTTGGTTCAACATGACTAAGCAGCTGCTGTTGGTTCAAACTTCACGATACTGACCCGAGCTGTTTGTTTGTTTTTAATTTCCTCAATGAGGATGATGATGATGGTGATGATGGTGATGATGAGATGATGATGATTTTTTTGTTTGTTTGTTTTTTGTTTTTTGTTTTTTCCAGTCAGGGTTTCTCTGTATAGCTCTGGCTGTCCTGGAACTCACTCTGTAGACCAGGCTGTCCTGGAACTCA
>NW_022196898.1:18518838-18543800 GCF_008632895.1 Mastomys coucha
CAGAAATCTGCCTGCCTCTGCCTCCCAAGTGCTGGGATTAAAGGTGTGCGCCACCACCGCCCGGCTACGATGATGATGATTTTTATTTACTTTACATCCCAATCTAAGCTGCTCCGTCCTCTCCTCCCAGTCCCTCCCCCGACCTCATTTCCTTCTCACCCACCCCACCTCCCCTTCTCCAAAGAAACAGGGAGGCCTTTCATGAATATCAACCAGCCTTGGCATACCAAGTTGCAGTAAGACTAGGCCCATCTTCTGTTATTGAGGTTAACCAAAGAAACCTAGATAGAGGAAAGGAATCCAAAGGCAGGCACTGCAGTCAGAGACAGCCCTGCACTCACGTCAGGAGTCCCACATGAAGACCAAGCTGCACAACTGTCCCATGTGCAGAGGGCCTAGGTCCATGCATGCTCTCTGGTTGACAAATCAGTCAACCCTATGGGCCCAGGCTAGTTGATTCTGTAGGTTTTCTTGTGGTGTCCTTGACCCCTCCTGGCTCCTTAAATCCTTCCTCCCCTCCTCCCCCCTCTTCCACAGGATTCCCCAAGCTCCATTTAATGTTTGTCTGTGGGTCTTTCCATCAGTTGCTTGATGAAGTCTCTCTGATGGCGCTTATGCTAGGTTTCTGTCTACAAGTATAGCAGAATCTCATTGATAGCATCAGGGGTGAGCTCCTTATTGTGGAATGGGTCTCAACCTGGGCCAGGCACCAGTTGTCTCTTTCCTCAAATTCTGCCTCATCTTTACCCCTGCTCATCTTGTAGACAGGACAAATTGTGGCTCTAAGGTTTTATGGCTGGGTTTGTGTCCCAATCCCTCCACTGGAAGTCTTGCTTGGTTACAGGAGATGACCAACTCAGGCTCCATAACTCCCATTGCCAGGAGTCTTATTGAGGGTCACCCTCAGATTTCTGGGAGTTTCCTTTGTCCTAGATTTCTAGTTCATTCCAGAGATGCCCACCTCTTAATCCAGTTGTATCTCCTTCAGTTCTCTTCAAACTTCATCCCTCCTGTTCCCATCCTGACCCTCCTCAGCACAGTCCACTTTCTCCATCCTCCCAGATTGTATAATCTATTTCCCCTTCTCAGTGAGATTCAAGTTCCCCTCTTGGGCGTCCTTGTTACTTAGCTTCTCTGGGTCTGTGGTTTGTAGCATGGTTATCCTGTACTTCATGGCTAATATCGACTTATCAGGGAGTACATGCCATGCATGTCACTTTGGATTTGGGTTACTTCACTCAGGATATTTTTTTAGTTCCATTTGCCTGCAAATTGCATGATGCCACTGTTTTTAATGGATGATTAATAAATACTCCATTGTTTAAATGCATCACATTTCCAGTATCCATTCATCAGTTGAGGTACATCTGGGTTGTTTCCAGTTTCTGGCTATTATGAATAAAGTTGCTATGAACATAGTTGAGCAAGTGCCTTGAGGTATGGTGAATCTTCTTTGAGTATATGCCCAGGAGTGGTATAGCTGAGTCTTAAGGTAGAAATATTTCCAATTGTCTGAGAAACTGCCATTTACTTTGATGTTGGTTATTGGCTTGCTACATATTGCATTTACTGTGTGTGATTAGGTATGCCTTGTATCCCTGATGTCTCCAATACTTACCGTGAAGGAATGTTGGATTTTGGCAAAGCCTTCATCAATAAGCTAATCATATGGGGATTTTTCTTTCAGTTTGTTTATATGGTGAATTACATTGATGAATTTTCATATGATACCTGCATCTCTGGGATGAAGCTTACTTGATCATGAAAGATGATCGGTTCGATGTATTCTTGGATTCAATTTGCAAAGATTTTATTGAATATTTTTGCACCAATATTCATAAGGGAGATATTTGTCTGAAATTCTCTCTCTCTTTTTTTTTTTTTGGTTGAGTCTTTGTGTGGTTTAGGTATCAAGGCAACTGTGACCTCATAAAATGAAATTGGTAGTGTTTATTCTGTTTCTATTTTGTGGAATAGTTTGAGTCACAGAAGTTTTTGCAATAAGACTTAATGATTGATTGTATTTCCTTTGTGTCTGTGTTATGTCCCCCTTTTCATTTTTGATTTTTTTTAAACTTGGATATTCTCTCTCCGCCTTTTAGTTAGTTTGGCTAAGGTTTTATCTATCATGTTGATTTTCTTAAAGAGCCAACTCTTTGTTTCATTGATTCTTTGTTATTCTCTTTGTTTTTATTTTATTGATTTCAGCTCTGAGTTTGATTATTTCTTGACATCTCCTCTTCTTGGGTATGCTTGTTTCTTTTTGTTCTATAGTTTTCACATGTGCTGTCAAGTTGCCAGTATGAACTCTCACTAATTTCTTTGGGAAGGCACTTAGTGTTACGAACTTTTCTCTTAGCACTGCTTTCATTGTACCCCATAAGTTTGGGTGTGTTGTAAATTCATTTTCATTGAATTCTAGGAAGAAATCCAGCTTTAATCCATGGTGTCTTGATAAGACACAGTGGGTTATTTAAACTTTCTTGCGTCTGTTGAAACTTGCTTTGTGACCAAGTATATGGTCAATTTTGGAGACAATCCCACTAAGTGCTGAGAAGAAAGTATATTCTTTTGTGTTTGAGTGAAGTGTTCTGTAGATGTCTGGTAGGTCCATTTGAATCATAATTTCTGTTAGTTCCATTATTTTTCTGTTTAGTTCCTGTTTGGATGATCTGTCCATTGGTGAGGGTGTTAAAGTCTCCCACTATCAATGTGTGGGTTTCTGTATGTGATTTAAGCTTTAGTAATGTTTCTTTTGCAAATGTGGGAGCCCTTGCATGTGGGGAATAGATAGTCAGAATTGAGACATCATCTTGATGGACTTTTTTTTTTGAAAAGTATAAAGTGTCATTTTAATTTCTTTCAATTAATTTTTGTTGTAAGTGTATCTTATTAGAACACCATGGATTTTTAACAACAACAGAAATGACAGAATGCTTACAAACTCATGGAAACTGAACAACTCTCTACTCAGTGAAAACTGGGTCAAGGAAGAAATAAAGAAAGAAACTGGAGACTTCCTACAATTCAATGACTACGAATGCACAACATACCCAAACTTATGGGACACAATGAAAGCAGTGCTAAGTGTCTTCATAAAGAAATTAGTGAGAGTTCATAATAGTGACTTAACAGCACACATGAAAGCTATAGAACAAGAAGAAGCAAGCATACTCAATCAAACTCAGGGCTGAAATCTATAAAATAAAAACAAAGAGAGTAACACAAAGAATCAATAAATCAAAGAGTTGGTTCTGTAAGAAAATCAACATGATAGACAAAACCTTAGACAAACTAACTAAAAAGCAGAGAGAAGATATCCAAATTAAAAAATTAGAAGTGATTTCCACAAAATTGGACAATCTAAACAAAATAGACAATTTCCTTGATAGATACCTCTTACCAAAGCTAAAACAAGATCAGGCAAACAATCTAAATAGACCTAGAACTCCTTAGGTAATAGAAGCAGTCATTAAAAGTCTCCCACTTAAAAAAGGAAAGAAAGAGAAAAGAAGAAGAAGAAGAGGAAGAAGAAGAAGAAGAAGAAGAAGAAGAAGAAGAAGAAGAAGAAGAAGAAGAAGAAGAAGGAGGAGGAGGAGGAGGAGGAGGAGGAGGAGGAGGAAGAGGAGGAAGAGGAGGAGGAGGAGAAGAAGAAGAAGAAGAAGAAGAAGAAGAAGAAGAAGAAGAAGAAGAAGAAGAAGAAGAAGAAGAAGAAGAAGAAGAAGAATGCCAAGGCCAGATGGTTTTTGTTCAAAATTTTACCAGACCTTCAAAGAAGAGTACAAATACTCTTCAAACTATTCCACAAAATAGAAACAGTTCTTTAGAAATCTCTGTTCTCTCCACTTCAGAGCCCAGATCATTCAGCTATGCTGTAGTAGATTCATCTCTACTTCACCTGCCTTGAAACACCTGCTTCTAGGATCCCAGCCAGAGCTTCCTGTTCACTCAATGCTGTTGGTTCCAGGGTAGATGGAGGGTAAGATCTAGATAACCTCACACCAATTCTCACACTATGACCTAATTATGCACAGGAAACCCATATTCTTAGTGTGGTAGAGTTTCTTAACACCATTTGGTTCCACCTTGCCATATCCTTTATGCATAAGCAAAGCTGGTGGCCCTCCACTGCTCAACACTTAGTTTCACTTCTCAAACCAGTAACCACAGCACTATCTCCAGAAGCCACCCTTTCCCCTGGATCTCCTTAGGCTTTCTTAAAACCCCTGTCACTGGGTTTGGGGGGAGGATTCATTGTCCTTTCACTGGGATCACCAGCATCACTTTGAAAACTCTATATCACAATGCTTTCCCAGTCTACACTCTCTTCCATGGTCTTTTTCTTTTCTTTTCTCTTTCTTTCTTTTTCTTTTTCTTTTTTCTTTTTCTTCTTTTCCACTCTTGCAGCAGATGTAGCTTAGCGCTTGCTCTGGAGTCTGTCGGTACTTTCCTACTTGGAAATTGGTATTATTAGATGAGGTATCTATTGACTGGATGGTAGCAGCTGCCTGGCTGGCATCTCAGCAGCTCTGTTAATAACCAAAGCAGCTGAAACATAAATCTATCAACTTTAACATAAAATGAATAATCCTGCTTAAGGAGGTAAGATCTGAAAGAGGAGTTCTCATGACTAAAAGACAAAACGACTCAGCAGTGTTCCCCAACAGCTTAGAGGGGGCAGAAGTGGCCCCACAAACATGAGGCCAAGCTTTTTGTAGATGGGAGGTCTGAAGACTTTCCTCCTATGAGAGTTTCAGTGAGAGAGAGAGAGAGAGAGAGAAAAAGCTAAAATGAAATAACAAGCTGTACCCCACAGCCAGTCATCGGCCATGGTCACGAAGAACTTGGGTTTGTTGAGATAGCTTTCTCATTAACCCCCAGGTTGTCTATCACCCATAGTTAGCAGAAGTGAAAAGTTCGGGCTCACCCCTCTTGAGGAGGTCAGGAGGTTGAGAGAGTGTGCAGAGAGCTGGGGACACTTTAGGAATGCAATATCGGGAACTGCCATCTTCTCTGCCAGTCCCGGTGAGACAGGAATGCCCTCACAAATCCTCCTGGACTCACAGTATGGGTGAAATGCTGGGCTGGTAGCCAACAGACTTGATTGACATTTGTGGGCAAGGCTACTGTTAGCATCCTGGATAAGTAAGAGAGGCTTGTTGGACCTTCCTCCAGGAGAGCCCTTTTTTAAGTGATGGAAAGAGACAAGAAGATTTGGGGCCAGAATTGGTACCCAGGCCCCTGAGCTCTCCCACACTGTATTTGATGGGTGAAGATGCTTCAAGCTAAAATCCACATGAAGA
Organism: Mastomys coucha; assembly: GCF_008632895.1. Lineage (NCBI taxonomy): Eukaryota > Metazoa > Chordata > Mammalia > Rodentia > Muridae > Mastomys > Mastomys coucha. Next base: position 18,524,142 of record NW_022196898.1, read on the forward strand.
TCCAGGGCTGGAATGTCCTCAGTACAGCCCTTCTTCCTGGCTTGAAAAGTGACTGGGACATCTGAGACAGAAACCTAGAGGCTCTCTTCATTTCTGGAGTCTTGAGCCTAAGACTGCTCTTGACCTCACCTTTCAGACACCACAAAATTCCCAATCTAATGACTTCCAGTGACCCCAAATGCCAGCTCTCACCTCACTTTTACTTTTCCAGTTAAAACTCCTGCCCACCTATCATTCAACCTTTCCTCCTGTTCTAGAGAGAAGAACAAGAGTCCAGACTCTAGAACCTCTGAGTATAGACAGACAGAATCTCTTTTCCTATCCTAGAAGATAATATGGCTCCACTGGGGATGCAGGGACAAACCAGAGCAAAGATTTCAAGATGGAACTAGAAGGCCTAGAGCTGATGGAGTTGAAGGTTCAGGTGGAGGCAGGCGCTGGGGGACCTGACAATGCAGGGGTTCAAAGCACCAAGGTGCAGACATGGCAGGGGTGTAAGCATGTGCAGAGGTACACTTACAAATGCAGCAGCAGTCTTTCTCTCCTCCCAAGCTCAAGCTGGAGGAGCCCCAGCTTCCTCACAGAGCAGGGTGAGGACAAGTACGTGATAAGCAGTCTAGACGTTCATTCTCCTGCCCAGGGCAACCACAACCCTGCCAAGGCGCTGTTTCTGATAAGCAGACCATCTATCTTCCCCTAGAGGATTTAAGTTTGTCTGATCCTCCCAGAAACTGGAGGTTTCTTTCTGTCAAGCTGTTCAGGGTACAAGTTCTTTGTCTGAGTGGAGGGGAACTGGAATGATTTCCGTGAGAGAAAGCCTTGGACAGCTGTATTATTTTTTAAATTTATTTTTACTGTCTAGGGTGCCTGTCATATATGTGTCTCCATATAATTGTGTGAATGTAGGTACACCTGTGTCACACACACACACACACACACACACACACACACACACACCTAGAGGGATGCACCAAAAGTCAGTTAATCATATTCCACCATATTTTTTGAGACAGGGTCTCTCACTGAACCTGGAGCTCATCACTTCAGCTAGGCTGGATAACTCTGGTAACACTACTGTCTCTGTCCCCCACTTTTTAAAGGACTGAGGTACAGACTGATGCCACAGTGCCTCCTCTCTTTCACCTGAATGCTGGAGAGCCAAGCCCAGGACCTCAAGCTTTTCTTACTGTGTCATCTCTCAAGGCTCTGCATAACTGCAGTCTAACCAAAATATCTCCCCAGAAGGACAATTTAATTGTAAAATCTTTGTGACAGGTGTTTTTGTTTGTTTGTTTGTTTGTTTTTATCATAACATAACAATAGAAGATAAAGGAAGTGGATGGTAACAGCATTGTTTCATAAGTGTTTATTCTCAAATACACATTCAAGTTTAGTGGTTTATATTGAGTCTTCCTGTTCAAATACATTCTCAATTAAACCTTAGTCTTTAAGTTTCTGCATTATGACATGCTTGTTAATTCATCCCCCCACACAACTGCCAAATATCGCGATCTGCCTGAGATCTAAGAATTATCCTTATACTCGTGTGTGTGTGTGTGTGTGTGTGTGTGTGTGTGTGTGTGTGTGTGATTATTGACGTGTCTTTCATAAGCCCACTTGCTAGGATGGAAAAGGAAGTTCTTCAGTCAAGGTATTCTTCATGGACTCTGGAACTGGCAATGAACTAATTGCAAGGACATAGCAACTAATGTATTCTATAAAGCAAGTCATCTTATATTTAACTCATGGCATGTGGGTGCTTGTCACATGAGACTTGGTTTTTGTCATTTGCCTTGCAAATTTCAAGCATGTTGAGCCTTTCGTTAGGAATTCTTCACCAACTGATTCCTATAGCCAATTGAGCTCCTTTCTTCAAACAAAAAAATGAATCCTGTGCCCTTTAATGGTATTTATATTTAATTAGTCAATAATGGAAGAGTGTACTAGTGAATATATACTCAAGATAGCAGGATAAAGCAATTTGCTTCAGCCTGATACTATTTTTCCATTTAGAACATTGTAGATATCATAGAAAACTCTAGTTTCTTTTACTCTTCTAATTCTGTCTGCACCTGAAAACAGATATTTTTGAATTATCAAGTGACCAAATGTGACTTTTCTTTATTAAACTAGAAGTGATTGTAACTAACTCATTGTCTGTCTCCTCCCCTGTCCACAAGAGAACACATTTTCAAATCTGCTCAGAGCTCTAACATCAAAGGCCAGTTTATTGGTCAAGGTGACCCAAGTAAATGCCCAATAAATGGGGCTGCATGGTATAAAGGAACCTCTATAAAACATTTAAGGCCAAATAAGTATAAAATTTTCATGAATCACCACAAAAGCTGGAGGTGAGAGAAGCCATGAAAATGTGCACACACACACACACACACACACACACACACACACACTTTAAATCAACAAGCCTTGTACCAGCGAAGTGGCAACTACATTAATGTCCACTGTTCAAATGGCCTCTTGTTGGAGTTTCAAAACACACAGCTTTAACATGAGTTCTGGTGGGCTAGCTTTTGAAATACAACTGAATAAAGACTGTCCATCAAACAAACTTGTAACAAATATACTTAAAATGTACAAAGATCACTACCTAGGTTTCTCTTGAGATATCCCCTAGCCTTAACAACTTGGTTTACTGAACATCACTAAATGACAAAGATACTTGGACCTCAGGTGAGCAGTAATCATACCTGATTTTCCCCTGGATCCTTATTCTTGGTCCTAAGATTATGTATCACCAATTAGAACTTGCTGTTAGGTTTTGTCCTGAAACATCATTTTCTTCGGTGATTAATGATGGCCAAGGGGCCCACCACTGGCTGATTGCTTTAGTGGGACCAGATGTTCAATCTTGTGAGAGCCCTCGATTTGACTGCTTAGTGTCTTGGCTGATGTAACAGAGTGTTGAAGACTTAGTGGTTTATAAACAGTATTTTTTCACAGATCTGAAGGCTGGAAAGTTTAAGATTAAGCCTCCTGCAGATTCAGTGTCTGATGGGAACATGTTTCTTGGATCATAGATCACATCCTCCCATGAGAGGAGCCACAAGAGAACTTCTCTAAGGACACTAATTTCATTGATCCATGGCCTCCCAAGGGGCCATCCACAGCCAAAGCCATCACACTGAGGATTCAGTTTCATGAACTATGAGAAAGGAAGCACAAATATTTAGTCTGTGATATTCACAGCCACAAGAAGCTGCAATGCAAAGCCACGGGGTGGTGGCCATGGTCACCAGAGAAAAGTTTGGTCCTACCATATGCTATTGATCCAGTGGGCCACCCATGCAGTGACTGTCATCCTTGGTCCATATATTTGAATGATGTCAACAACATTCACTTCAAGGACCCTCCTTTGCTAATTCACATGGTTATGCACCCCCACCCCTCTCAGCAGTTGAGCCACCTGGAACCTGCCATTTCTCTGTTAGGTATGCTAAGCTACAGCTTGGAGATTTTTAGGAGCCTGAATGTCACTGTATTGTCCAGGCTACTCAGAAATCCCTAGATGGAAGTGACTGTCCTACCTCAGTGTCCTGAGGAGCTGGTTGGTACCACAGACAAGAACCACAATGCCCAAATATGAAGCTTGGATGTTCTTGAAAGGCCAGTCTCTTAAACACTCGGTCCCAGGATGATCTTACTGGTAGGGCGGAACTTAAATAGGTTTTTAGGTCACTGGGGTATATCCTTAAAGGGGATTGTGGGACTCTAAATCCCTTTCATCCTCTCTGCTCTATGGCTCATGGTGTGAGCCTATGTTCTCTATCATACATTCCCACCATGGTATGAAATGTCTATGAGTGTAGGCCAAAATAACCTTTCCTCTTTATAGTTAATTATCTCGAATATTTTGTGATAGTAAAGAAATATATCTAACTCAAGGTGACTTTGCAGATTTCTACTTTTGGTCCATTTAGTTCAAAGGACATTTTGTGTGGTAGGGAAGTGGCACCCAGTTCCTGGTATCCTCCAAGTAATACAAAATGAAAAGCAGCAAAGGATTTCTGATGATTGTGCATTAATACTCTAGAGATACTCTAGTAATACTCTAGAGAGGTACCTTCCCTAAACAAACATTGAACTGACAGAAAAGAGGCAACAGGGATGCCAGATGGCACTGGCATCAATATGGGACAGTGGACATGTGCCTGGGTGGCAGGGAAGATGCTCTCTGTGCGGATATAAGGAGGTAGATGTGTCTACTTGTCTCAGCTCATTTGTAGGATGAGGACCCTGTCTTTGTTCTCAGCTGTGACTAACACCTGTTCGTGCATACCTTGCAAATGTAATGTGGTTGAAGATCAGACATCAAAGAAACCAGAGTTTAGGATTCATCGTGAGGAGGAATTCTCATCCTGAGAAGTCCTGAACCATTAGAGAAACCGTCGTGCTAGAATCAAAGGCTGTGACTTATGTGATCCAGTGTGTGCCTTGGAGAGTCAACTGACCTCTCACAGCCCAAGTCTCCTCATGACAGCCATGAAAAATTTAACTGTCTCACTAACTGTACTTCAACAAAAAGCTGCGGTTAGGCCAGCACCACTTCCGAGTAATAAGGTTCTGCCATGCACTTACGTAGGGTGGAGTCAAGTATCTGGCTTTACCTGAGTGTAGGTCTCTTAAAAGGTTCGGGCTGCTCTGTGTCTCCATCCTGTACCCACTGTCGATGACCACAGTGCCATATGGCTCACTAGTCAAATCCCATGGGCCTAGTCAGAAGAATGATGTTAGCTTTTCTACCTGTCAATTCTTCCCCATTTCCAGTGCAAGTGGGGCCTGGCATCAAGGCAGCTTTGCCTCACCCCGACTTTCAACAGTGTTTCCTGAGTGTGCTGTTCAGCCCAAGAGTCACAGGGCCAACCTCTCACTGGGAGCCCTCATGGTACGCTCAGATTTAATCCCAAGCCTCAGGTGCCACTCTTAATATCCCCACAGCAGTCAGTTCTCTACCAACACACGCTTGGACCACGTCTTTGGTGACGTCCATGTTACAACTCTTTGAAATTATAGATAAAAATGGGTTATATGATCACTCATTGCCTTCCACAGTAAAACAGCATTATAAGTAGTTTTATTTTTTCATGTGTTAGAATTGGGCTCTCACTATATAACCCAAGCTGTGTGTAATTCATCAGCTCCCTTCCTCCACCGCCCAAAGGCTTGAATTACAGGTGTGAGCCACCATACCTCCCAAAATGTTTTGTTGTTGTTGTTGTTGTTGTTGTTATTGGGGAGATCTTTTGGAGTTTTGTTTTGTTTGTTTTAAAGAGTAAAGGGGAGGCTTGTTTTGATAGAACTAGATCTCGCTGGGCAGTGGTGGCATATTCCTTTAATCCCAGCACTTGGGAGGCAGAGGCAGAGGTGGATTTCTGAGTTCGAGGCCAGCCTGGTCTACAGAGTGAGTTCCAGAAGAGCCAGGGCTATACAGAGAAACCCTGTCTCAAAAAAAGCAAAAACAAAAACAAAAACAAAAAGTAGAACTAGGTCTCAGGCAAACACGACAACCCTGCTTCCCACTGTTCCTGTCCCTCCTGTCCCTCCTGCCCCTCCTGTCCTGGATCCCACTGTCCCTGTCCCTCCTGTCCTGGATCCCACTGTCCCTGTCCCTCCTGTCCTGGATCCCACTGTCCCTGTCCCTCCTGTCCTAGATCCCACTGTTCCTGTCCCTCCTGTCCTGGATCCCACTGTCCCTGTCCCTCCTGTCCTGGATCCCACTGTCCCTGTCCCTCCTGTCCTGGATCCCACTGTCCCTGTCCCTCCTGTCCTGGATCCCACTGTCCCTGTCCCTCCTGTCCTGGACCTGTATGGCTTACTGGCTTCCTTCTCTCTTTCTGCCAGCTGACATGCTGACACACCACTGATGGGGCAAAGAACCAAATGATGAAGCATGACATCATTTAATAAGGACGGAAGAGTTGGAGGAGAGACATCTACAGGCCCAGGTGATGTCTTGAGTGTACCAAACCAATAGGGGGAAAAGGAAAAGTAAGAAACCCCCAATGCCAGATGTGGAGAGAAGTCCTGAGGAAGGCAAGAGAATTTCCTAGCATGTGTCTGGCTGATAACCTATTGCTCCTCTCTCTACCCTAACTCTTGAGCTGGTCGATCTGATCTGATACTCCAAATGACTCAAGAACACCCCCAAATCAGTTATAATGTGGAAAGCACCACTTTAGGAAACACTGTGAGTGAGAGCTTTGTGTCCCTTCCTGAGCTTCCTGCCCACATTCTACTTGAGCACTCCATCATGAAAGCTTACTCGGTCCTATGGATAAATCATCCTGTGCCCCCTCACTCTCTGAAGCCACCTCCAACACTGTTTGGGAAGATGCCTGGGTAGGGCTTGTATGGTGTGGAACCCCAAGCCTAGAGTTTTCGTTGTCGTGGTGTCACAGGGGTTTTGTTGTTAAGTAACGCCAGTGACAGGAAATAAAAGCAAACCTATTAAATCTGTTACCAATCTTCTCCAAGCAAATTATTTAACTGCAGTGTTTTTGCCTTCATTATGGGCCATTATTCAATTCTATCCCTTTTGACTACCCGTAACTTTCATTCAAGAAGCACTTCATATACATACACCCCTAATCAAGCACAGAGCGCTTTAAAATGCATACTTAACCCAATAAATGGAAGTAAACCGTAATGGATGATAACCTCCATGTTAAGTGGGAAAAAATTAGTCAAAGCAATTGATCTTGACCTAGAAATAATGAACAGTTACCAATACTATTTAGGCTATCATGGTGACAGAGGGTTGGGAAAGATGCCTACATTGTATTTGCTCCTCAAACCCCACTCAAAACTGTGGTGGCCCTGTTGATTTCACGGAGGAATCTCAACCGACACCAGAAACAGCTACTCGACCCGACTCACCAGGGGTTTGGAGCCAGCCCAGAGATTAACCAGAACCAGAAACACAGCATTCAAAGAAGCTGGGACTTTGATCTCCCTTCCTGTCTTGGAATCCTATGCCTGGGATTCCTAGCTTTGATTTGCCCGCTTTTCCGTTCTCACCTAGTTGCTATATACATACCTGTGTTGCCTCTAAGTATAAATATTCCGTTTCACTAAGTAAAGATTACACCTCGATAAGAATTCTTTCCTGGTGTCATGTCTCTTTGTCTCCCCTACCACCCTCTTATTTGCAGGACCTCAAGTTCCCGTTCGTAAATCACCCACGGAACGAAGTGAAACTACAGGTCGGTTTCCTTCACAAAACCTTGGAGTTGTCCTTACACCTGAATGATGATGGTACTTGGTTTTATCTATAGATAACCAGTAGGAAAATAGCAAGGAATTGTTCCATGGCAGCACAGGATCTGCTCCTTCACTTCGGGTCTGACTTGGGTCTGGCCATGTGCCAGGCACTGAGCCTACTTCAGTAGCATGAGACACTGTTCCTGCTGTCAGTTCAGTGTCATTGTCATTGGCAGTTCAGTGGGGCAGATGAACAAAGCAGAAGGTACAAGGTCCTGGGAAGGTCAAGATGAGCCTGGGAGATGGACAAGACAGGAATTTGGACTCCTTGAGGGGATACAGAAGGTCACAGATAAGTCACGGGGGGTTTTACACAGTGGTATCTGCATCAGTTTGCCCTGTGAATCCATCTCTCTGGCTACAAGGTAGAGATGGGATGGGGAAGAAGCAGTTACACCAGGAGTCCCTTCAGCAAATGGGAAGGACATACAGGAGAGATAAGGAGTAAGGGATGTGTGTGTGTGTGTGTGTGTGCGGAGAATTAAGTGTCTGGAAAGATTGTGGTCAGTCTAGAAAGGACTTGCTGACCTACTGGACACTGTTAAAATGTCTGTGAGCTACAGAGTCTGAGTTTGTATCCGGGAAACTAAATGTCTAAGAAAGTACAAGCCGCCAAGGATTTTTGGAGGTGGCAGTATTTTCCCTTTTCACTGGGTGATGGAGAAGCTAGAAACTCAGTCTGGCAAGTGATGGCCCCAGGTCACTTATTCTGAAAGTCTGTTGGCATTTCTTTCTCATCTCTAGTTGTCCTAGGTGTCTCCCTTCCAGTAAGGCTCTGGGCAAAGTAGAGGCAACAGGTTTACCCTGCAGATAATTTACCATTGGGTTCAGCAGCCATTGAAAAAAATGGCTTTACAGGGCCTCTGTGCCAGGAGAAGAGGAAAGTGATCGAGAAAGGTCTGCCTTTGTGTTGAGTTTTGGAATAGATATTAAATTTTCTCCTTTGAGCCAGCAAACTGGGTCAACAGGTAAAAGGCAGTTGCAGGGGCTGGAGGGATGGCTCTTCCAGAGGACCTGGGTTCAAATTCCCAGCACCCACTGGCAGTTCACAGCTGTCTGCAGCTCCAGTTCCAGGGGACCTGACACCCTCATACAGACGTATGAGTGGGGAAAGCATGAAATAAAACACATATGAAATAATAAATTTTTTTTTTAAAAAGGTAGTTGCAACTGAGCCTGGTGACTTGAATTCTACAATAGAAAGACTGATTCCCCTCAAACTGTCCTGTGACCCCCTTATGCAGTCCAGGGCACAACACCCTGATCCCCCACCAAAATATACAGAAATAAATGTAATAAGAAAATTAAAAAGCAGACATTATCTCATTATCACAAAAATACTATTTTTATATTTTAATAAGAAAAGACAAAATCCAGAGGAGTCACACCATGGTCAGTCGCCCATGGGATCCCAATCAGATCTGTCCCATCTCGAAGGATACACATCGCCTTACCACATTGCCACAGGTGCCCCTAACAATCACCCTCTCTTTGTTTTCCTGTCCTAAAACTCAAAGCTCACATACAACAGCCCGACTCAACTGAATCCTGACCCTGTTAGGTCTTGTGATCTCTCCTTATTGATCATCCATTAGCACATCCGTGAAAATGCAATATTTCAGTCTGTCCTTGACTAGGGCTGCAGATCTGACCTTTCCCTCACTTAACGGAAGATTTTTCCCTGGTCAGAAACAAATGAATTCCAGCTGTCTGGGGCTTCAGCCCCCACACCAGAGGTTTTGAATGTTAGGTTTCCTGTGCAGTGTATTTCCCCTTAGCCAGTTTGGTTTTTAAACAGTAGACTATAATCCTCTAGTGATCTTGAAATCATATTAGTAGGGCAAAACAGCCTTTTAGAATATTGGACTAAAACGGACACACTTAAACACAACTGGAAATACTAGACAACAAAAAGAGCTATTTAAAAGCCATGCATCTCAGCTGTGATTATATGCTGTCCCATGTCTGTTTCTCCCTCAGGGTAGCCAGGTCCTGTTGTCGGGACAGGTGGTGCAGGCAGGATCTTGGTCAGCAGTGAATGTGTGGGTAAAGAACACTTACCTGGGAGCTTTGGAGAACTAGTTCCATTTATTAGCGGGGGTGGGGTGGGGGAGAGGGACAAAAGGCTATTTAAACCTTTGGGGGGTGAGTAGGGGATATGGGGTGAGTGTCATCATTGGCCAGGGCCAGGAATGACTCATTTGCATGAGGAGGAATTTCAGGTGCTGCTGGACATGACCTTATAAGGGAGAGGAAGTTTAACCTGACTACCAGCTAAGTGACTTCCTCTGGTGGGCCAAGATGGGGGACCCAGGGCCTGCATGTGCCAGAACATGCAGGCCCTGGGCCAGGAAGGAAGAGATCCTACTCCAGCCAATCTCAGGATGAGGTTTCCAGGGTTTGGACACATCTCGAGCCCACTCTTGCTCCAAGCGTGCTCCCCACAGTCCCATGGCTGGCCCCCTGATCAATCCCACAATTATAAATGATGAAAGCATGCATATGTAAACACACACAGATATGCACATATACGCAAACCTCACATTGGATTTTGTGCCAAAAAGTTCCACTATCACTCCTCTATGGAGTAGCTACGTTGGCCCGTGGGAGAAAGTGAACTTGAAATCAAAACCCAAAAGCCCTAAGGAATGAAGAGAAAATTAACAACTCACACTGGCAGACATGTCTACACAGGCTGAATATGGCTGAAGACAGCTACAAAAGTAGCCCAGTACAGACCATAAACATTATGAAATTTTTTTAAGAAAAAAACTTTGTAATACCAACTGGTGTTGGGGCTGAAGCCCCCAGACAGCTGGAATTCATTTTGTCTCTCACAATGGAAAAAATCTTTCTTTCAGTGAACGAATGGTTCTTCAGTATATTTTTTGTAGACCACAATGCTGAGCCACAATGTCAAAAGGTCAGACACAGTCTCAGGAAGTAGCCGTGTCAGCAAGGGCTTGAAGGTCAGGGTCCTTAGAGAACCCTCGCCACGTCCAGTCAGTTGTACTAGCATAGCAGGTTGACTCTTTGCCCACGTTGTCAGGTTGTCTTGTGAAGGTTGCAACCTCAGCAACCACCCTGGATCACCCTGGATCCTCTACACCCTGGCTTTCTGAATGTATGCGTGTGTGTTGGTTTTTAGGTTTTTCTTTCTTTATTATTATTATGGGCAAGTTTAAATATATGACAAAATAGTCAAGATACTTTAATGATACTCCACGTTCTATCCTCCACCTGTAATAATGAATGACTGGGACCAGTCTGGTTATCCATGAGTTCCTCTTCCCAGACAGCGTGTCATTTGACCACGGACATTTCAGCGTGTGTGTGTGTGTGTGTGTGTGTGTGTGTGTGTGTGTGTGTGTGAGAAAGGCCTTTGCCAGTAGCCTTTAAGTCTGTGACTCACACGTTGCTCTACAGAGAACTGCCCAGAGACTTGAAGCATCAAGGATGTATCAGGCCTCAAAAAAACAAAACGAAACAAAACAACAGGCAGATGCTTCGCATTCACTTCCATTAACCAAGACCTCAAAACAGAAATTTATCACATAGCCCAGAATACCTTTCAAGATGGAGAGAAGTGGGGAAAGATTGAAGTTTTAAAGAGAAATAGGATGCAGCTGACCTATAAATTAGGAGTTTTTCATTGCCTTGGCCCACCAGTGTGACCATTAGAGCATGTCTGGCCCAGGATGGTTCTTACACCGATGAGGGAAGTAAAGCTTGGAAGACGACTGAGGTAAAGCTGGGTCACATCACTGTTGGTCACCGCTCCACACGATTTGCTCAGTACATGAATACACTCCCAACTCAGTGTTAGGAGAAGCAGAGAAGCAAGAGAGGCTAGCTTAGGAAGGACTGACATCCTAAGGAAGGACTGACATCGTGGTGTCAGCCACCATCACGGTGTGTTTCCTGACTCATGTTCTCGTGATTATCCCTGAAGATAGATCCCTATTTTAAACAAAACAACACACCCCAACTCTTCTTCAGTCTATCTACCCCCATCCTTTCTACTTCCATGGCTCTGGTCTGCCTCAAGACAAGCCCAAACTCCCAGCATGCTCTTCCATGGACTCCTCCCCTACAGCTCCATATTGCTCATCTCCCTGCAAAGCCTTCATGTTGTCTGGTTGGTTTTGTTGTTGTTTTTGGTTTTCTGTCTCCTGATGTCTCAGGCTGGTTCGCACATGCCTTGTATTGGATACTTTCCTCCTCCGGTTCCATGATTTCTCTATGCTTCTTGGCCTCTCTCAACTCACTAAGTTTTGAAAGCCTTGTGTCCAATAACCTCCTCCCAAAAGTCTGATGCCTGTGATATTTTCTGTCTGCTTTATTCACACTGGAGAACATTGCCTTTCAACTATCTTCTCCTGATTAACCTTCGTCCTTCATCAGGTCTCTGCTCTTCTTGAAGTAAGTACTCAAGTCTTTCTTTCTTGCATAGCTCCCAAACTGAACTAAACTGAGGCAACATGAGAGTCGAGCAACAAGACCTGGTTCACTGAGCTGCAGAGTCAGAGATCCCCTAGGTACAGATTGCCACTGCTGGGTACCCACAAGACTGGGACATGTCCCTTGGCTATCATAAGCCTTAATTTCCTAGCATGACATAGGAAAATAAGACCTGCCCAGCAGGATAAATACAAAATACCTGCTTTCCTGCCTGTTTGTAATTCATAAATACGTTTCAGAAAGGAGGGTATGAAGACATGAGCACAGATAAATCCCTCTAGGACAAAGCCGTGTCATCAACCTTGGCCATGCACATTAAGGTAGACACGGTAAATACCAAGAGGGAATGATGGATGTTGGCACTTGGAGAAGTCAGAACAGATTTAGCAAGCAGAGAAGCAAGCGTTAGGAAGACACACCCTCTGAGATGGTTCTCAGGCTGCTGTCTGTCCCAGGTAACCCTGAACTCCCTCTTGGTGGTGAACCCCATGAAATTCTGCTGCAGTTGCTGGGCACAGTCAGGAGACCAGTCTCGATCTTGTAACTGTGAACTTGGAAAGTGTGACTCTGACAACTGACATCCCTGAGGGCTGACAAACAGGAGCATGGACACTAGTGTGCTCTGTCAGTGCCATAACCTCTCACCTAAGAGGAAAGTTCACAGAGAACTAGTTGGCCCAGGGGAGCCTTACAAGTCTCAGCCTGCTGCCACCCCATAGGGCTGATGCTCATAGGACATGGTTACACCCATGAACACAAGAGAGAACGTGGCTTCATGGAACTCTCTACCTGCTTCCCCAGATTCTGTAAACTTCCCACGGATTCCTCTCTGGAAAGCTCTCCCTCACCTTGCCTTTCTCTCGTGTTTCTAGTTAGATGAACATTGGATCAGATGTATCTGTTAGAACCAAGATGGCAACCTGAAAGAAGGCTAGATTCCCCCAGGGATCTACCTGGACCCGGTCCTCAGTCCCACTAACAGATGTTTTGACAACAAAGATCATTACATTGCTGTGCTCACAGGAGGATGCTAAGACAGCAGTGCTCCAGGAGTGGGCTATGGAGTAGGCCACATCCACCTTCGTGTGATTCGAGCTCTGCAGCTTCCTGGCTCTCAGATCTACACAGCTTTTAATATCTCTGTGCTGCTTGGGTAGGTCAGTGTGCAATACTTGCTGCTTAGTATGTTATACTGCACATCACCTCTGGTTATTAAATAAAGCACATATAGTGTCTAACACACAGTGAGCCCTCTGAAACAAGTCATGTTGTATAAATTATTGGGGGACTTTCCTGTCTGATCCATCGTTCATTCCTAGTATTATTGTCTTAGACATATAGGGAGCCTTGGCACATTAACTGGTGGAGTTAGTTCTCCAGACATTTGTTTCCTGACGCCTGTCTGGATGAGGAAACAAAGCTGACATGAAAAGTGCCTGCCTTTGTGGAGTTACTATCTAATGTCAGTCAGCAATGACCAAATGAAACCAACCATTAACAAATAATAAAAAAAAACCCAGGGAGAGATCAGAACCAAGGAAGAAGGAGAGCTCTGTTTTAGATTCTGTGAGTTGAGGAGACTTCCCAGAGGAGGTGACACCTGGGAGGGTGAAGGGGCCACAGAAACACTGTGTCCCAGAGGAAAATGCCGGTTTCATTCAGCACTGGAGATCAACAGAGTGGGTAGGCTGTGATGCTTTGATCAGAGGAAATCAACATCATGAGCTTTTAAGCAGCCCCTTCCTTGAAGGGGCTCCCCTCCTCCCCTTTCTCCTCTTAGCTCTGACTACAAACAAAGCCTTTTCTACCTTCTCCCGCTGCCTTTTTTTTCCAGGCTCTTCATTCAAATTTTATAGCCCCTTCTTCCCCTTTCTGTTCCAGACCGCTTTGATCTTTTGCCCTTTTCCTCTCTAAGTGTTCTGTGGCCCTTTTCTGCAGAAGATGCACATTTTCGGCAAGGCTCTCATCCCTGCGCCCTCAGAGACTATCACAGAACAGCTAAAAGTGCTGAGTGCATTAGGAAGGCAGGAGCTGCAGACAGGGGGAAGGTCAGAGAGAGCTGAGCGGACACAACCGCCTGGGCAGGAGTCCCAGGGCAGGTGTGGAGGCTCGGGGCCACTGTTGAGGGATCTACCAGCTAACTGCACATTATTGGCACAGGGCCGACCCCGTTGACCCCTGCAGGTTCCCCATCCTCTCTTTGCTGAGTTCCAGGCATACTGTAGTGTACACAGGAAGAGACTACATACACTCAGGGGCCTGTCAGCTCTTCCTGATTCTAACAGCTCAAAGTGAGGCCCATAGACAAAGCTTGGAGGATGCCACTCAATGGAACAGCATTTTGTGCCAGTCACCTGGGACCTCGTCTCACCTTGTCAAATTGTACCACTCGTACCATTTCTTGCCTGATGTAATTTTAAAAACTAGCCCGTTTCCTTTATTTTCCGGGAAAATTTTTATATCACACTCAAAGGGAAGCAAGCAATAGGCCCTTTAAAAAAAAATACAAGAAAAACTAACTAACGTGAAGGAATCAGAAACTCTCTTGAGAGTCTCAGTGGGCCTAAAGTTCTCTCTGTCTGCTAAAAGGAAAAACAGAAATCAAAGACAAGCACACATGCAAAATGAAGAGGGTGGACGAGCCAGGGTAGAGAAGGGTTAGGGCAGAGGGGCACTTGCTTGCTTTCGTTTTGATCAGCAGCTGAAAATTAAAGGGGAAAAGGCCCTCAGTACAAATGCAGTTGTATGAAGGACTGTGTGAACATAGCCCATTGACTCACGAGGCTTCTAAGGCATGAAACGAAGAAGCTTGGAACATAGGTGAAATGGTGATCCCAGCTCAGGCCAGCATAGGTGAAACGGTGATCCCAGCTCAGGCCAGCCCTACTCTGAAGTCTGGTAACCTGCCCTTCCCCATTCTTGGGCATCTAGCAAAGAGTTATATTCTTCTCAAAGAAAGCTTGGAGGTCATCTGATACAGGCTTTAATGTTTCTCTTCTTTAGAGAACCTGGTTTTATGCAAAATCCAAGGAAACCACAGAGAAGAATGCTCTACACCCCATTCTGGAGTCCGCACTCCTACCCATTTGACCTCTCCTTATCCATTTAGCACATTCTAGTTCGGTGTAAGCATTAACCTCAACGTGGTTTCACAGCTAGGAAGTCTATCACCCCACCATCAGAAGGCGGGACTTACCTCCCTCGACTTGCTTCTGGGATGATCCTATGACTGCATTAATCAAAGGATGGAACAGAATCAAGATGGACAGCTTCCACTTCCTCCTTAACAGATGGGCTCTTGCAGCTTCAGCTGCCATCTAAGACATTCTCTCACCCTGTTGGAAACCACACAGAAAAAAAGGAAAAGCCCAGAAAGAAACAGATAAGAAGCCCCGAGAGACTGACTATCCAGAGCCAAGCTGTACCAACAACTCTAGCTACCACAGTAGCCATCCTGGTGGTGGTGGAAGGCACCTGGCATTCCATCTCCAGCCCACACCACACTGAGCAGAAACGCACCAATCCTGGCTACCTTGTTGTGAACCTTAGCGTGTGGTCCACACTAAATGGTGGCTGTTTTCATTCCCTTTGTATTGGGTAGGTTGTCAGACAACCATATATAGATCACTGGAGAAAATCAGAAAAATCATTTCTCTGAGCAAGATCAGTGGCTTTCAAAGGAAATCAGACAGCTCAGCTCGTGCAGGAGAGTGCCCAACTGCCTGGAACTCCCATTCTCTGGACCTTGCCGGACTTATCCAGGCATTGAGATCTATGGAGACCATACCTAGTCAAATAGCCATCCCTAACTCCAAATAAATCCTATCACCTTCCTCTATCTTCTTATCTTTATTCTACGTATTATCTACAATATACCAGCTCATTTATTTCTTCTCTTATTTCTCCCTCACTAGCAATCATATTCCCCTCTTGTGAGACCTCATCTACACCGTTTCTCGCCCTCTTTCTTGGGCCTGGCACAGTGTGAGACCTCATCTACACCGTTTCTCGCCCTCTTTCTTGGGCCTGGCATGGTGTCTGACGATGACTAGACAGACACTGGTGTTTGGTAAACAACAGCATGACTCCTTTAATAAAGGAATGATATTTTGTTGTAAGGTCAATTTGCCCTGTCTTCTCTTCTAATGTGACATACATGTATTCCAGAAGAGGAGGGATTGTGTGATAATGGTCTGTGGTGGTTTGAATATGATTGCCCCAGGGAGTGGCACTATTAGGAGGTGTAGTTTTGTTGGAGTAGGTGTGGCCTTGCTGGAGGAAGTGTGTTACTGTGGGAGTTGGACTTTGAGACCCTCCTCCTAGCCATGTGAGAGACAGTCTTCTCCTGCTTACCTTCAAAACAAGATATAGCTCTCAGATCCTCCAGTGCCATGCCTACCCAGATGCTGCCATGCTTCCCACCATGAATGGACTGAACCTCAGAACCTGTAGGCCAGCCCCAATTAAATGCTGTCCTTTAGAAGAGCTGCCTTGGTCATGTGTCTCTTCACACCAATGGAAACTCTAAGACACTGTCTCTACACAAGAAGCCAAATTTCACATCCCTTATGAAAATGGTCCTGACAGGAAATGCTACATCCCTCTCAACTGGGTTTCCAAGCCTGTTACATATGAATAGGAGGTGGAGGAAGTAGAAAAACAAGGTCTCGTTATCTAGGTCAGGCAACCTGAAACTCATTGTGTAGTGAGCTAGACTTGAACTCTCAATCCTTCTGTCTCAGCTTCCCAAGTGCTGAGATTGTAAGTCTGAGACACTACACCTGGCTCTCAAGTGTCGTTTTGAATCATGCTGTTGCAATGATTCCAGCTCTGTAGATAGGTTAACCTGATAGAATCTATCAGTTCCTGAGCAAAAAAAAAAAAAAAATGTATACCTGAATCACAAGGAAAACCCTAGTTTATGTATGTTCTAGGTCACACTCGCTGTATAAAATTATACTTTATAGGTTCATGGGATAGCCAGCCTAGTGTCTTTTCTGGCTTCCCTGAGACCCTCTGCTCTCTAGGAAGCCTGCTGACCCCTGCTCAAGAACAGAGAGAGTCCATGTCTTCCTTCTTCCTCCTCGTCCTGATTGTAAAGCACAGGTTCCACCCTTCCAGGGGGTTTTCACACAAGCAGAAATCCTGGTCACCTGTTTGCTTTGCAGTCACCTAAAAGTGTATGGATCTGGATCATCTTGGCCTCCCAAGCCAGAGTATTCACTCCAACTGGACTGCCATGAGATCTAGCCACCGCATACATTACAAAAGAAAGATTATTTTGACTAGCACTATCTATGGACTTAAGCTTGAACTTAGTTCCAGTCAGTAAGCATCCATACTTCAGGGATTAACAGAATCTGGCAGGCCTTCTGCAAGTACCCAGAGCTATAGCACTTTAAACATTTTATACAACCTCCTACCTCTTCCCTGGATTCAACAACACTCTGCCTGAGTGTTTTAGAAAAGATCCCAAGGTCGCCAGTTCCATGACATAGTTCCAAATGGATTGAGAAGTGTTTTCCCTAAAGACATTAGGTCTTGATTTATTATATTCTACCTTGATGATCTTAGCTTAGGCAATTGTCCTTTAAGACAGTAGTTCTAAAAATGTGAGCCAAGGATCTTTTGGCTTAGAGCACTAATCTCCACAGTATGTACTTTAGGAGCATGAATTAATAATTAAGTCATGATCAATTTACTTGTGATAGCCCTTCTTGGTGTCTCATCAGGAACACCACCATCCCATCCAGAGAGCCTCTTTGTCTCCACAAATAGGAGCTGGAGGGGGGGGGCAGGCAGGGAAGAAAGGGGAAATGGAGAATTTCATATTGAAGGGCCCTGGGATCCAGAGTTTGCCTGAAATGCCTAAGATTCATTTGCAGGAAGCATTGTGGTCATTCCTGGAGCTGGGTACTGCACAATATACCACGGATGAATTACTTCTCCAGCCCCGTTTAAAATCTGGGGATCAGAAAGCCACTAGAACAACAATCATGGAAGTCCGGAACAACAAAAGATACTAAAATCAGTGCATAGGAGTGTGACAAGGAGGAGCAGAGCTACATCAATTCCTACAAGGGTCCCATCTATTACACAGCGAAAAGAACAGCTTGAGAGTAAATGCTGTTGGAAGCACCTGGTCAAATGGTCCACATCTACAGTATCAGTGATGCACACATAGGCATCCCAAACCCCCTGACACAGTGCAGTGGGAGCTACTTCTATTGCTGAGGTTTCTTTGTTCTGTGGTACCAAGAATAGAGCCTGAGGCCTTGTGTTATGAGACAAGTACTCTACCACCAAGCTACATCTTCAGTGTTTGGGTTTATTGCTTGTTTGGTTGGTTGATTTGATTTTGGATATAGGTTCTTCCTAGATGGCTCAGACTTGACTTTGAATTCTGATGTTCTAGTTTTCCCATCCAGATGCTGGGATTATAGGCATGTGCTGTCATACATGGTACCCATAAAGGATTTTCTTGGCAAATGTGTCTAAACCTATGTATGACCCTGAAGGGATGTTACATAAACCAAATCCTAGCTGGAAAGCAAAGTCCTTCAAAAGGTTCAGTGTCTTAAAAGGCAAAGGGAGAAGAAGGAGCTGCCTAGATTAGAGAGCCTAAGGAGCAGACATGACACTTGGTATACCAGGAAGGCCGAGGTCTGGATCCTGGTTTGGAAAAATGGAGTTTACAAAATCTGAAGAAATCATCACTGTGAATGTCAGGTTTTGATCCTTGTACTGTGGTTGCAACGTGTTGACATTTAAAGATTGAAAAGTATGTGGGAGTTTTGCCATTTACTTTAAAATCTGAAAGTGCTTCAAAACTAAAAATTAAAAAAGAAATATCTTCAGACCCCAGTAAAATCAGGAGAAAAGAGACATGAGAGCAAACTGAATCAACAAAAGGTGATTTGGAATGGCAAGAAATATTTATTGTCTCAATGAACAGGCTTTCTGCAGGCCAGTGGCTATCATGGAAGTACAGGTGCTATTATGAGGTAAGAGCCTTGGGAGAGTTTAGCAGTGGGCAGTTACACTGTAGAATGCTGTGTTGGGGGTCATGAGAAACTGGACCATAAAAAGAAGTGAACAATAAAAAAACAGTATGTGAGTCAGGTGGAGGTGGCACATGCATTTAATCCCAGCACTCAGGAGTCAAGTGGATCGCTGAACTCAAGGTTAACCTGGTCTACAAAGTGAGTCCCAGGACAGTCAGAGCTACACAGAGATACCCTGTCTCAAACAAACAAACAAACAAACAAAAAGACAAAAAACAAAAAGCAAAACAAAACAAAACACCAGGATGTGTTAAAGGTGGCACCCAACAGTGGGAGGCCTTATAAAGCCTGAGGAAGAAGGGCCCTGTGAAAAGAATGAACCAGTGACAGAGAACAGTCAGGAAAAGTGTGGTAGGCGGGGCCAAGAGGGAAGCAGGAAGCTACAAGTTGGCCAAGGGACAGTCTGAGGCTTTAGAGCATCTGAGAGGACATGGTTAAAGATGTGTAAGAAGCAGAGAAAAACTGAGCTTAAGAATACAGAGGAAGAGTGAATAGCAGGAGCTTAATCCCTGGGAAGGAGGAAGCAAGTTTCTTTGTGGATGCCTAGGCTGAGGGCCTGAGTCTCTGAGAATGAGATGGAGATAGAGCTGGAGAACATTGAGAGCAGACGCACACTGAGATCACACTGAATGTAAAGAAGGAAAATGATAGTTTCTTGGAAGGCAGGAGAGGGTATTGACTTGTCAGCCAGTGTTACCTTGGCAACAAGAAGGTAGCAAGCAGAGCAGAAAGGCTGTAACCAATGATGTAGGAACTATGCTGGCAGGGTCTGGGAGCTGAGCACACATGCTGGACTGGTGTTCCTCCCTCTCCCTCTCCTCCCTCTCCCTCTCCCTCTCCCTCTCCCTCTCCCTCT
>NW_022196898.1:18544123-18559427 GCF_008632895.1 Mastomys coucha
TCTCCTCCCTCTCCCTCTCCCTCTCCCTCTCCCTCTCCCTCTCCCTTTCCGTCTCCCTCTCTCCCAGGTCACTGCTCTAAGCCACAGTGTGCAACCACAGCAATGGGAGAATCCCCAGGAGCTCAGGATGAATTTCCACTTTGCTTTACCCAAGGAAAGCTCTACCAAAAGGCCTGGCTCTCAGAAAATCCAAGCCCAGAGCCAAGGCCTATTTTGGTCTTTATTATTCAGTCTGAAGTGATTTGGTTACAGGCAATATTAACTGCTGCACTCTATAGCATCTTTCCTAAACAGATTAACTCAGAGATCCTTTCTCTCCTATGAAATGCTGATGGAGACGCTGTGTGCATTGGTTACAGAGCTAATGCTTCCTGTGAGTGGCAGCTGTGCACACATGGAGGAAAACCAGGAAGTGGGACTAACAGTCTCTTTCCTGGGGCAGAGCTTCAGACTTGGGGAGCTGATTCAATGAAGCAGCCAAACCCAGCAAAAGGGGGAAGACAAACTTTTACCAATTAAGTGGTGTTCGAATAATTAGCCAGCACTAAGTCAAGATGCTTACCTATCCGAGAGGGGGTGTGTGTGCAGAGAGAGTCTATGAGTGTGCAATGTGTGAGAAGAGAAGGGCAGATGCTACAACATGAAGTATCTGTGGATGAGCAGATTTTTACTTTTAATTATTTTCTTTCCTTTTATTGAAACAGGTTTTTCTCCTACCTTATGTATCCTGATTACGGTTTCCCCTCCATCAACTTCTCCTTATTTCCCCTCCCATCTAGATTCCCCCCTCACACTTCTGTCTCTTATTAGAAAAGAAGTAGGCTTCTAAGGGATAACAATAAAATAAGATAAAATAAAAACTCACACATCAGAATAGAGCAGAACAAACAGAAGAAAAGGAGCCCAAGAAAAGGTGCAAAAAGCAGATGCAGGCAGTGAGAACCACTTGCTTGCACACTCAGGAATCCCATAAAAACACTAAGCGAGAAGCCATAATATATGTGCAAAGGACCTGTATGGTATATATGATGGTTTGTATATGTTTGGCCCAAGGAGTGGCACTATTTGGAGGCATGGCCTTGTTGGAGTAGGTGTGTCACTGTGGATGTGGGCTTTGAGACCCTCACCCTAGCTGCCTGGAAGCCAGTCTTCCACTAGCAGCCTTCAGATGAAGATATAGAACTCTCAGCTCTGCCTTCACTATGCCTGCCTGGGTGCTGCCATGTTCCTGCCTTGATGATAATGGACTGAACCTCTGAAGCTGTAAGCCAGCCCCAATTAAATGTTGTCCTTATTAAAAGAGTTGCCTTGGCCATGATGTCTGTGTGTGTGTGTGTGTGTGTGTATGTATGTACACGTTTGTGATATATGCATATATGCATATATGTATGTGTATATATATATATATGTATATAAATTTAGAAACAAAACCGGAAAGCCCTGAAACACATAATTAGGCAAGGAGCCTCCAAAGCTGACACTGAGTTTATTTTCTGTTGGCATCTACTGCTGGGCATGCAGCCTACCCTTAAGAATAGTTTGTTTACCCAGTGAAACTTCCTTGGCCTAAATTCAATTTTCATTTGCCAGTGGTTATCAACAAGACACTGCTTCTGAGTTAGGGATGCGGCATGTGTCCATTTCTCCTTTCAACTCTAGGCTTCCTTCTGGTGCAAACCTGTGCAGGCCCTATGCATGCTGCCTAGTCTCCGTGAGTTCATATATACATGAATCTTTTTGATTTAGAGGGCCTTGCTTTCTTGGTGTCCTTCATTCCCATGGGCTCCTACACTCTTTCCACCTCCTCTTCCTCAGATATCTCTGATCCCTGAAGGAAGGGATCTAATGCAGACATCCCACTTAGGGATGAAAATTCTGAGGTCTTCACTCTTTGCATAATGCCTGGCTGTGTATCTATTCCCATCTACTGCAGGAGGAAGCTTCTCTGAGGATGGCTGAGCAAGGCACTGATCTATGAATGTAGCAGAATGACACTGGGAGTCATATTATTGCTACATTTTCTTGTTGTTTAGAACAGTAGCATTTCATTTACCATAGGTCCTTATGGAGTAAGGAGAACACACGTACATTACTGGTGGGCGTGCAAACTCATAAAGGCGCTATGGAAATCACTGTGGCAGTTCCTCAGGAAGATGGAACTAATCTACCTAACGATCCAGCTATTTCACTCTGGCTATTCCCAAAGGACCCTTCATCCTACCACAGAGACACTTGCTCAACCATGTTCATTGTTATTATATTCATAATAGCCAGAAATCGGAAAACAATCTAGATGTTTCTCAGCCAAAGAATGGATAAAGAAAATGTAGTGTGTTTATGCAATGAAGTAATACTCAGTGGTTTAAAAGAAGGAAATCATTAAATTTGCAGGTAAACAGATAGGACTAGAAAAAAAATCATCCCGAGTGAGATAGCTGAGTCCCAGAAAGATAAATATGGTGTGTATTCATTTATATGTGGATATTAGCTGCAAAGTCATGGTAAGCAAGCTACAGCAAGTAGAACCACAGAGATTATGTACAGAGTAAGGGACTGGGGAGGCATGAATAGACGGTGGGAGCCTGGAGTGGGAGGATCAAGTGGGGAGTAGGAAGGAAGAGGGAAATAAGGGGAGGAAGAGAGAGGGAGAGAGAGAGAGAGAGAGAGAGAGAGAGAGAGAGAGAGAGAGAGAGAGAGAAGAATTACAATTTTACAATTAAAGGGCTACTTGAAGGATAATATGGAAACTTAATATAGTAGAAGCTGCCTAAAGTGTGTGTGTGTGTGTGTGTGTGTGTGTGTGTGTGTGTGTGTGTGTATGTGTTGTGAAGATAATCTAAATAAAAGCACCAAATAATGGGTTAGGCAGATCCCCAACTAGATACCTCTTGTCACCAAATGAAGTTTCTGGTACTGGGTTTGGGTTACATCTAATTAGGTAGCTGTCCAAAGGGGCCCTTATTGGAATCCCCAAAGAACACAGGCTGTTGCCAAAACTACAGGTTGCTGTCCACTAACTGATAACAGGGTCCCATTGCTAAAAGCAACACTGCATAGCTCTTTGCAAAGAAGAAGCCAAGCTGGTGCCTACATAGAGCCTTTACCCCTATATTCAATCATCTTTGATACCAGAAGGCACTCTGCAGGGTACTAAAGGAGAAACATAAACACCAACTCAGCCATATACCCTTTGATCTACCATGATGTCCCACCACCAAGATGTGCTAGGGCAATGGTGGTACAAGGCTTGTGGGACTGACCAACCAATATCTGATTTACTTAAGGCCCGCTCCAAGAAATGGAACCCATACCCAATACTGCTTGGGAGATCAAGAACTTGAGACTAATCTTAATTCTTAAGTGTGGCCACCAGATGGAGATAGGTTTATATCGTTAGGTAACAGCTATCACAAATTATCTAATTGTAGCTTTGGGGAAATTAACTGAAAGGGAATTAAATTATCCTCTTTGTGCCTGAGTGTCGAGCAGTGGCAAATGTATTATTGCTCCCTTACACAAGTAATAAACAGAAGTATCTTTCTTCCATATATATTGAGTACTGTGCATGAGATACTGTACTCTGTAATTAAAGCCTACAAGACAATTAACAAGATAGAAATCTACTTGTCCAGGGTCTCAGTGGGAGAGTCTGTGGTATGTGCTGGAGTGGAGATTTCCTCTCAGCCCGTGTGCTCCAGGGTATGTTAGCTCACCTATTGCGTCCATCCATCCTTTGGTGTAACTTGAGACTGGCTGCCAGATAAGTAGATTTGGTTCAAGTCTATAAGGCTGGAGGAAGACAAGCAATAAGCAAAAGAAAGATTAAAGGTTCACAGCAGATGGAACACTTCAGAAACTGAGGAAACTTATCCAAACACCTCTCCATCTCCCCCAAAGACTCAATAGGAATTCATGGAAAAAAACAAGACTCAGAGAAATCCAAGAGGTGGAATAAAATCTGAAAAGATAACAGTTACTTGGAAACAATGATAACAGAGTTTAAACTAATTCAGGAAACAAGCCACGCTAGAAGGAACAAAAAGTAAAGTAGACACTAACGAACCAGCCAGCAAAAGCTGTCAAGTTTTTGTACCATATTAATTGTGATAATAATGAGTTTCAAGCTGATATTTGCACACATGCATGTAATATATTTTGATCATTTTCATCCCCGACACCCTAGCTTGTACCCCTCTTCTCTTCTCTCTTTCTCTTCCCATTTTTCACTCAGAGGACTCAGGTTGTATATCACACCCACTTGAAGGCACAGACCTGAATGAAAAGGCAGGTTTCAGCTTCAGTCCAACTAAGTTCATTGCCTTCAACCACAAGCTTATGAAAACTCTAAGATATAGAGAAAATTTCAAAGTCTAAGCAACATAAAATACAAACTTAACTTCAAGATGCAATCTGAGATTACTTGATATTTAAAACGTAAGAAAATCGTGGGTCCAGTCTCTAGAGAAAAGGCAATCAGAAGATACCAGCCCCAGCATCTCCCCAAGATGGGCTGAGCAGTCAGGGATTCTAAAGCATACGCTCTGTTCAACAGAATAGAGACATATATCTTCCCAGGAAACCCCAAACTGAGGAATCTCGACAGACTAATAAAAATGTCAACAGAAGTTTGAGAACAACAAGATGAAATGTAAAATAACCAGGAGAATAAAATTTATACTAAAATTAGAATTTTAAGGCGAGCATGATGGTCCCAGAACTTGGGAGGCTGAGGCAGGAGATTTGAGAGCTCAAGGCTATCTTGATCTACTGACAACATCCTATTCCAAAACCACAACACTAAATTCAATTTCATAGAAGAGTGGTAATGATAGTGGAAAAGTTGACGAGCTTGAATATTTATCACTGGAGATCATTCAATCCAAGGAGCAGAGGAAAAATACAAGCCTTAGTGAACTCCATGGAACAATATCAAAAGGTCTAGGAACATGCTTCAGGGGTTCTATAGGAAGATGAAAGAATTAAGCAGAAAATAAACCTTAAAGACATAGTAGAGGAAACTTTCCCAAGTGATAATAAGGCGGGGCAATGTAATTTTGGATCCAGCTGTCAGACAGGACACAAGCTAGACATGTATTTTTGAAGAATAAGAAGATATCTTGTAAAGCCAAGGATTTAAAATGCTTAGGTTAAACAACATACATTCAGCTCCAGAAACTTGTGCATAATTACGCATCTGCTCTGTACATAATTGTACATCTGCTCTGTAATAATAAAGTCTATTTAATAATAAAGTCTATTTTAACACTACAAATACAGCTAATGAGTACTGCTGAATAAAAGGGAGGCAAACCAAAGCTTACACTTAGGGATGCTCACTGAAGCATTGCTTATAAGGCAAAAAGCAGAAATACATATCCAACAACAGGGGATTAATGGACTGTGTACACTAAAAATGTCATGCACAAGAATGAGATGGTTTACATATGCATACAATATATACTAAATATGTTGTTAATGGATAAAACCAAGCTGCAAAGGAGTTACGTATAAAATGATCCCGTCTGTTTGTATTTAAAGCACTGTTGTGTTCTTGCATATAGTTGTGTTAAAATCAGCTGGCTGAAGTCCTTTACCTCTCTACCCAGACAGAAATCATGGGTAGGCACAAACCATCTCTCCATGCTCCTGTCTACAGCTGCAAGCCCATGACAGTGGCCAACGTCACAGCTCCCGGGTCTGCAAAGTCTCAGACAGAGTTGCTGCTCTCTGAACTCTCCCAGTGACCAGGACAGTGTCTCTTCTGACTACTGCCTGCTGTAATTGCATCTCAGCTCTCTGCCCTTTCTTACTCTCTCTGCTCCCAGTGTTCCTGTAGCCCTGACCACTGTCCTATACTACTCTGGAGCTGCTGTACCCGGCTGCCATGGCTCAGGTACCAGCTGTAACGGTCTCCTTCCGGTTTTGCGCAGCTGACGCATCTGTGGCTGGTGGCTGCCGCTCCAGTGGGTCCATGTCTTCTGCAGGTCTCAACTGTTCCTCTTTGCTGCTCTTTGTTCAACCCACTGACTGGCCAGCTCCATTTCTGTCACTCCTCTGGGTCACTCGGCTTTTACATTAGCCCTGCTTCTGTGGCTGGAAGGCTGTCTCTGTGGCTCTGCCACTGCGGGAGCTGTCAAAGCAGCCAGTTCCCTGCCACTTCCACAGCTGGGCATGGTAGTAATTGTGCTGTGGCCACTCTATGATCTTGTGCATCAGTTCACCACCACTCAATTGTCTCTGCTGCTTGGGCTTCCTGCTTTGACCTCTGGAAAGAAAAAAGCCATTCCAGAAAACTCTTTCATTGAGCCTAATATTAGAACAAAGCAGGAAGCAGCTACAGAACCGTATTTCCCAACAGATTCACCAGGTGAGATGAACAACCCGCTTATGTGGCCCAGAGAGGAGGTGTTTGTACCAATCACAGCCAACTCTGTGAGAATGGAGGTTTGTATTTGCACCAGTCCCGGTATCATTGCCTCTGCACCAGTCAAGCCGCTTCTCTGTGTCCTCCCCTTCCCCCTGAATAGAGATGGTCACAGGTCACATAGGGTTGATGCACTGAGTCCTGTGATGGCGAAGTCTGGTGCCAACTGTTTGAGGCAGTTGTGGCTGGGACTGCTGCTCCAGATGCTAGACAAGCAGCTGAGATTGTCTTGTGGCTTTCTCAGGGCATCTATGGAGTGTTCCAAATAGCCAGTGCTGACGTTAAGGACTGGTTTGGTTGGCTATTTGACTGGCAATTCTTTGCTCAAGGCAGCCAGAGCATGGGGTTAGGGTGGGGGTGGGAGGGGATCTAACAGCTATCAACTAGAGCATCAAAATGCCCCATCCTCCAAATCTTTTTTCTAAATAAATATCAGAAGTCATGCTTATAAGAACTCATTATCAATATCAATACTAATTAATTAATTAAAAAATTTTTAAAAATTTTTTCAAGGCAGGGTTTTTCTGTGAGTATCCCTGGTTATTCTGGGACTCATTTTGTAGATTGTAGACATGGATAGTCTCCAATTCACAGAGATCTCTGCCTCCCAAGTGCTGGGATTAAAGGCATGTGCTACCATACTCGGCTGATTGGACAGGCTATAACAGTGCTTTAACAACCAGAGAGAGACACTCTCCTATCCATCTTAAATTCGTGAGAACTCACTGCAAGGATATTCAACACTTGTTTCTAGTAGTTACCTCTTGGAAGTGAGAACGGGGGAGATGACCTTTGTTTTCTAGTTTATATTCTTTGAAATTACTTGAGTTATTTTCTTAGTCATAAACATCATTATTTAACATTTACATAACTTTTTTTTTTAAGAATGAGCTATTTACTGTATTTTAGTGTCACAAATATAATGCTTGCAAAGCTTAAAACATTCAAAATTTTTATCTCTTTACTCACACTCAAGATGGTGAAAGTCAGATAAGGGCAATATGTTGGTTTCTCCCTCAAGAGTGAATTCAATTAGAATAAAACAGGAGTTATATATGCAGAGATACTAGGAAGAAAATAGACTGATTCTTCACTGTTGTGAATGGCCAGCTAGGTAGTTGTACTTAAGTAAATACATGTTTGGGAATAAATGCAGGCATTATAGAAAATAATAGTAATAAACTTGGAACTGGTAGAAGTATAGAACATATTTTTCCAATTTTTTGTTTGGCTCAGGTAAGCCTTTGGATTGCATGTACACCTTGCCTTGAAAGTGCTGTTTCTCAAGGCATCCAAAGAGAGTTTGTTCTAGGGCACTATCCACAGAACTTATGTCCTTATATGTATAACATCATAAGATTTGTACATTACCTATGCCCAACTGCTAGTGTCACAAGGCATTTCAGAGTTTCTTAAACTGCCCACTGCATGTATGGACTGTTGAAATAGCAGCTGTATAGGATTTTTTATTAGATATTTTCTTTATTTACATGTTATATGATATCTCCTTTCCCAGTTTCCCCTCTGAAAAAAAGGAAAAAATAAAATAAAATAAAAAAGAACAAACCCCCCTGTTCCCTCTCCTCTCCCCCTGCTCACCAACCCACCCTCTCCCACTTCCTGGCCCTGACATTCCCCTACACTGGTGCATAGAGTCTTCACAGGGCCAAGGGCCTCTCCTCCCATTGATGACCGACTAGGCCATCCTCTGCTACATCTGCTGCTGGAGCCATTGGTCCCACCATGAGTACTCTTTGGTTGTGGTTTAGTCCCTGGGAGCTCTGAGGGTACTAGTCAGTTCATATTGTTGTTCATCCTAAGGGACTGCAAACCCTTCAGCTCCTTGGGTTCTTTCTCTAGCTCCTTCATTGGGGACTCTGTATTCAGTCCAATGGATGGCTGTGAGCCTCCACTTCTGTATTAGTCGGGTACTGTCAGAGCCTCTCAGGAGACAGCTATATCAGGCTCTTGTCAGCCAGCACTTGCCGCCATCCACAATAGTGTCTGGATTTGATGATTGAATATGGGAAGGATTCCCAGGTGGGGCAGTCTCTGAATGGTCTTTCCTTCAGTCTCTGCTCCATAGTTTGTCTCTGCAATTCCTTAGATGGGTATTTTGTTCCCCCTTTTAAGAAGGATCAAAGTATCCACACTTTGGTCTTCCTTCTTGAGTTTCTTGTGGCTTGTGGATTGTACTTTGTGGATTCCCATCTTCTGCCCAGAAGATCGAAATACACAAAGTACATAACTTTCAAAAATGTTACTTTTGTTCATAATAGTAGAGTTAGCCCCAGCCCGCCTTCTGCAACTCAGCACCAGTCACCAAATTAGTGTGTCCTTGAGCAGGTCCCACCATCGCAGACTCTTCTCGTTCTCTCCCTTACTCTCTCACTTGTCTAGCCTTCTCTCTCCCTCTACCTGATCTGCCCTCTGTCTCTCTCTCATGTCCTTGCCTTTTGGCCTTGCCACTCCCAATAAATCTCTTGCATGAGATCGGTCAAATGGTGTGATCTTTATAGCATACTCCAAGCGGCCAAGGTACTCCTCTGTTTAAATCCTAGCACTGGTTCTGCCACAAAAATCCTAAAAGTAAACTATTATTTAACTTGCAGAGTCAGCCAGTTGTATGATTTTTAAAACAAACAAACAAACAAACGGAAAAACCTGCTCTTAAATATCAACCAGCAGTGGCCGGTTGTTCTTCCAGGGGTCCTGGGTTCAATTCAAGCAGTTAGATCCCAAAGAAACCTTGAAGAAAGAGCTAATTAGGAGCCTATTAACATATCAAAACTGACTATTGCTGGCTGCCAAGTCAGCATAAGTACCTGTTACAGAGTCCTGGCTCAGCTAGGCACTTCTCACCCAACCCTCTACTTTAAATCTCTCCAGCCCCTGAGCTTTTCTTCCCTTCCCCAACTGTGCTGGTTTGAATATACTTGGCCCAGGGAGGTGTGGCCTTGTTGGAGGAAGTGTGTGACTGTGGGAGTGGGCTTTGAAGTTCCACCCAGTAAAGAAGAAACAGTCTGCCTCTGGTTTCCTTTGGATGAAGATGTAGAACTCTCAGCTCCTCCCCTGCCCTGCCTGCCTGGACACTGCCATGCTCCTGCCTTAATGATAATGGACTGAACCTCTGAACCTGTAAGCCAGCCCCAATTAAATATCCTAATAAGAGTTGCCTTGGTCATGGTGTCTGTGCACAGCAATGGAAACTGTAACTAAGACATTTACCTTCTCTTTCATATACAGCTCAGACATTTTGGCTTCACTCTTGGATCCCTCTTGGTGTCTTGGTTTGCTTGCCCCTCTTTCTTCTCTTTCTCTCTCCAACCTCTCCCAAAGCCATGTTTACTCTGGACTCTTCCAGATGCCTCTGGCTATTCTCTCCTTCATAGCTATAATAAAACCCCCCTCAACCATACCTAGGAGCAGTCATGTCCTCATTGTCCATCCATTCAACAGCATCTACCTGGCAGCTAATGGCCACCTGTAACTCCAGCCGCAGGGGATCCAACACCTTCTTTATGCACTAGATACATAGACAACTGTGCAGCTGAAACATTCATATTCATAAAATAAAAAATAAAGGAAAAAATTTTAAATGTTTAAAAATATATATCAACCAGTAGAAGAAACCACTGCATGCTTCCTGCCTTTTGTCTCTATTTATATTGTTATCACAAGAACCAAGACCTTGGAATTCCTTCTCTTCCTGTTGTTTACAGTCAGGTTGCCCTGTGCCCTTTCTTAACCCATTGCACATCATCTTCTAATTCCTGAATCTGTTCCTCGTGTCCTTGATATACTCACAGTCAACATCAAAACTTCTTTGTATCTCTATTGTTCTCTCTAAATGTTCTCCTCCCTGGGCTAGGAGCCAGCTCTCCTCATGATGTTCTTCAGACCCCCTGACGGCCATGCTAGCCTCATGCCACTGACCCTAGAAAGGGAAGAGGGTGTTCTCTGGCCTCTCATACTGCACCTCCAGCACTTTTGGACCTTGTGTCCTTGGGAGGCCCATGCACACCAGTCCTTGCTGTGGTCCTATGGGGACATGATTTAGCTACAAGCTTTCTTCTGCTCTGCTTCTTTCTTGGGAATTTCCTGTGACGTGATGACTCCTATAAAGCCCTTTCCTCTCCCTTCTAGGACCCTGTCCACACCCCGTTCCAGTTGTGAGACTCTATACAGAAGTCACGGCTCAGCTCATCAACACTGACAGCCCCTCTGCAATCTCAATCACTCTGCCAGTCCCTCCCAACTTTGCATCTGTGAGGACAGAAGGGGCAATTCCTGTTCTCACCCATCAAGTGTCACAACCAACATTCCCATAACAAAGGTTAATGAGAGGAAAGCAGAATAAAGTTGTTGTGCCAGAGGTTGACATGACACAGATGACTCCAGAAATAAAGACCTAAAGACCAAGGGGAAATGGTCTACTTTTAAGCTTAGATTCTATAACAAAGGGACAGCCTTGTAGTGTGTAACTAGATGAAAGAATGTATTCTAATGTAACAAGCATCTCTGTACTGCATCCCTCCTAGGGCAGAACTCCTCTGTAATAAGAACCTCTGTGGGGAAGTGAAATATTTTAGCATTGCCTGATGTAGATGCTGGGAACTGAACCTGGGTCCTTTGAAGGAGCAGTAAGCACTCCTAACTGTTAAGTCATCTTTCCAGCCCTTCAGTTCTTTTTAAGCCAGTTACAATTGCAGAAACAATAAGGATATTTTCTTCGATATCGGGGATGCAAACCCAAAGCTCCTGATGCTTGCATGCTGCTGTCACAGACTTACTCTGCTTTCTCCTGAGACAGATGACCTTAGCAAAACGGTATCTTGCAGGTCAGCAGAATCCCTTCTGGAGGTGTGACTTGGCAAGAGACCAAGCAATGTGGTCTCACCATAATTTCATTTTGATTTTAAGAATTTCAGTTGGGCCAAATGAATACCTTGCTCCATTAAGAATGATCTTAGGTAATGGATCTGCTCATTGCTTTAGACATTCATCTCTTTAAAGATCTCAGATAATGCCTTTCTGCAATTAATATCCATGTGAGTACCTGCCTTTTGCAAACTAAGACAAGTCATTTGATCTTCATGAGGTTGTACCCAAGTGCACCCATGTAGATTGTTCATGACGATCATTCAACAAACCCACCAAAGTAGGGCAAGAACTTAAAAGCCAACAATACTCTGGAGTGATACAGCCACAGATTTTTGTCATCACTTAAGGGGCTCACTGATAGATTCATCTTGTAGCATTTCCATGATCCTGGTAGGCTGGGGTTGAGATAGAAGGCACAGTAGTTAGGCTTCCCACCCATAGGCAAAAGCTGAGTTAGGTACTCCAGCCTGTGCAAACATCATGGCCCCAGAGACCCAGCAGAGTCAGCTCTCCTCTGAATGTGTCAGCTTCAGTCCATACACATGTCTTCTCAAGAACTGGCCCTAAACAGACACTGGTGGTTGACCTAGGAAGGTGCAGCAGACACATGTGAGTTTATCGCCCTATTCTTTTATTTGACTTAAATATCTCTCTTCCCAGATTCCACCTTGAGAAAGAAGAAAGGTATATTAGTTAATGGGTTGTTTTTTTAAAGAAAAATTATGATGCTTTGGGGCCTTGCTCATCCTGGAAAGACTGTCTCTCATAGAATGAGCTAGTTCTTATGAAGAAAATAAACCCCCTGCCTGTACGAACCTTTCACATAACTGACCAACACACTTCTGCAATCTTTATTTAACTATCCCATAGCAAGCCCATATCACTTTTTTACTAAGATCACCAAAGCCCCAGACAACTTGGATTATTCCTGTAGCCCTGAGTTGCTGATGTTGTTGAGAGCTCTAGCACTAACTCAACATACCTACTTGGCCTTGCTCATTCAATCCCTCAAAAACCACAATAAAAACTGTGGCCCAGGCATTCTCCTATCTGTTCCTGTTGCCAACCCTTGTGTTTCCCCATGTGACCCTACATGGAATAGCTTGCCTTCTGCCCTTTGAACTTGTTAAGTAAAGAGTTCCTCTTTCAAGGCCATTGTTTCCACCCATCATCTAACCATGCTCCACTAAACAAAAGCCAGTGGTTTTAAAAACACAAGGTAGTAAGCACTTTTTTAAAGGTTACCTATTTTCTTTTAATGAGACAAGGTCTCAGGGGACCACAAATTCCCTATGTACCTGAGAATGACCATAGACGTTTGGTTCCTCCTGCCTTTACCTCCAAAGTCCTGGATTACAGCATGAACACCATGTCTACTTGATGAGATGATGACTAGAGGCTTTGTGCAAGCTAGACAAGCACCCGCAGTCACCAAGGGAAAGTATTTAAATAGAAGACACCATGATTGTTGCAGTAACCAATTAATCCTACTAAAATCGCCCCTCTGGAGGTGTGTTCCTCACTGCCTGCCGCAATGTTCTGGGTTCCCAAATGAAATACAGGAACACACACACAGACACACTCACACACAGCTGTACATTTAATATCCCTTAAACAGCTCAATGACTGAGCCACTTCCAACCCTCCATGCGGCTAACACTCTCTCCCCTCCGATATTCCTGAGTTATTACTTACTAAGTCCTATATTCCATCTTGACTGCCCCTTACCCAGACCTGCAGCTCTCTAGGACTGAGTTCCCCAGCACCTACATCACAGCTATGTTCTCTGTCCAGCATCTCTCAGGCGTGGCATCTAATTCTTCATCCCCAGCATGGTGGCTGTCTCCTTTCTCTCTTCCTCTGTCTCTTCCTGGGAATCCTAAAGTCCAGCTTTTGTCTCCTTGGTGTCTACGTGCTTTCCTCCTCACGGCCCGCCCCAGTGTTCTGGGTTACCAAATGAAAGACACACACATAACCTTATATTTTAGTATGCCTTAGGCAGCTCAATGACTGGGCCACTCTCAAACTCCCCCATGTGGGTAATACCACCCCTCCGATATTCCTGAGTTATTATCCCCCTGCCAAGGCTGCCATATTGGCTAGCTTGATCTTGTGTAGGTCTTATTCAGGCAGCTATAGCTGCTGTGAGTTCATGAGTTGAGCATCCTGTCATGTCCCCACAATGCTGTTTCACAGCATTCCTCCTCAACCTTTGGATCTTACAGTCTTTCTGTTCTGTCTTCCTGAATGTTCCCTGAGATTTGAGGGGGCAAGATGAGATACAGATGACTCATCTCTTTTCAAGCCCTTCACAGTTACTTTTTATGTGCACTTTGACCTTGTGTAAGTCTCTGTATTAGCTGCTGTCTACTGCTGAGGAGAGTTGAGAGCTGCACTAACCTGTGGAAAATAAAGATAAGTATTTAGGAGGTAGACTGATATATCTATTCAAAATAATAGTAGTAAGTTCTTCTTTAGGGTCTATGAACTCTCCAGGCTTGAGTTCTTATAATACCAGAAAGATTACACCTACATAACAATAAAAGGTATAAAACAGTAAAAATGCCTGAGCAGACCTTGGCCACAAGCTCTGCAGCAAGTCCCACAACACCCAGAGGAAGCTCCACTCCCAGGCACTCTAACACGCCCAGGATCAGAGGTGAGGAAGATATAACATCTGTCCCAACACTGGGAGTAACTGGGACCAGCCCAGTGGCTCAGGTTGCTTCCAGTGTGTTGGGCTGGCCAGTGCCCTGAACAGACCTTGGGCCCAAGCTCCAAAGTCAGTCCCACAACACCCAGAGGAAGCTCCACTCCCAGGTGCTCTAACAAGCCCAGGATCACAGGATCCCAGAATCACAGGATTACAGAGACAGCTTGACTCTGAAGAGGTCTGACACAACCAGGATGACAGGAAGGACAGGTTCCAGTCAGATTTAGTCAGGGCAGGTAGCACTAGAGATAACCAGATGGTAAGTGTAAGAATATAAGCAACACAAACCAAGGTTACTTGGCATCATCAGAACCCAATTCTCCCACCATAGCAAATCCTTGACACACCATCACACTAGAAAAGCAAGATTCAAATATAAAATCACTTCTCATGATGATGATACAGGACTTTAAGAAAGATATAAGTAACACCCTCAAAGAAATACAGGAGAACACAGGTAAACAGCTAGAAGCCCTTCAAGAGGAAACACAAAAATCCCTTAAAGAACTACAAGAAAACAATCAAACAGGTAAAGGAAATGAGCAAAACCATCCAGAATCTAAAAATGGAAATAGAAACAATAAAGAAATCAGAATAAGAGACAACCCTGGAGATAGAAAACCTAGGAAAGAAATCAGGAGTCATAGATGCAAGCATCACCAACAGAATACAAGAGATAGAAGAGAGAATCTCAGGGGGAGAAGACATCATAGAAAACATTGACACAACAGTCAAAGAAAATGTGAAAAGCAAAAAGGTCCTAACCCAAAACATCCAGGAAATCCAGGAGGCAATAAGAAGATCAAACCTAAGGATAATAGGTATAGAAGAGAGTGAAGACTCCCAATGTAATGGGCCAGTAAATATCTTCAATAAAATTATAGAAAAAAACTTCCTTAACCTAAAGAAACAGATGCCCATGAACATACAAGAAGCCTACAGAACTCCAAATAAACAGAAAAGAAATTCCTCCTGTCACATAATAATCAAAACACCAAATGCACTAAACAAAGAAAGAATATTAAAAGCAGTAGGGAAAAAGGTCAAGTAACATATAAAGGCAGACCTATCAGAATTATACCACACTTCTCACCAGAAACTATGAAAGCTAAAAGATCCTGGGCAGATATCATACAGATACTAAGAGAACACAAATGCCAACCCAGGCTACTATACCCAGTAAAACTCTCAATTACCATAGATAGAGAAAACAAGATATTCCATGATAAAACAAAATTTACACAATATCTTTCCACAAATCTAGCCCTACAAAGGATAATAGA